>NC_054082.1:15028660-15344285 GCF_017562075.2 Anopheles merus
ATTGACCGTCATGAGGCAGTGGCGTCGCTTGACACCCACAGAAGTGTCACCCCTGGGTTGTGTTGTCCCGCATGCAAAGCAGACAACACGTGCCTATCGAATTGGTCTTCCTGCCGGGGGTTACAGTGATAGCGTCCATGGTGACGGGTTTTTTTTTCACTCTAGTTTGTGTGTCTCGTACTGGTGTCCCGTCACGGGTGGGTGAGCGTTGCAAAAGAAAGGAGCGAGATGGAGTAGAGCGAAGCAAAAAAAAAAAAGCCAGGCAGCTTTATTAAATTTACTTGCCAGCAAACGCCGATCAAAGGGATGTGTGTGTCCATTTTTCTGTTCTTGGTTGATTAGCAACCATATGCGTTCAATAGAGAATGATGTTCCGAAGGGGCAATGGAAGGAAATTTAAGACTCATGTGAAAGTTTGTGGCGTAAAATAGGAAAGTTCGAGAGAAATTTGTTTTCGAGTGTGTTGTTATTGAAACTGCGGCATATCGTTGCCTTAACAATACGGGGAGTTACTGAGTTACTTTTGCAGTGCGTATTGCATACTTGGTGGGTAAGCAGTTGCTAAATTTGAGTTTAAATAATACGCCTAAATTTAGTCTATCTTTAAATAAGAAAACCTTTCAATTCATTCTGAACAAGTAGGAAGAATGAATTGATTGCTGTAGAACTGTAGCAACCGAGATCGGAAACACTTATGGTTCTTATCAATTCAGAGACGAGCTATTTCTGGACATAGAAGCAATGGTCGGAAAAAATAGACTTTAGCTAAAACTTCTCTACAAACTCCCCTTGCTAATGCATATCTCTAGCCACTACAGTCGGCTCTTCACGTGAAAATAAGTCGCAAACAAATTACTGTTTGATTTGGTTTTCTCTCTGCTGTAACTACACGAAACACGGTTCTCCAAAACACATCACGTACTCCCGGTAAGGAGCGTAAGATTTTCACTCACATCGTGGTGCGCTGAAACCCCAGCCGGGTGCAGACCACTCGAGAATGATTCTTCCTTCCGCGAGACACCAAGACCAGCGCCGTTTGAAGTACCATCCATCGTCCACTCAGCCGGTTGGGTGCCAGCGTTGTGGGTAGTCGTACGGGACTGATGCTGGGGGAGAAATCTGGGCAAATCTCGACAGCAACGCATGAACGCAACGGTCCCACACGGGACACGGGATAAAGTTTCCCATTTTGCAGGTTGATTGTCGGTCGGGTCGGTACTGGGTTTATCAGGAATAAAGGATTCCATACCTACCGGCTCGTCTCTGCTTGGCCGGGACGTGGGAAGCGAAGCGTGACCGGGCTGGAGTGGTCGTTGGCATGGTGGAAAACTTCGGTACAAGTGCTGGCAAATAAATTTGGTAAGTCCATGCAAATAAAATTTGTCCATCACGGCGAACAGCCCGGGCGAGGATGGTTGGGGGATAGTTGCCTCATACGTGAAAGGACGAGCTGTGTGCTGTAAGAAGAGTTGTGTCGTTGTGTGATCTCTCTCTCTCTCTCTCTCTCTTTTACTCTCTCTCTCTCTCTTTCTCTCTTTCAAACATACAAACATAGAAAAGGAACGGACAAGTAGCGTATCCTTCCATTGACTCGATTCACCTGAAGCATGTAGTATTGGATTTTTATTACATTTGCTGGCCGAAAGTGACAAACACACCGGACGAGTGCCTGGCGGGGTTGTGGGCGTGAATGATGTTCGATTGATCTTTCGACCACTCCAGCCCGATGTGTCGCATCAGCTTTCCAATCATTCAATTAAGGTCAAACCATCCCCCGGTCGTGGCCCCTCCCGATAGGACAGAAGGCATTGAAAATGGAATGGAAAACACAACTCCATTATCGGTGCCATTCAATACTTTGCAAATAATCCGCTCCTCCGTTTTCCAACGCTCCCATGGCGTGGCGGGGTAGTTGGATTTGTGGAAGAGACTTTTTACTTAAACCATGCTAGTCGTTTGCAACTAAAAAAAAAACTCCCAATCACTAACAGGCAAAAGCTGGACCGACGGGGGCTACGCTTTTCCACACCAGGCCACACTCACTACACTCGCACGGGTAGTGACACAGAAATAACACACTCCCGCGTAATGGGGCAGGGCCGACCGAAACCTGTACCCGACATTCATCAAACACAGCGCGTTTTCACCGGTGTAGGTTTTTAGTTTCCTACGCTCCCCGGCCCGCGGTTTGCATTTTCCGCGAAGGCTTACCCTAAAACCCCGCACTGTGCCAAGCGCGGGGGCTTTTGCGAGAAAATATATTCGACCATTCGCAGTCGCGTTTGTCGGCCCACAACCAGCAAGCCGAGAAGTGCGGGGAGATGTTTGTTTACCTTTTGCCCTACGGTATGTGTCATGTAGATGGCAACTTTGACAATGGACCAAAATGGCTTCCGCCACTGGTCGGGAAACGACGAAAACTCGGGCCCGGGCAGGGCAGGCAACGCATCAAATATTTGTACATTTTTCCGCTACTTTGCGGTTTGGAGGGGTGGGAGGGTGATGGGGTGAACGGTAGCGGTAAAAGGACTCGTTCGATTGTGTGGACCACACCCATCCTGCCGTCCCGTTTGGGTCCATTTGTTTGTCACATGCGCTTGCTTTCAATTCCGATGGAATCCGCCGGGTCGGGTGAACGAAATTTGATAATGCAAAAGAATGGAATTATTTACGTTTTTTGTAGAGAAAGAGAGAGAGAGAGAGAGAGAGAGAGAGAGAGAGAGAAAGGGGGAGAAAGAAGGAGGAAAAACCGGGAGAAAACTGATAGACAGGATGGCCAAAATGTGGATCCTGTCCTCGGGTCTATGTTTATATTACGAATGTATGGGGCTTGTCGGTTACATGAATTATGTTGAAAATTGCTCGGATTTCCGGTGCACAAAAAATATACTGAAAATAATGTTTTTAAAGGATAATTGGAAAAACATGGAAATGAATATCCATTTCAAAAACACGGTCTCTATCAACATCCATGCTGAGGAAGAGACTGATGAACACACTTTTGCAATGGGGAATGCATACATTGAGGCGTTTAAATCGCCAGTTAAAGCTCGTCTTAGCAAAGCCTTAATGAAACCAAAAATACTTTAAAGCTTCCGAGCAGAACCATTCAGGAATTAATATTCTTAAAGCTTCACCGCTTTTATTCGCACTTGACCTTCTTTTCTTACGAGAAACAGAAACAAAAAACGAGTCACTGTAATTAGATGCTAAATGTGAAAAATATTGATCGACACAGAAGAAGAGAGCTATTTTTAAAAACAAAAGCCAGGGTAGAAAAAAAAACCATTAACCCAAAGTCGAAGCACCGTAGCCGTCTCGTGCCCCGTACAGCATAAACGGAAAAATTAAAGCATCTTTTTAATTATTTCCCACTGCTTTAAAGATGCAAAAACCAGAGACCAGAGGCCCCGCCACGCCGGCAAACGAAATGTGCCGCACAATCGTCGGGTCGGGCCGAGACGGCTCGAGGAAGCAGATAGAATAATGCGTTTTTTCTTCTTCTCTACTTTCTTGTTTCGTCCACTGCCACTCTGCCTCCTCCTCTGCCCCTCGCACCCGGTTGGTATCAATCCACAAAAACACACCCCTCGGCAGTGGCCCATTTTTCGGTACACCGGCGCTCGCGTCTGGCGTGGCGTGAGCGGTATCGATTTTTTATCCTCATTACCCTACCGTACCGGCACGGATCTTGAGTTCTTTCCTCCGCGGCAAAAGGTAGGAAGAGGGTGTGTGTGTGTGTTTGTGTGGGGGAGTGACCGTCTCACAACCGAAACACTCGCAGACGCACACAGCTTCATTCAGTCGCAGAGGGGGGTGGGATGGGTTTGGTTGTTTTTCCTAGACGCCGTTTCTGCACCACAAAGCGGGATGGAAAAAAAACCCAGTGCCGCGAAAAAAGTCCCTCGAGATGGTAAGCAAAACGGAAAGAAATTGAGTGAGAAAGTTTTTGCTGCTCGCAAAAAAAAAGAACCTCCCGAAAGCCAGAGCAGTAGCAGGAATGGAGGCAAGCAAAGCGTTTCACTTTTATTTTTAAATTTTCCTTTACGCAGCGTGGCCCTTTTCCCTTCGCTTGTGGGGGGTTTTTTTTTGTACCGTGGCGCGAAAAATGGCGCGAACTGAGAACAAAACATCCGACACTTTGGCGTTTGCCTTGTCCGGTGCTGGAGTTTTGCCTTTGTCTCTCTCTCTCTCTTCGCTGCCAACAGAGCCGTGCTGTACAACTTCATCAGCTGATGGCTGCAATCATAAATTAAAATACATAAAATACACGGTAAGGTGCGGTAAGGTGGGGGTGCGCGGAAAAAAGACACGGACGAGCGCCTCATTGGGCGTACACGATTTCTCGGAAGTGCGAAAAGCGATAAAGGAAGGAATAAGGAATAAAAAAAAAAACAACGCGAAGAGCACACAGCGTCGTCTGCTTTCATCTCGCGCTGTTTTCCCGCGAGTTTTCCACCATCGCCGTCGTCGTCGTTGTGGTGGTGGACGCATTCTCACCGCTGGGAAGGTTGGAAGGTTGCCGGTACTTTATGGCCGGCACCAGTTCAAGGACGACGGTGCGACAGTGCTTTCACTCGCGGGCTTTTATGCATTGTTTACATCATTTGCATAGCGAAAGTGCGACTTGTGGCCGCGCGCGAGTCCTGAAGTCACTGGTGAATAGGGAGCAATAACCGCCGCAACGAACAAACGCGCGGGACAGCGGGGCTGAGAAGAGACGTGCTCGAGAGCCACCACCATCGAGGGAGCGTGCCGGTGGAGTTTTTGTTCGTAAAGTTTAGAGGATTTTTTTGTTGTTGTTATGGGTTGTTGCTGTCACGCCACGTCTTTGCTGGCTGGTGTAGGCTACTCCACGACGCCTAACCACGGTGGAGGTATGCGGAAAAGTGTGTAAAAACGTAAAATAAACGATTGCTTTGATGGTGTGCTGGTGGGTTTGCAAGAAAGCAGGAAACGCAACTTTAAAGCTTCAGCGTGTTGGCAGCTCCATTCATTGTTGGCGTTTGGCGAGCTTTAGAGTGAGGATGGTTGCCTCGCGTTGACTTCACAGTTGCGTAAGAAATTGACAACCTAACGCGTTAGTATGATTGAATGTAATTTGATAGATTAATGTCTGCTTTTTGTTTTTATCTCAAATAAATCACCCTTTTCATGTAGCTTATTTAACTAATCACTGTACGAATAATGCAAATAGATTGTAAACATATTCAGTCAAACACTTACCACACACTTTATGTTGCATAATTTTGTCTTCCTTGGCACACTCGTCACAAAACAGATACATTCACTGCTAAATTCCAGCACGAGCCGTTCCGATCCGGCTAGACGACGCTGTTCCACGCTACCCATACCCAGCAACAAACCCAACACCACTACCGGGCCACCGGGTACGGCTGGCGCGGGCAAGGCAAGAGCGTGTAAGCGTGTTACGGGGTTGGGTTCGAAATAAAATGAAGGATTTCTTCCCCTCCACCGTAGCAAAGGGCTGCACACGAGGCGACGCGCGAAAGGGAAGCGCCGCGCGACGACGGCAAAGCAGAAGGGGAAATTAGGGGAATTAGGATTTAGAGTTTTCTCCGCCAGCTAATGGGAAATGCTTATTGGAATGGGCTACGCGGGCGCCAACTGCTATACGGTGTTGGGTGCTGGTACTACCTCGAGCCGTGCTGCTAGGCGATTGGGATAGATTTTTAATTATACAATTAGGGTTCTTGCAATGGGTCTGGGAAATACAAGATAAGTACGCCACTTTTAATGATGAAGAAAGAAAAACAAGCAATAGATTCAATTAAACAGTTATTTTCATACGACTGTATCAAATACCATATTTTCTCTTTGGACACTTGACCTCAACGCATCTGGTAATTTATTACGATCAAGCACTTTTCAAAGATCGGATTTCAGAGCTACATACATTTTTCTCTACGATTTGATACTTCTTTGCAGATGATCCTACCATACAAATGTTCTCCGTTAGAGCATTAAGCAATCAAGAAGATGCAAACATGAAATTACCTACGAATTGTTCGATATTTATCGAAACCAAGTATCAAATAAGTATACAATATAAAATAAAATAAATATAAATAGATAAAAAGTATATAAGAGACAAATTTGAAAAAAGGGCGATTGTCAAAAATTTTCTTTCCAAAAATGTCATTTTCATCAGTAGCTTTGGTCTTTTGGATGAGTTTAACAACGTTCATGGAGACATACGACAGCTATGGAGAGGATTATGCCATTTGACATTGCATGTAACATGTATGCTCCAAGTGTATTACAATAAAATGAACACAAGGTTAGATACAAATAAAATACGCAAATTATGAACAATGTTTAAAATGAAAAGTTGTCCTACTTACCACGCACAAAATTGTACATGACAGCATAAATCAGTGAACAACAAACAACAAAAAAGTATTTATGTTTCTCTGTGTTAATTTTTTTTGCGTTTCAAAACACCGCACACAAACTATTCACAATGCAAACCATAATCTGCACAGCGCTGCACCATAGGAGCATAAACTAAAAGCGCAGCGAAGCATTATTTGCTTTGATTTTCGCCGATCTGGAGTGGCGGAAGTTCAAACGGCTGGTTTGCTGGTTCCAGGTTCAATTGATGTTACCCGAGGCGTGCGCGAACGATTGATGTGCTTGGTATACGTTTTAACAAATAATTTTCCGTGCTACATTTCTGCTTGTGCAACTATTGCTTTCCCAAATAACAAAAGATCACACACAAAAAAAGCAAGCGTTTGTTTCATACGAGTTTGAACGAGTATGCTCAGCACAAAACCCCTCCATGTTTGCCGCCTTCCTTTGCCCACATCGCCAAACGATCGCCTCCCTCAAGCTGGCCCTTCTCGTTCTCGCAGCGCTTGTAAAAGGGTTAATGTACATGATTTAAGTCTCGTGATCAGGTGCTTTATTACGATTTTAATTTCACCTTGCCCTTTCTCCTCCGCTCAGGCGTACGTTCTTCTCCATGGAGAACAATCCCTTCCCCAGCGCATACCACGGAGTGTCGAACGGCAGAGAAAACAATGCGAGAAAGTGTGGGACCTGAGCGGGGCGAGGGGGAGAGTTGGGGCGCGGGTAAGCGATTGCCGAGATTTCCGGCGCAGTCTCGCGAACCGACCAGCACCAACAGAAGCATAAATCATTTTTAATGTTTCGGTTCGGTCGCTCTCTCTTTCTCTCTCTCTCTTTCTCTCTCGCTCTCTCTCTCTAGGTCCCGTTTTTGGTCGGGGGATGGAAGGCACCCTGACTGTTTGGCGGCGGTGAACGGATCTACCAATCCGGCCAGCCTTGGCCGGGGTTAGTTAGACAATGGCCGACGGCCCGGGAGCTGCGAACCGCAAGCACTGCCACTTATCAAAAATGTCTTGCCGGAAATGACACCCGCACAAAGCCGTGGCTGGCACTCGCACCGGACCGCCATGGTGTGGACAGTGCCGTGCAGGGCGATTAGTTTCGGGCGCCTTCCATCGCAGTAGGAAGCGGGGTTGTATTTGGGGCTAACGAACCCCGTTCGATGGGCTAGGCGGCCATTTGGGCCAGTGTACGAGCGAGGGGCGCGGAGACGAAAGGATTTGTTTTGAATAAATTATATTCTGCAATCGAGGTTTGGTGGAGGAAGAAGGACCGCGCGTACAGATGGAGTCCTGTGTAATCTCTCATTCCAGGGGGGGGGGGGAAGAATGCAATGCATCCTACACCTTCACCGTCAAATTGAACGGCAGAATACGAAACGGCGGTTGAAGTCACATACGCACACATCGGAACGTCAAGCGGCGCCATTCACATCCGGTAGGAGTTGCTGTGTATTATTGTTTTTAAAGTTCTCACTCCTAGTTCTGCTCCCACGTGTCTTTGCCAGGATCTTAATTCCAGAGTGCATTCATGTTTAGAGGTTCTCCAGCACACCACAGAAGTCAATGAGTGGAGCTCCTGGAGTACAGCATGTTCTTGAATGTAATGAAAAGGAGTTGGACGGTAGAGAGCGTATGTAATGTATGGAGACGGCCATGTTGATAGGGAGGGAAAAGAATTTCCTGTGTGTAGGATTGTTTTAAATCTTACCCATGCTCTGGTTGCGCATCGAGCATGAGATTAAGAGTTCTTCAAACACTGTGTTCGTGGTAGCAGGTCTTTCGGAAGGGTTCGACGTGGGGCGTACGTTGTACATTGTGTACATTGTTTGGTTGATTAAAATTTGTGTATGGAGTATACTAGATAATCTTTTGGACTAGAAAAGTAAAATAAACGTAGTAGGGCATTAAGTTCATTGTTTTCTAGCTCTCATATACGATCAAAAGCTAAAATGTGTAGAGGCACATTAAATTGGATAATAGATATTTAGTAGGATAGTACTATACCTAGGTGTTTGGTTTGTAATGCATCATTTTTGTTAATAACCTTATCCTTTCTGAGAAAGATATTTCAGCATTATATTGGAGTACAATTAATTGGTATAGAGATAAGCTAATCCCAAAAATACTTTCAACAAGGAAAAGATCAATTTACAGGCAAACCTTTAACAAAAAAACCAAGATAAGAAAGAATAAATTGCTAAAGCATTGAACTGTTTGTAATGATTTTTTGTTCTAATATTAGTTTGACCTCGCATTATGGCATTTTATTTATGTATTTGTTAACAAATTAATAAACGAAGTATAACAGTCCTTCATTTTTACTGCTTAATCGATTCTTCGAAAGATTGCTCACCGAATGGCATCAATATTTTTAGTCAAGCTTGGCAACTGGTCAACAAATTTGCAAATAACTGCGAACAAGTTTAGTGTGGTACCTTGCATCCACATATATTGAACAGTTCAATGTCCGTTTCCAGCTAAAACATAACCTCTTGCAGCATCCCGCATGTATTTTGTATGTGATATTGCTTTGGTATTTTTTAAAGGACATTCTTCTCTTTTTCGCTTTCTCGCTCCATCACTGTTCCTCTATTTACTATGACACACCGTTCACCTGGTAATCCGATACCTGAAGACTTGCAGAAACGGGACATGATAAGCCTTGCCGACTGCTAACGCTCCGGATACCAGCTACGGCAACAGATCAAGACGCAGCAAGCAGGGCCTCAGTCCCGACCGGCCGACCGACCGTCTTCATGCAGCACACTATAGTGTACAATGTGAGCGAAGTTATATTGGAAAATTTCCTTCAACCCTGCACACGCACATGAATCCTTTGCCTGCGTGCCGTTCCCTTTCGTTCGGCTGAAAAGAATGAGCCAATAATGGGGGTAGTAATAGAAAGAATGGCCCCGCACTGTTTCGCTTTTGTACTGGTGCCGGGTCTCTCGTTACAAGCGCTGCACTGCTGGAAGCTCCTGCTGGAGTTGGGATTTTGTTTTGCAGTGGAGCAAGATCCCGTTCAAGTATTGTGCAAGCCGAGACGTACGATGCATTGTGTTGTGAGGCTGGAAGAAGGCTGGCCAGAGAGGCAGAACGCTTGCGACGGGTTGTGCAACATGTCGTGGAGGATGTTGATTTCATGAGTGTCTTGCTGGAATCACAGTGTATGATGATGATTATTTTAATTGCAAAACAGCAAACGGTAAAGGTTTTGGCATGTAATATCGCAGGTAATATCTTACTTCCTTCGAACGATCGGACACGTGAGTTTTCCAACCGAACGGTGACCTTCGGAACCACCGTCCACCCCGGAGGCCATTGCGTCCCATAAATCAGAGGGTCCATTAAAAATCTGTCTACAAATTGGAAGCGTCCCGTGCTTCCGGAGGCCTGCTGCCCGAGGGGTCCTTTCCGTGGCGGTCAATTCTACCTGCGGTTCGGAGCACCCTTTTGCCCGTGCGGAAAGGGGTGCAAAGCTGGCGTGTTTTTTTTTTGTTACTACCAGTCTCACCAACGACCGGCCCCGGTTCGACCAATGGCGAGTGGCTGATGGTGAAAATATGCAAATTAGCTGCCCGGCAAAGGGTCATCCCAAACTGTCTCAAATATTATTGTCGTTTCGGGCGAAGTTTTAATCTATTATTTATACGCGGCCGAGCGACCGTACCGTTACCGGATGTAGCTATCCACGGAATGGAAAATAGGGCACATTCGCAGGGATACCGGGATTTTGGGAACGCTCGTACCGGTATGGCTGAGAGCAAAACCCCTGGTTGTGCGTTTTCCCCAGGCTTCCTCTTTTCCGTTGTGTTTGATTTTCTGTTTCCAACCCTTGCCGGGGTAGGATGAAAAAAAAAGTCCAAAAAACGAGGGTAAATGGAAATGACGAAGCACACTTCCGACATACACAAACATACCCGCCACACATACCGAACAGGCGCACGCGAAAGGGGTCGAAGGGTTTAATTAAAGCCCCCGTGTTCGGTCCATTGCCGGTCAGTCGTGCGGGCGCACACAACCTTTTCCACGGGTCGCACGGTTCAGGCCATGTTTAGGCTTTAGCCGGGCTACTTGGGCTTGCCTCTCGGCCGGGAGTTCCACAATTTTTCACATCCACCGCCCGGTGCCGTCATTTTATTCCACTCCAAATGGTGTTCCCGGCGCCGCTCGAGCGGACCAGCGGGCAGTTTTAAACGCGCCCTGCGTCCGAACCCGGGACAAAATGTCGTCCGGAGGTGGTGAAAAACCTCCCTCCCGTTCGGTACATGCGCTTTAGTGCACGCCATACGTGTATAGCGTGCTCGAGTGTGCGTCGGCCGCCTTGCCCGTAATGGGAGACGGAGAATGGTTTTGGTAGTGCGATGAAATTAAATTTGAGTTTGATTGAAATTGCCAAAGGCGAGACCAATTAACACCGGCCAAGTAGTGTAGCAGCGCCGTAAGTGTGACGGGCAGCTACAAACGTAAGCCGTATCAAGGGAAATTGTTTGAATAAATTTGTGTGTAACCGAAGCCGGAAAGGGTGCAATGGTAGATGGAATTGCTGTGAGGCTGAGTTTAATATGCAAGCAGCTTGGTGAATGGTGAAGAATCATTGCGCAAAGAAATCGAGTTGGGTGTAGTTTTACGCGAATAAGTTTTTTTTCTGATGGGATGCATTACAATATCTCGTTTTGTGTTTCAGAAATCTCTACAAAACGCAATTATTGTGTAAATTATTCATAGCAGTTATTGTTTTTAGAATGATTTTGACCGTTTGGTATTGTATGCACAGTAAAAATGTATATTTTTCTGTAATTTATGGTTTTGGAGTACCTGAATGTATGCAAACCGTGTTGAGGAAGAAATTATCAAGTATCGTGATCAAAAGTATAAGCTTATTCTTTATTTTCAGGTTATTGTTTGGGCATATTTTAGGTTAAATTTGTTGTTATACTGTTTTTTCAATCAATATAGGGGCTATTTTTGTAGCTTATATTTATCGCTGCACCATTTTTATCTAAAAAAGGCTCATTCATACAAATACATCACTCATTTTAAACTGCAAGGCATGTTATGCATACTTTCAGGCGTGAAGCAAGGCTACTCGTGTGGACTTGTTTAAGCAAACCAATTAAAGGTTAAAGTATTTCGGCTTGCTGCGATGAAGTTACAAAATAAACTTTGCCCTATCATGTCAGCATTTTTGATACATTGTAACACTTCCACCTCTTCAGTCTTCAGCAGCAGCTGTACATTAACACCATCGCCCTTGACGGGCCCTCTTTAAAACGCTCCCTGGCCACAATCAAATCCATCGACCAATCCAAGCGTGTACCGGTGGCACCCGGGCACCCGACATCTAACGAATTTCGGTTCCAAAATTTACTTCATAAAATATTGAAACCATCTACGAGGGAGAACAGAACAGAAAGTCAGGTCCAGCCAAGTCTCACCCAAAGACTGAAATAAGAAAGGTTCGGTTCGGTTTTTGCTTCCACTCGCCCCGTTCCAATGAGCGAACCACTAGTGGAAAAACCCATCCAACCAAAACCGGACCGAAACCCCATCGGGAGTCCATTTTGGGGTGGGTGGTCAGACCTGTGTGCCACCTCGGCTTAGAATACCGCTTCCTACCGAACCCCGGGCTACAGCGAAATGGACATGGGGGGCTAGGCAACAGGAACGTCGAAGGCAAAACTTTTCATCTTGGTTTTGTCGGAAACCGCACCCAGCGGACAAGGTTTCCACTCGAAGGCGCTTTCGAAGTGGAGAAGTTTCGTGCTTCTTGGATGTGCTTTGTGTGTGTGTGAGTATGAATAGTGCGATAGAGTCCCGCGAAAAGCAGCAGAAACAAGCAGAGTTACGATGGTCCACGAACCGCAGAACGGTCTGGGAGGGAACGGGGTTTGCCCGGGTGTACGCTTCGCAGGAAGAGCGGTTCTCGATCGGGAAGAGTTTTGTGAAAATATATAGTTTTAGTGTGCTACTTTTTGCTTAACTTTCTAATACAACTTCCCCTTCTCCGGAGCCCGGCCCGAGCGTGGGCTGGGCTGGCCGACAAGCGCCGACTGTTCGCATCCGGTTGCCGGGAACCGCGTGTATCTGGACGTGCCCGGACTTTGGACGGACCTGCCCAGCAAGGCAGAAGAGCCGCTGCATCCACTCGGGTGGAAGGGAGCAAGTCACATCAGAAGCGTGTTTCGTGGACATCGATTCTTGGTACAATGTCTCATGTTCCCGGGGTTTCCATTGGAGCTTTTTTGTATCATTTCAATGTTGCGATGCTCCGTTCAAACCAATCATTCGGGGTTTTCATCTATCCGGGGAGTAACTTCAATGCTTGTTGTTGGCTCATTTCACTACCGAGAAGTTCTTTCTTTGACTGTCTTTAAGAAAACACAAACTTTGAGCTCAACCAAATGATGTATTTTTCAGCGCAGCAGGAAATGCTGGGCTGTTTCAGCCCATCTTCCCGTATGTGATGTTTATTTCACTCCTGCCGGTGGGTTGGTTTGGTGAACGGGAGAACACTTCATCAGCAAAGTTCACGCCACCGGTTTTAAGGGTAGGGAAATAGAGCGGTTTCTTTTAAGACATCTTTCAACGGGCAAAGGACGGACTTTTGGGAAACGGTGCGCCGAGCAACCCCGGGCACCGCGTATCAACTTTTGATGGTCGATGGGCAAAAGTTTGCCACGGCCGCGTACGGTGCAGGCCGTTGTTCATTGTTCACAAATCAGGCACCTCTTGGCATGGTGGTGGGGGCGTTACATACTTCACATACGCCCGTGCAAGCAAAAATGGCAAGGCTTCTTGGCGTGGGGCGAAAGTTGTTGCATTTGTAAAATTACCACAATGTATGCGTGCAGGTTAAAAGGTGCAGGAGGGAGAAAGCAAAACTTTTAACTTCTTTTAACTAAACTTCTCCCTTCTGGATGGTGGTTGGGATAGTGATTGTCTTTACAAAAGCACAGGGCCTCCAAGCACGACAGTGGTTGACAAGGTAAACTTGTTACAAAAGAACGCACAGCACATATGACAAGAAAGAAAAGCAAAAACACTGACAAACCGGATCTACAATGTCCAGTTTGTCAGCGCAGTAGCTTCGTTCAAATGGTGTTGAGTTTTTCCTGCTGATAGAAAGGGTTATGGGCGCGAAACACGTTTCTTAAGAAGTTTATGAGCGTGTCCGGAGCAATAAGAAGGAAAGGATTAGCTGGGCCAAGGAAACTCGCTGGGCTGGGCCAAGGGTTAATGGAAGTGTCTGTACTTTGCGGTCTGTTTACAGGGAATTGTCCAGCGTGCGATGACAGGCTGGGCTGGATGAGTGGATGATTTATGCGACCGTATTTCTGTACACAAGCACACACGTGTTTCGTTGGCCCGTTGGCCTGACCTTAGAGGGGCTATTCGGTTGAAATAAGGTATTTTTGCGATATATTGGACAGTTTAGTGGCACTGAAGACGTGAGTTTAGTTGAATTGAGGCATGTTACAGTTATTTTACAAGTTCTTTGCAATTTATTATGATGTAATTATGCAAAAAGAGTTCATTTCCTTCTAAACATCAATGTACTCTTAAGGAAAACCAGTTGGAAAATGTATTGATAACAACAGACAACCCTCAAGCTGAAGCTTCTTTCCCAATTAGCCCGAGACGCACTCGGGCCATTCTAATTGGATGCTTTTCCAGCTCCCGATTACCCATCCATAGAAGATGCAATGAAGCATCACAGGTGCTTTGTCGTTGCGATGCGAAATAAAATAACGACTAAATAAAGCAAACACACACACACACACAAACAGATATAGATCGGCATGAATTGATGTTGAGGAAGGAAAGGACCGAACAAATCTCAGTACATCGGTTCGCGGACCATAGGAGCAGGATATTGACAAGAGTGCAAGAAGGCAAAAAAAAAAACCCACCAACCAACATTATCCAACATCGAGCCGACAATGCTTCCGACGACTACGGACGACTCCACGGCACTCCAATGGGTTGCACAATGAGGCTACTAAATAACGGCTGAGTTCCTGTGAAAAGGATCCGTGCTGCATTCAGCCACTGGATATCGGCCATAGCCGACGAGCCAGTTCCGAAAGAAGGGAAGGCGTTTTTTTTTTCTTTACTCCTGCACCCGGCTTGAGGCCGTCGAGACGTTTGCCACACACACACACACACACACACACACACACACACACACACACTGTTGGACGGAAATGTGGGAAAATCTTGCAAGAATTCCGTTGTCCCGTCCACGACCGGCGTGTAGATGTTGTTATTTTTGGTTGCGTTGTGGTAGCACGGGTCCCAGTACAAAACGCAGGTGCGGAAATCCAGCAGCGCAATCACCGGTGTGGGCAACGAGAGCTGCTGATTTTGGATAGCTTTCGGGCGGCGTGGGTGTGTCGTCGTTAGCAGCCCGGTAGCACAGCGCAGTCAGCAAACGGTGGTAACAATAACTACTCCACCGACGGCGCGGTTGGGACGACGAGCAGCAGCAACAAGGAAGAAGTTCCAATCTCCGTCCCCGGCCGCTCCACACCAGCAGTGCAGCGTGAAGATGTCGTGTCGTCCGGGGCGAAACCCGTGCTCTAGCCCCGGTAGCAGCTCTAGCAGGAGCGCACCAGCATGCACACACAATAGGATGGAAAAGTTCGGAAAAAGATGATGACTATGAGATGTCGTCAGCGTGTTTTCCTGCAGCATGCGTTGCCCGCCGTTTCTTTCGTCGCGTTTCGTCGCCGTTCAATTGAATTCGTGCGGGGGGATGGCGGCGACAACAATGATGATGATAAGTTCGTCGCTTCGGTTTTGCCGAACTGGTCCCTGGTCACGCGGACAGCAGAGGGAGGACTGCACACGGACCGAGGCACGATTGTACAAATTCTGCACAACTTGACTGGAATGGTAGAAGGGATGGATAGGAGGTGGTGTTCCTGGTTGTACATTCCGGTCGAAAGGACTAGCGAGCGTCCGCCCAGTGCCGTTCCAATCCAATCCAATTCCATTCCGATCTGATCCCAGGCATGCCTACCTTTCCACCTCAACAACGGATGGCCAGAAGAAGATGTGTGGGTGTGTGTGTGTGCGGCTGCACATGTATTTGTCCTCGGCATGTATTCGACGTTAATAATATGTTTTATTTGTAAATTTGTATACCTTCATTTGGTGCAGTTTCGCAGCACCGTTTGCTGGGGAAGAGGGGGTTTTGACGGAGGAGTTTCGGCGAACTCCATTCGGTAGGAATTCGTTATTATAATAGAGCAGCGAGCATGTAAGCCTTCGGTTTAGTACGTTCCACGGGACTGGGGTCGAGATTTACTAGTTCTGCTCGATCGAAGCGTATCATAACGTTGGATGGGACAGATTTGTGCATATTTTGTGCAGTTTATTGCATTTTGTTTGCACGTAGGATACCGGTAGAACCTACCTGGAGTGTCTCGGGTCGCAATGCATGTTAAGCAAAATGTCTTATTCGCTTGTGTGACAAAGGCAACGGGAAAAGAATGTGCATTCTTATGATTAATAGAGGAAAGGTAAGGATGTTAAAGCAACTGTCAAAGAGAGGAATGGTATTAAAACATAATATAGGTACAGCAAATCTTGGCCAAGAGAGCACTTAACATGCCATGAGGATTTCACTAATCGAGTGAACCGGTGGCTGGATGATACTCCGTTGAATTTTTTTTTGTTTCTTTCAATTATTAGAGAAGTCTAACGAATATGAAACCAGGTATAAAAGAATGTTATATGGATCTGGAAAATCAAGTGTAGATATGAATATTTATTTATTTTGCTTACACAAAACGCCTGAAGGTATGCAATATGAGACAAAGAGACACTTTTAATATTTTCTCTTATCATTAATATTAAAAAAAAATAAGCGAAAACAGCTCTATAGAAAGAAAAGCAGAATGTATTTATTGCGCTTCAATTTCTAAGCCAAATTCAACAAAGAGCAGTCCGGGATTTTACTGGACATAGTTACTTTTTAGACGGCAGATAAGACAAACAACACTATACTCATGGTATTTTACCTTCAATGTACGTTTTAATTATTACCGTGTGAAAATTATTTAGCAAAATTTAAGTAAGCTTCTTTTCAACTTATATCGCACTTAATGATTGATTCTACTGCACTGTAAAAGCTGCTGCTCTGAAATTGGAAATAAAGTGCATAAGCGCACCACATAAGTTTCCAAAACTTTCCTTCGCTAAATCTTTCGTTCACGGGGAGTTTTTCCCGCAACCGCATCCTTTTTAAACTTCTTTTACACGATCAAATCGCTTACTCGCCTTTTCGCAGTGGTTCTCTCTAGTGTATGTAACATTGGCGCAGAGAAAGCCGAAGTCAACCCGGCACCGAACAACTTCCCCATTTCCTGCTAACGGCATACTCCCTTCGATCGAAGGAAAGACATTATCCAGCACAAATTGCTGTAAACATGTTCAAAAGTGGTTCTTAATTAATTGGAACCAGATGGTGACCGGCGCCGCAGGTTTACCGAATCGGGACGTATCGACACACTTGCAAAAAGAGGGGGAGGGGGGGGGGGGGGGGGGAGGGAAAGGCATCTTGTCTTGCGCCCAACGAAGTGAAGGTCTTGGAAAAGCGCGACAGATCGTACATGGTTCTCAATTTGCATTAAATCTTCACCTCGTCAGCGCATATGTGCGAATCGCGGTGGTAAGTTTCGCTTCGTTTCGGCCTGCGGGAAGAAGCCCACACCGTCGTTCGGTTTATTCCGTATTCTAACTGCTGCCCTGCTGCTTCTTTTGTGTTCGAAAGTCCCCCGCCCGGATGGGGAATTGACGCAGAGATGAAAAGAGCATTGCTTTTGGGCGCTGGCAACGTCGCACCATTGCAGCTACAGACTCCATTAGCTATTACGGCAATACGTCAGTCACGGAAGAAGGCAGGTGGGCCACCGAAACGGAGGACCACTTTCAGGCAGGTGAGCAGCTCGCAACTGTTCTGTGAAGGCTTTCACGTAATGAATTAGTGTTTATATCCTCCCATCGTATGGGGGATGGGAAAAATGGCTTAAACAAGCGAGTGCTTCAAGGCTGCTCCACAAGGCTTCACTCGTTTGTGAAAAGAGAACCCTACCGCCCGGCACTTGGCGGTTTTTATCCCATTCCCCATTTGTTGCATTCAGGGGAGTGATATTTCGTCCTCTTCGAGCGAAAAAAATCCTTTTCTCATTTATTATGAAGTAGTGGTAACAACGAAAACTGGGCAGAGGTAGAAGAAAAAGGCATAATAAACCGCGAACCATGGGTCCTGCTTGCAAGCCACTAGTCGTAGAAATAATAATAGTAATAAAAAAACCCCTGTATACACATGTGTGTGACCCACGACCTCCCAAACGATGGCTTGCTTTTATCATCGTACGCCTGCGTTCATCATTGCTAATTAAAGTCTCCCGTCAGATCTCGTGTCTGTAGGTGTGTGTATGTGTGTCTGTGTGTGCGTGTGTGTGGAAAATGGGAAGCAATATCCCGTCCCGTCCACGGAGGGCTCATTTCAATGGGAACGCGCGCGCTTAAAAGAGTTTCCTTTCCCCATCATCATCGTCATCGTCATCGTCATCGCCCAGTTTTCGTTGCGGTGAACCAATAACTTTCCTTTAAGGGTCCAACAAAAGAAGGAAGCAAAAAAAAACCTACATAATGAACACATACACACAAACACACCATACATACATGTGGATACACCCGTCGACAGTCCAAATGTGCATGAACCGCGAAGCATAAAGCAAAGCCATCCTTGAGATCAGCAAAACATTCATTAGCCAATAGGGAAAGTGCTATTAGTGGGATAAGCCAGCCGTGTGCGAGTGAATGTGTGTGTGTGTGTGTGTGTGGAGTGGGCTTTGGGAGGGACGGCATTGGTGAGATTGACATGTGTGTGGGTAGAAACACAAAAAAACGCAAAAAATACTGCAGCAGCAAAAACCCGGCCATTCAAAACTACCCGAACAATGGCACTCCAGGGGAAAACAATGACCATTCATCATAAGTTTAGAGGACGTCGCCGTTTTCTATTGTTTTTGTTTTCCACTCTCAGATCAAAGCGTCGCGGGAAGCAAAATGAATGGATGATGGAAAGCGGGTTGAGGTGAAAATGGTCCCAAAGGCTGAGCTGGCAGGGTTAGGCTTGCGACGTGGGTTTTGAAATTAACATTGAAGGTAAGCGAGGTGGGTAATTTGTCTGGAAAATGGTGTTGATTTTATACTCACCGTTGTATGTTGTATGAAATTTGAATGTAAAAGATAAATACTACAATTAAATCATGTAATGAAAGTTTTGCTCCTACTTATTGTATTTCATTCTAATAGTTTGCTTCATGTCCCAACTCAAAACTGAATAGCGAACGATTCCAATTACCATTCAAACCTCTACAACCACCTCGGGAAAAGCGGACATGTCACATTTGCTGCAAATGTGTCATCCACTCCCAGCACCATGACCTTCGCATGTTTGCGCTGCATTGCGAACGTTGCACAATCGAACCGGTAACTGGTGTAACATGCATGCAATTCGAATTTTCCGTTCCGTGTGCACCAATGAAAATTACAAAACCCATCCTGGTCTGGGCGATGTAATTTTGCGACCAAATGTGTACTTCCTCATTTCCATTTTTCCCCTCCCGTTGGCCCCATTCGGAGCCAATTCCGGATCAACCCAGGCTGTATGTGTGCCCATCCCATCATACTCGCTTGCGCGTAGACATGCTTTCGATAATCGAAGTTTCGCCCCCGGGGGCTTTCGCCCCACCCGGCTAGATTCATTACCGGGGGTTGGTTGGTTTTTAGGTGGAAAATTGAATCGTCAGCGCCCGCACATGTAATTTTTAATTTCCTTGCAGCCTCGCCTGCCGGTGGCTTCCCGTTTTTTCCCGCATGCAATTGCACTGCAATCGCGCTTATGCTCGGGCATGTAGACTGCTGGGACGGGACGGGGAGTTGGAAGCGTGCAGAGAGCGCGGCCGGATGGAGGTGGTTCGAGCAATTAAAGCACGAACCGCACCTACCGAAACGGCGGCGCGGTTGACAAATTGGACGAAGGGAAATCGACATTTTACCGAGCGCTTCCTGCTTGCCGTCCGTCGGTAGCAGTCGGCGCAAAATGGGAGGTTTTTGTGTTTTGTTCGGTGAAGGACATGTCCAGGGAGGTGATTAAAAGGCTGCACACCATACGTGAATTCAATTTGAGCAGTGATTTAAATTCATCAAAATAGGTGTGTGCTTTTGAGAGCAAAATTACATTTCGCAGCCAAAATGCGCTTCATATCGCGCATGCCGGTAGCCATCATTGCCAACCGGACCGCCCGCAAGGGTGTGCCAGGACAGGAAGGCATAAATCAAAACATTACGCTCCTTATTCAAGCACCCTTTTTCATTTACACACACACACAACCACACACGCGCGCGCCTGGGACGAGACGCCATGCTTTTGTGCCGTTGCACCCACCAATGGAACGGTGCCGGGCACGGTCCTTTCTGGCTAATGGGTGGCGATTTTTGGGGGCAAACGGTCAGCGGTGCGGGTAGGCGCGCGCGGACGAGGCCCGACCGTTTTCTGATTGTGTGCAGAATTTTCCACCCCTTTTGGGTTTAGCGAATTTACTGTCCAGACGCGACATTTTCCTGCCGCGCTGCATCGGACGATGGAAGCTGTTGGTAAAAAGGGTTATGTGCACGAATGGCGATACGAATGGTTTGTGTGTGTGTGTGAGTGAGTGAGTGAGGAGGTATGCAAGGATATTAAACCCACCGGCACTACATGTTTCATTGTGGGATAAAGGACTTCAATTACAGCAGTGGAAGAAGGAGTTCTCTGGAGGAGATTACTGTTTTGTGAATTTTAGTACTGAAAGGAACAGTTTAGCTGAGGATTTATAATTTAAAATTATTGTTATTATTTAAAAAAATCAAAATCCATTTTCAGAACATTCCTTTCTTAGTACATTCTCAAATTCGATCGAAAAACATTAACCCATCTTCCACCAAGTGTCATTCCGTTCGGTCGTTGTTCGTTGCCTTTTCTTTTTGAGACAATTTATTTCCCTTGCTCTGGGCACGTGTGGACCCGTGTCGCTCCTGCTTGCCAAACAGCGTATTTTTAGGCATGTGTGTAAAGTTCACTCTCGCCTCTAGCCTTCTCCTCACTGTTGTGTGTCTCCCTGCTGCCTGTGTGCGTATGTGTGTATGATACAATCCCGCTCCGATAACATTTCCGGATAGACAAAGGTCAGAAAAACGAGGGTCGATTAAATTTTTACCAGAATTGATATGGGTTGTTGGACATTTTATATCCCTCTCCGCCCCGCTCCCGTGGGTTCCCGAAACCCTTCCGAGAAGCGGGTCGTTTTTCCTTCCCTTCTCAAGCCACCTCCGTGGCAACGGAAGGTAGTGGGGCGGTGTTCGACCAACTGGCAAACCGGGATGGACGGACCCGATTCGATCAGCCCGGGCGTAGCCCAGCTCACTTCCCGCTGTCATTTCGACACGGTCAGAAACGAACCATCACGATAAGGACGCGAAGGACCAAACGCCACCAAAGCCATTGCCGCTGTTAGCCAGCGCTAGCGGCTGTCACGTATGGTGTGAGCATACGGTCGGGTCTGGGTAGGGAGTCCATTTTAAGGTGAGTTTGAATTGAAAACTGCTCGGTAGAGTGAGCTGTGGCGTGGTAGTTGGAGAATTGGATTGGTTTGAAGTGAGGCTCGCAATCGAGGTTTGTATTGGTAGGAACAATGATTTTTTTATCGTAAATAAGTGTTGGTTAAAATCGAAAGATATCTAACACTTGACTTTATCAAGCTAGATACTTGAGTCTTTTTGGTAGATCAAGAATACTTATCTTATTTCAACACGTTAACACTTGAAGTCGTTAAGCAATATTGTCCATTTCATCTGGAGTGCAAGAAACAATTGAAATCATGGTGGCGTGTTGATTGCGGGAAGATGGAATAAAGCTATTAAAGATCCAAGATGTAGTTAGAAAACTATACAAAATGTTATGTAAAACCATTTCATTTTATTTCATTTCATTTCATTTCAATATGTCTGTGTCTGGGGTTCCACATAAAGGCTTGAAACCTAGCTGGCCCTATTGGTACTAATCTAATTGGAACTATACTAAACTAAACTATACTAAACTAAATAGAAACGGATGTAACAGTAAGGAGATCCATAATGAAAGAAATAAGCAGCGAATAAGAAGAACATTTCATTAAGCGGATAAGAAGAACATTGTATAAAATAAGCCGGAACATAGTTTAGAAATTAAAATCACGGTAATGTTCATTGAATTGACGCAAACAAATTAGCCACGGGTCGTTAGTTCCAAAAGATGCGTTGCGGAAAGGTATTGCAAGAGCTGTCCGATTTCTTAAACACCTGGAAGGAACATACCAACTATGTTGGGAAAGCAAGTCTAGAGCTTCTTCATTCCCTCGTAAAGAATCGCTGATAAATGACACACTGCTTTTGTTCATCTAGATTCGAGGGTTTCAATATTGAATAATATGCAACGATCACTGTATGACGGCAATGTGGTGGAGGAATTGCCAAAGAGGCGACGATATAAGCACCTAGTGAAGCGCTTTCGCACACCTTCGTGTTTATTATTCCAACCTTCCCTGTTAGTACAGAAGACAACAGAAGCATACTCAATAACAGAGCGCACTAGGGAACAATGCAATGTCTCAAGGCATCTCAGATCGGTGAAGCCCGAAGTCATGCAAAAATATGGCCAGGATTTGAGTATGCTTTACCGATGATCAATTCATGATCACTATCGAATGATAGCATTTCGTCTAATATAACACCTAAATCGCGAACACATGACACACTGTTGATAACACTGTTATTAAGAACACAATTGCGAATGTTTGTGGTTGGCAAGTTTTGCTCTGTATATTGTCTATCTTTAGGCGCTTTGTAGTGCGGGTTGCATAGTTGGAGGTGCAATGTGATCTGCTTGGCATTTGAGGCATTTATTTGAAAACTGGAATTTGACTAATGTTCAGAATGAGCTTTTGTTTGCCAAGAAATGCAGTGGAAATAGTTTTCTTTGACATCTTTTTATTTGAATTATGTAGTACTGAATAGACTTTCATGGGTTCATTTTCATGTCTGTTGATGTTACGCTGTATGAACGTGTTTAAATTATATTAGAAAAAAACCTTAAATTAAACCAACCATTGTATTATTTTAGTCAGCAAATAAAATGAAAACCATGGCTGCATTCGTACTGGCGGCCATTTTCGTCGCAAATAACGCCTCCACGCAATGACAACTTTGTTAGTGTTGGGGTGGTGCTTGTTAAAAACTTCGTCTATTCTTGCTATTCTTTTCTCACCACCCGGTCCAGCATATATTATTCACATATATAGAAACACACACACACACGGTCGAGCGACCATGTACGGTTTGTTTGGCTGCCCGGCTTCCCACCCCGACAGCAGTTGAGTTGAGTTTGTGTTTCGTAAGAAAATATCTTAATGAGTTATTTTCCTCCATTCGTAAGGCTCGGCTGGCGACCATTTCCACCGACCGGTCTAATTCGTACTCTCCCACCCCATCCTGAGAGCCCATCCATTCAACCGTACAGCAGTTTGCCCAATTCGTCCGCTGGCAGGCGTGCCAAAAAGGGAGAAAGAATGGTGCCCGACGCGCAACGATGAAAAACCGCTCCACACCGGATGATCTTTGGCCGCAGCAGTGGTGGAGTCGAACCCCCAGCGCGGCAGAGGCGAAGCTAGCAGCGGGCGGGTGGAGGGGGGTGGCAAAAACTAACCTCAATCTTTGCCGTTTTTGCACGGCCCAGTCCAGCCATCCACACATGCACGCACGCACAGTAGCCAACCGTCCAATCGTGGCGCTCGGGTGTAAACTCCTCGCCAACGCCAGCAGAACGGCAAACTTTTCTTCCAAGCGCAAAAGGAACGGTGAACCGGCGCGCTTTCGCTAACTTTTGCCCCCGGTGTTGGGGTGGGCGGGAGGTATGGCGAGCAGGGAATATCGAACGGAACTGTAACTTTTCGCCCAGTCTCCCAAAACTACGGTCGGGCTACCGTTTTGGCACCATTTTGAGCCCCAGTGTATGTGTGTGTGTGTGTCCCTTTCGTAATGGTTGCGCTTGTCCGATCGCCCTGCACCACACGGCGGCACCACACGGTGTGCGGATCCACCTTCGGGGTTGGACGTTCGGTAGCGCGGACGCTTTTAAATATACATGAATATTACATCCCACTGCGAGCGATGGGCCAGCGCCCGGCCCAGCCCAGCCCAGTGCTGCTCGGTTTCGGTTTGGGCAAAACTCCTTCCCGTTTCGTTGCCGCCCGCTCACCGTCCACAAACCCACGCCGTTTGGGATAAAGTATATAACCGCTGTGAGGACCGTCCCGGACCGGACCAGAAGAAAGCTGAACCCTTTTTGTCTAAACCTTTCGACCCCGATCTGCCACCCTTCCGCACAAGGGACGCATTCTTCGGACGCCATTCCGCTGCCCGTGCGTTTCGGCGTCCAACAAAACCCCTCGTTTGGCAAAAGGCGCGGGGGCCCACTGGCAAACTGGTCAGGCTATCTGATTTCCCTATTGCCTTCCCATTTCGGGACGCTCGTTCGACTTTTGTCGTCCGGTGTGGGTGGATGTAACGGGGCCGGGAGGGTGCTGAACGGGTGGGTTGGCCATCCTCACGGGAACCATTCCGGCGGTTTTTGTGCGCTTCCGTGTGCTGTGTGTGTGTGTTTTTGCAGCAGTAGCAGCAGCCGAGTGTGTTGGCGCAGCTGCCGAAACCTTTGCTGGCCGGACCGTGGACCACCGCTCCCCTTCCCTCACTCGGGATCATTCCGACCCGTTGGTGAATAATCTGCAGATAAATATGGCCGACCGAGTGCTGAGAAATGGGGTGTCCTTTTTGTGTCGGTGTGTGGCCCCGGCCAAACTAATAGTGCCCGGTCGGTTTTGGGGCCGACGGGACGGGATGTGAGACGCGGGATTGCGGAGAGTGAACGAGATGTATGTAGATGTACGAAAAATTCACACCACCATAACACACAGCAGGGCAACGGACGGGCGAACGGGAGGGAATAGGACAGGGAGGTGCTGTACATGCCAGGGTTAGCATTCTTTAGCATTCTTCTGGGTGGACCCTTTGGCAGGGTGGCTGAATGTGTTTCATGATTTGAATGCTGCTAATGTAACTACTGCTTCCATTTTACCATGCAGTGTGTTGTTGTTGTTGGGAAAACAGAGTGACTGGAAAAGAATTTACAAAAACTATGCTGTAGCGTTAGCCGTAAAGCTGTTAATAGGCAGTGTGTTTAATTTAGTACATCAGAGGTGCTAGTAGGAGTGCTAACGGTACAAAAACTGTTACTACAATAATCGCATTTAATTTAATCGGAAATGTAGAGCATAAAAGTGCTGTTCTATCTATGCGATTGCCTACTTTCAGGCGCATTGGTAAATCAAGTCAACACGGAGGAGTCTCTAAAAGGCTACAAAAGTGTTAGGATGTTCAAAGTGTTAAAAATGGCCTTCTTTGACCTCAGGAAGAGACATTTTAGTGTTTTTTTTAAAATGAATTACCTATTTTTTTTTTTTTTTTGAGGAGGAGGCGATCAACTGTCAAATGCAAAATAAATTCTCTTTTCGGTCGAATAAAATTACCATAAAAAACCATTTTAAATGGTACCAAATTCTAATGTTCAGTTTAAAACAGATCAATTGACTGATATGGTGGCTAAAACCTTGCACTACAAGTAAAATTACACGAGAATAGGCTATAATGTGACAGAAAATGTCAACATTTAACGCTAATATTCGAGATATGCTATTGCTTGAACCGGTCCGCAACAATAGCGTATATTGGAGATTACCTGCACTGTAATTGTATCAATAGTGATATGTTGAATGGATGGTACAGCTGTATATGATTAAAACTTAGCTTAGCAAAGTTAGCTTATTCGTTGGATTAGTAAGGTTAAATTTGTTACAACAGCGTTCTTGATTGATGTATTATTGACTGATTTTTTTCATTTGTATTTCACAGAAAAATTGCAAAAATGGAAGAGAAAGTAGCATAGCATGCTTGAACCATTTAGCAGAAGGCTTAGCCTTCAATGATTTGTCGAAAGAGTGACTGTCAAGCATAATAGTCTTCCATTTTAAATCCTTGATTCGACGTTTGTAGAGGTTGTGTATAGAAAAGCGTTAAAATTTGATGTTCATATTGGGCGATTATACTTCATATTAAGAAATAACTGCGCAAAAGACGAGTTTACCAACAATTTACTGAACTACAGTATAAAGATGAAATGCCTGCCCACAGGAAAAAAGATTGTCCGTTCTTGCTACGTGGGGACGGTCCATTGTAGACTTGATCCTTCTGTACTACGGAGCTGCGGAACATATAACATCAGTTAGCCTATATAAAACGGATATGTCCACGTGGCAAATATTATATTATAAACCAAGGTGGAATGTATAATGAGGTGTAGTTATAGCGCTTTTGGCGATCCCCCCCCTGGGCTCCGATTTTGACAGATGGTTTTCCGCTTGTATATGTATTGATGGATTGTTTACGTCTTGCATGGTCAATATTTGATGGAAATCAATTTGGGTGAATATTTTAATTTATTAGAACACAGCCTGTGATTTAAAATGGAAATTTTCCTTCGAGAACTTGAAGCGTTCGCCAAACGCAGAAAACTAACTGTCAGTTTTCTTCGTCGATTCTTCTTCCACCTAGCTGTCAAAACGGGCTTATAACTTGACCTGATATCTTTACGGTCCTTGATTATAAACATTTAAACAATTGCCAAACTGAAAATACACACCTTTGCATACCTCTAGGCGCTCATACAGTGAGATATACAGATAGCTTCATTTTGCAAGGAGCAAACAATCCACATAAAATAGATTTACACACCTTTAAGCGCAATAAAACAACTCTCTACCTGCCCTTTATTCGTCGCTCGTAAATCACAACAGCAAATGTAATCGAACAACACATACACGCACGACCGTACCCGTGCACATTGCACTGGCCTCACAAGCACATACAGCAAAATGGCTTCGAGATTCGTCCGGAATGGGCTTGCAATGGGAGGGAAAAATCCCTGCATCCGTTTGCGTCCACCATGAAAACTGTCCCCTGAGTGGTGTGGTGGGAGTGGGAGGAGGGGGGGGGGGGTTCTGGCTAAAGAAAGGGCAAAATAAAAAAAAGCAGCCCCCGATGCAAAATGCAAATAGAAAAGGGTGCATTCGGTACCCCGAAAGCTCTTCCCCCTTTTGGATGCATCGTCTTCCCCCTTTTGGATGCATAATTCAAAGGCCTCTCGACCACCTGCCGCCCCATTCGGCATGACACATACACACACACACACACGTGCACGAGTCAAAACCACCCGCAGACACCGTCCGGTCGGTTGATGAGTGCCCGGTTTCGACAGCCGCCTCGACAGAAAAGTGGAGTCGACGACCGTGTGGATTGTGGGTGAGCAGTGGCTCAGCGGTGGTGCAACATGGCGGGGGTTGCGAGACACAGGAAAAAGAAAACGAAGAAAACCAAGAAGTGTGTTCCGCTTTTGGACTCGGTCCGAGGGCTTTTGTGACATAGAGACAGAAAGAGAGAGAGAGAGAGAGAGAGAGAGAGAGAGAGAGAGAGAGAGAGAGAGAGAGAGAGAGAGAAAGAGAGAGACAGAGAGGGTCCGTATGCAGGACTGGCGACACTTGATATGATATGCTGGTGAAGGACCCCTGTGTGTCGGACCGTCGTGCAAAAAGTGGGCGAGGGTGGCCGGGAAAGTCTTAAATTATGTGCCTGTCCATTCGGGCAAGGATACACCGTCAGCCTACACACACACACACATCAAGCTGAGCAGTGTACAATGTGGTTAGTTGGAGCAGAAAAGGGTGGCTAGTCGTTTTATGGGGCCCGGGGACAACGATTCTGGCCGCTGGATGCCCATGGCACGAGATTGGAGCCGGTTGGTTGGACACGTTTGCTGGGAAATGCTCACTTCCTGTGGTGCTGTGACGAGTTCTGAACTGTGTTCTTCAATTCTTTCCGATAGCAAAACCGAGATATATGATGTATAGTAGAAGAAGTTAAACTAATAAATACAATAGGACAGTTTCTTGCAATATTACAAAGTAGTCAACAAGAATTCTTTCCAAAGAGAAATACTTTACAGTGACCTCGGTACCAACGCTTGTCCAACAGTTTTGAGATGTACCGCTTCGACGCTCGAAACAGAGCTAAGGGTTTCTGGAGGAGGTCGTCGCATACTGCGAGATGCTTTTAAGAAAATTTACCCCCACAAAGTCCTGCCTGCATGTCCATTGCACTGAGCGTGATCATGTGGGCCGACACATGTCTTCCCACTTCTTTCTCTGTGTCTGTGTAGACGTACACATACACACACACACACTTACTCAGTACCATCGATGCATGGCTTCTCGGAAGCAATTTAAACTGCTGCAAAACCGTGGTCCTTCCGTGGCCTTTCGAACGATCCGCTTGCATTCGTTTGGTCTTGCTGGACTCGCTTGTTGGCATGGTTAAGCATCCTTGTATTTTCCATCCTTCCTTGCAGCGCACTAGCGATAGCCCGCTAGTGGCCGACCTCAATGGCCAGCCGATGCACAAGGGAACTGCACTGGGCTGGGCGATGGGATACGGTTGGCCCACGTCATGAGTGCAATCATAATTGAACAGATGGGGACGTCCAACAAATTGAATTCGCCGCATCTCTTTTTCTCCTTCAGTCGTTCCTGGAAGCGGTAGAAGTAGCAGCGCCGGCAACCGGCTTCCGACCCGAATGTTAGCTTTGATCAACCCAGTGTACAATGTCCCACGCGTTGGCCGGTTTCGAAAGGACCTCCGGGACCGATCCGGGCTGTGGCTTTCTTTGGCCCTGGCCTGTCGTTCCGTTTGCATCGGGCAGAAATTCGAAGCAGCAAATTGTTTGCACCCGTGTCTGTGTGTGTGTGAGTGGGTTTCGTCTTGCGCGTGTGTACAGGGTGTGGTGTCCCGTGTTCATTATTCGTGACCCGCTCGTCAAGCAGACATCATTATCCGGGAGCCTGCTGCATGCTGTGCACATGGTACGCCGCACTGTGCCAATGCCAGAAAAAGGATGTTGAAATGCTCTCGAGCTTGCTTCGGTGGTAAGCGTGCAAAAGATGGTATCCATGTTGGGTTGGGGGCCAAAAGCGGGGGCTATTTTTATATGACCGGATCGGGCACCGGAAGCGGATCAAATTTGAGAACAAAGGTGTGCTTATTCGGTGTGCCGGAAATGGGTTTCGGGGAATCGTTTGGCATGTGAAAGATTTTCGGCAAGTGCGCAAGCGAATGGATTGTAGTTTTTGTATGCGTCGTTTTAAAGTGTGTTAAAGATTAAATATTGTTTTACGGATTGTTGATTATGCATCTAAGAAACATTGAAACTCAATTTAGTGTGTTTTACGTAGTATATTTATGTCGTATGAAAGAGCCTAAAGGAATGCAATTGGTTTTGCAAGAATGAGTTATTAGGACGAATTAGATGAATCTTTTTAATTTTGTGAAATGAATAGTGTAAGACATAAGGAAGAAAAAGAATATAAATTAACTACCCAACGTATGGAATATATTTGTGACAATATCAACAAAAAACCTAATTATCATCTTTGTAAACCCCTCATCCGTTATGAGTAAAAGGCAAATTCTGAAACAAATGTATGCATACTTTCAGGCGCTTTATGCACAACACGGTCTAGAACGGTTTGTTTCCACGGTAACCGTGTGCTTTAGACACATCGCAAAGTAGCGTCACGCCGTGAAGCCCAAACCGATGACATTTGATAATATTTGAAGTTCATTGCTAAAATAATCTGTTTCAACAAATTGTCATGGTATGTCTAAATGCACGGTAATTGGCTAACCTTACTGGTATGGTAAAGAATCACTTGTTGTATTCTCATGACTATAACTAACATTTTCCCCTTTTCCATTTGCAGCATCCTTTACTCATTCTGGGTTAAAAACTCGTTTTCATCTGCGTCTGACCTCGGCCACTGACCATAACGCATGCGACCTCCGGTGACACCTGCAGGACCTCGAAGGTTAGATGGGGATGCTGTTTTCAAAACAACACCACTAACACTGACCATAAGTGGCGTAATCCATCCAACTATCATCTCGTCGAGTTCAATTGACCTTTACACGCACTACGGGAAAAAATAAAAACCGGATGCTGTATTTTGAGCGAAACAGGGAAAAACTTGTTTCCATCAGTAGAACTGGACTGCATGCGAAACGGGAAACCAGTCACAGAAGCTCATCTCAATTTGCGCATCGTTAAACACTGCCGTTTCGTATTGCATGCGCCCCTCGTTGTGTGAACACTGAATACGTGTACTGACAGGATCGTGCGCGTGATTGCCAACACCACCGACATGTTACCGTACGACAATTTATCTGTCAAAATTAACACATACTTTTCACTGCCCTGCCTCAGTGGCCCAGTGGAACGGGGAGCAAAGTGTCGTCCCAACCGGTCGAGTCGAGCAGCCCCAGTAGCAGTAGCCTGCCCACTGCTGTTCGGCAGCAAGATTTCGGGATGTAGCGCTCCCGTCATCCCGTTGTAAGTTAAATTAAAATGCGGCTTTTCACCCGTAATTCATCTTCGTGTGACGTGGCAGTCGACCGGTTTGGTCCATCCGAGCACGGGCAGCCGAACAGCGGACGAGGATCACTTTATTTTCGCTCTAATTTATGCTCCGCCGCCGCCGGGTTCAGCTCACCACCATGCCCGAACCTCCTTCATCTTGGCGAAATAATGTCCCGGCGTGGTTAAACCTCCCGAACCCGAAGCGAAGCAAATGGACTCCGTCCGCTGCGACCGTCCGATAGGCAAACGGTACCGAACGGCGAAACCTCAAACCCCGCCCGACCCGGGGCGCCTGGCCCATCGGTGGTAACACTTTATCCATTTCATTTCCATATTGAGTTGCTTTTTCCGAACCAATCAATCTTCCTGTTGTTTCACGTTTCCGCTCCGGCAATCCTTCGCCCACGTTAACCCGCAATGGGATGGGAGTAGGGTGCGGGGTGCGGTAGCCACTTCTGCTGCCACGCAAGGGGTCCGATTTGCGCTGGACGGAGCGCCAGGGCGAGACACGTTCGACCGAGGGATGATGTCCTTTTAGCGTTGTTTGCGTTGATTCGTTCCGGTTCGGGCCGGCAGCCGTTCGCACGGGTAGTAGCAGCAGCAGCAGCAGCAGAACACTAACAAAACATTTGTCCCCGCCTGTAGAGCGTTCTCCTCGTTTCCCGTTCAATGGCTGCGGAGGGGGGAAACAAACACCTTCACGCCAGCCCCGTGTAGCCGCTCCATAGTTTGTAGTTGATTGGAAGGATTAATCGGATAGGCGAAAAGTGCTTGGCGGTTGTTTTTTCTTTCCTTTTTCCATCACACCACTTCTCATCCCGTTTGCGTTCAAATATACTTGACACACACATACGCAACCTGTTCACGCTGTCAAACAGTAATCTCACCTTCCCCTTCCGTGTGCGCTCAAAATGGCAAAACTTTAAGCCGACCGGCAAACAGAGTCGCTTGTGCGGCGTCCGTCCCGGTGACGGTGACATAAATGAGAAGAAGATAAATTAATTAATTAATGCTGTATGATATAACACTTTAACTTTCGGTTATCAACGGGCTACTCTTGCGCAACGCACACGTGTAGCCAACGGTCCCACGCAGGAGGAGTGCGCAGGGCAATCGCCGCCAAACTACTACGGAAACTGAACGAACATACTGGATGTAGAAAAAAATGATGTGCCTTACACGTTCATCCTTTTTACCTGCAAAAACGGCAAGTAAGTTCCCCCTGCGTTCTTTGCCTCTCCGCCACTACGGGGATGGGAAAACGCTCTCATCTCAAATTCGAACACTCACCCAACCCAACCAAGGACCACGGCATCACCACGGACGCCATCTAATGATTCAAGACGGCATGAACGATGACATGGACGAAGGTGCCCGTCAACGACGGAAACGGCATCTCCCGCTTCGGTTTGGGAGCCGGCGAAAGGATTAAAGGGCAAAACGGAGTAAGACCGCGAGCGGTTGCTGCTGGTCGCTATCGAAAAACGGTGGAAAATTCTACCTAGGGTGCACAGATTGATCGTTCCGTAGGAAAAGGGGTGGGAAGAAGCTGGGCAACGGTGCCGTTCGGTGGTGCGTCGCCCTGCCAGACGGTTGGAAGGTGCTGTACACCCGGACCCGGTCCGAATTCAATAAGTGGAAATATCATTTTCGCCTTTGCCCGAACGCTCGAAAAGATGTGCTCGGCGATGGGCATCGTGTGGGTGAAATATGGAACGCATTAATTTGAATGATTTTCTGGAAGTCCAACCACAGGACGCCGACCAACAGGGTCCGTCGGTGGAGAAAGGGGATGACGATTTGAAACAAATTGACACGAACTGGTGCGACTGGCAATTGTCACATTTTATCGGGAAGGAGTTTGATTTGAACAGTTAAATTTTCGTTGGAGAAATTAGAAATAAAGGGAGTAATTTAAAATAAAAAATAAAGCAACGTGAAGTAATATGTTTTTCCAATTGAGTTTGTTGAACGTAGGTAGTACCGGTATTCGCCACCATATGCAAAGTGGCGCTGCTCGCCAGACATGCAATCCGATTGTGTTGCACGACACTAGCCGCTGCGGAGGAAAGCATTCTGTGCGACTTTAAATCATATCGTTCAACGATGTGTGTTTTCTACTTCGTTTTCATATACTCTAGCTTGAACTCTTTCGCAACAGCACATAAGAAAAACACATACCGCTGTGCATGTCCTTGCTCTGTGGATGCTTTCGACGAAAGTCCTTGGTTTATTTTCTTAGCTCATATTGGAATATTCGCGATTCTCAAGCATTCATTCGAGCATCTTTGTTAAGATTTTCAATTCCACAATACACGCAAGCATCGTATGTGGTGTAATTAAATTGGATGATTTTTCAATCCTGCTCCATGTGGCGTCATCCTTTGCCCAATCCGCCTCAATGGTGTTCGTTTCGTGCGGCCATTTCGTTCCCATTCTCGAGCCACTCTCCAACCATGATGTGATGTTTTGTGGACAGTTAATCGAAGGCAGCTTCGCACGTCCAGCCGTGTATGTTCGCTCCCCATCGGGCGCGTAACGCAGTGCGCGTATGCTAATGCGTGAACGTGAGTGACAAATGACACCACACGCTAGGCAGAACATGCTCATTGTCATTAGCGATGTATTTGTCATTTGCGGGACGGTGTAATTAATAGCACGCTGTCAGATGGTTTATGGTGGCCGGTATGTAAAACAGGGTTTGAGGTACGTTGTATACATACTTCTTGATAGACACGGTGCGTGATCCGATGTGGAAGCGGTGGTGGAGTATGACTGTGTGGAGCGGGGCTAGATGGTTATTACAATCTTAGCTATTTTAATTTTTCAGGCGTACAGAAGCGTACTCTGCTTGCTGACCGAAGATGACAGTAGCAATCGAGTCGGAAAAATAAAACACTACGGAAAAATCTTAAATAATCTAACAGGGCTCCGTCTACCGTGTAAATGTATGATTTGTTTTATGATGCATAAAAACATATTTTCTTATTAGAATATCGTCATAAACCAAATCTGCTTCAACTGTGTACAGAATTGTTAGGGTCTCTCTGTGTCGTGCCGATTGCATACACACAGGGGCGTATAGTTTGACACCTTTGCTCACAGGTAAGCACACAGGTAAGCCCCTAATTGTATGCAAAACGCACGGCACGTTTTGACCCTAAATTTGCTCTACCACTGCCATTTGGTGTGCCGTGTAGCGTTCTATACGATCCAGTGGTATGAATCGTTGTGATATTTCATTTAGTTATCTACAGTTTTGGATTAAATCTACTTACCAACAGCCCAATTTGCTTTTGTTTCGGATAAGCCCATCAAGCGCCAAATCATGTCAACACGTGTGCTTCGTTTAATTTTTGTAAACATTTATAGGTTTTTATTTACCGTTTGTTTTGTTTTTGTAAGTACGTTTTTGTATCATCGTTATACAATATAAGTGATTTGTTTATATTATTTTTTATTATTTTCTCTCTACCTTCCAAAACACACTCGGCACGTTTTGTCGCGCTGTGTCGCCGTGGATGGGTTATTTGCTTCTTCTTCTTATTTTTTCTTCTTCTTCTTCTTTTCCCTTACTGTCACAATGGTTTTCTGTACAATATGTGTTCGTCTTTTACAATTTGCTCTATATATGCATTCTTGCATCGGTGTTGTATAGTGTTGATGTACGATTGGGATTTATATGATTTCCGTTTTACCCCATGCTCCCCTTCCACTAGATCTCTATTAATTGCCATTTTTCACATCTCCCCATTTCGCATCGTGGACTCACGCTTCGATACAATACCGATGGTTTTATGGTGCGCCCTATGTGCTCTATCGCTTATTTTATTACCACAAAATTCCCCCTCTACAGTGAAGGGATTCCCATCGCTACTTACATACAAATGAGCTCTGCTTGCGCACGGTTCGATTTGAAACTTACTCAAAATGTCCCGTTTTGGTAGAGCTGCTTGCCCCGATTGCCTCACAAACACTTACACTGCAATTTGTACATTTATATAAATTCATAAAGTTTAATAGGAATCTTTCTGTTTTGCTTGTGTTATTTGAAGAGTGTTCCTTTTTTTTAAGTTCTACTGTCCTTTCGATTCTTCGTCCCTTGGTGGTGTACTGGTGCTGTGCAATGTAAGTGTGTGTATGTGTGTCTGCGTTTGTATTATTGTATTATTCTGTTCAAAATGCTCTTTCTGGTGCTTAAAAAAACACGTTACAAACGATACACGTGAATGCAGTTTGGTTTTTGGTTTCCGATCATCCAAGTACCGACCGACCGTCCGAATGCTGCATCCTCACTTCTTCATCAGCGGCACAAGTCTTCATTTATCACGTGAGGAATGTACAAAAATGAATGTATTGCAAATGTATTTTGACAACGCGACTCCAACAAAATTAAAAAAAAACTAAGGTTGTTGCGCTATGAGTTGAGTTTACCATCATTACATTCATCTTTATTCACTTCTGGCCCGGCTGCCCGCTTACATACATTCTTGCTGACATAGACAAACACACACACACACACACTGGCTTCACTGGCTATGACTGCTTTACTAGCTGGCCCCTCGCAAGGCCAAAGGCTGAGCTGCTATACCTTGTCAGTGTAAACAGTTCTTTCCATCCTATCCTCTCGCAACAGCAAACAGGGGTGGGCAGGGAAGGGAACGACCCTTGTATCGACCACCCCTACCAAGGAGGAGAGCAGGCTGGGAGGAATTGTTTAAACCATTTGCTCATCACCTATCGGAACGAATTTTGATTAAAACCTTCTACCTATCCTTTCGAACGGAAATAAATTAGTGCAATGTATTTGTTTTTTGGAAGATACTACCACGTGCGTGTGTGTATTTGTTAGCTTTCTTTAATACAACCTCGAAAAATAAGTACAGTAAAGTAAACGAATACAACGAATACGTGAAACAATACACCGAAATTCCCTCAAAACGGTAATTTATCATTCTTTATCAGTCTTAACGTAACTATAAGAAGGAAACAATAGTACAAAAACAGCGTTGTTGCATCGTGTTGGCGTGCGTTGGAACGTAATGGAGGGTGGGAAGGTTTTGGTCGGCTTTGTTTTTTTTTAATCTATATAGTACAATTTTCGCATTAATGGATTTGCTACCCAAAAACCACCCGACCCACAAGATAAAAGGTAATAAAAGGCAAGTAGAAGAAGGTAAAACACGAGTGCCTTAAAGAAGGTATCAAAACAATTTTACACATTCCTAACACTTTCATTAAAAAAGGCAAAAAATTGTAGATCAACAAAGGATAAGAAAACATGAAACATCGAAACAAAAAACGAACGCTAAAGAGAGAGAAAGAGAGACATAATTAAGGCAAAAGAATGACACCACATGGGTTGAAACGATACAATTAGCCTAGAACACCGTGCAACAAAACAACATTTGCCTCCGCCGATAAAAATAAAGTTTGCCAAGTAAAGAGAGATGCTTTACTAAAGAGAGAAGTTACTACTGGCCAACATCCATTGCCTATTCTTGTTCGTACACACACACACGCATACACCTGTACAAAACAAAAACCCTCGGAATCATTCAAATTTACTAACGTTCCCTTTTTCTCTCCGACACGCAAAGATGCGTGTAAATATATGTGTACGAGAGGGTGTGTTGTGTGTTTGTGTGTGTGATTGTATTCATATGTTTTAAATTAACGCTACTTAAACCACGGCTACTTCCTTTCTTGCTAGTTTTAAACGATTTTTCGCCTTTATTTGTCCTTATTACTGTATAGTGTGTGCGTGCGTGTGTGCGTGTGTGTTGCCAACTTATTACAATTGTGATTTCACGCATCGCACACAAACAGACGCACACACATACATACATACACGCTTCGTCTTAAAAGTACACTGTACACTGTGCGGAAGAGTCTGGCAGCACTGGCCGGGACTTTCCGGTTCGTCGCCTACTTCAACCACGAACGAGGGAAAAAATAATTTAAACTTAAAACACGTGCGTCTCGCCTCGCGTAAGGTGTGGATAAAAACGAAGGCAAACGGGATGGGACGCACCCCCTACCCCCCACTTCCCGTCGATTGCCATCTAAATGCCTGTTACTATGCTTATAATTGTGTCTTTTCTTTACGATCCGGAATAAACGCGGCGAAATTACGGCTAATATGTACAATACATTGGAGAAGGAAGTGTTCTTAAACTTAAAGAGGGGAACGGGCTGTGAGGAGGAGGTCGCCTCCCCAACCCAAACCTATCATCGGGCGGCCTTTATTCCGCTATATATAAAAAAGTACTGTAACTTTGGTATTCAATGCCTCTAGAAAAAAAAAAACAAAAAATTGGGAATGCAAAAAGGGGAGGGGGGGCAGGTTGCAAGGGAGTAATTGTGTTTGTTTGTTTTACCGCTTACTGTGTAATCGATCACCTTGTGCTTATTCTACGTCGCAGTGTTTGTCCCTACACCGAGGGACGAACGGGTCAGGGCATGCGAGGCAGGTAGGCCGCCGGCGGCATGCCGTGACCGGTCGGTCCCCGCCGCTCGTCCGCGTGGGTGCGGCCGGGCGGCCCGCGAACCGGCGGCTAGTAGATCCGGGACATCATCCGACTGGGCGGCAGCTCGTACCCACTCCAGGGCGGGTAAAGTCATGCCGTTGCCGCTTCCTCCTTCATCAGTGCGGCGGCGGCGGCGGCTGCTGCGGCGGCTGCTGCAGCAGCTGCGGCGGCCGACGACGACGACGACGAACCGGACGGTGAGCTAGATGCACTGTCGTCCGTGGGCGACACACCGGAGGAGGCGGCTGCGGCAGCGGCCGCTGCCGCCACGGCGGCTGGCAGTGGCGGCAGAAGCAGCCCCGGCGGCAACTGAGGCGCCCCGGGGACGGGGGAAGCGGCTGCAGCGGCTGCCAGCGTTTGGGCCGCATGGTGGTGGTGGTGGTGATGGTCCCGCTCCCGGCTCCGCTCCCGATGATGGTCACCCCGGTCGCGATGGGCAGCGAGCGCCATCTGCTGGGCGGCTAGCTGCTGCTGCTGCTGCTGCTGGGCGGCCAGCTGCTGATGGTGCTGCAGCTCGCGCTGCTGCAGTTGCTGCAGCTCGCGCTGCTGCTGCTGCTGCAGCTTGCCCTGGTTGACCACGCACTTGCGCATGTGCTTCTCGAGCGTGGACGGTACGCTGAACGGCATCTCGCAGAACCGGCACCGGTACACGTCCTTGCCGAGCCGGCCGTGCGTCTTCATGTGGCGCGTCAGCTTCGAGCTTTGGGCGCACGCGTACGAGCACAGCTCGCACTTGTACGGCTTCTCGCCGGTGTGGCTGCGCCGGTGCACCGTCAGGTTGGAGCAGTTCTTGAACACCTTGCCGCAGAACTCGCACGTGTCGTTGCGCAACTTGCTCTCCTTCTTCATCATCGGCTGCAGCAGGCCGGCGGCCGGGCCGCGGCCCCCGTCCCGGCCCGGCTTCAGGTTCTCGAACAGCGCGTCGCCCCGGTGCATCCCGGGCAGGCCCCACCAGCTGTCGCTGCCCTCGAGCTTCATGCGCTTGGACGCCTCGAACGGGTTCTCGAACGGGTTGAACAGCGGGACCTGGGGCAGCTGCGCGTTATGGTGCTGCAGCATGTTCTTCGCCAGCTCCTCCTTGATGCGCAGCGCCGCCGGCAGCCCGTTCAGCTTCTCCGCCAGCCCGGGGATGGCCATCGCGCTGTTGTTGTTGTCCCGGTCCTTGCTCGTCAGCTGCAGCTTCAGCGCATTGCCCGACTCCTGCAGCGCCTGCTTGTACGCCTCCGAGTACTGCGCAATGTTGGACAGGCCGAACTTGTCCATCAGCTCGCCCACGAGCGAGGTCGACATCGACATCGATCCGCCCGACCCGTCCTTCTTCGACTGGCTCTGCGTGCTGCTCATGCTCAAATCTTCCGCCTCATCGTCCTCGTCGTCCTCGTCCTCATCCTCGTCCTCATCGTCGTCCTCACCGTCCGCGTGCTCGTCGTCCCCGTGCGCCGTGCGCCGGTCGCCCTCACCGTCCGCGTCCAGCTCGTCCGCATCCATCAGCTCGTGGTCCGTATCGTCCGGGTCGCTCTCGATCGAGTCGACGTTGCTGGTGCCCGAGTCCGGTTCCGACATGGCCGCCACGGACGTCCGTCGCCGTCCGTGCACCAGCTTCATGTGCTGCTTCAGCTTCGACGCCTGGCCGCAGGCGAACTCACAGCTGGCGCACTTGTACGGCAGCTCGGCCGTGTGCGTGCGCCGGTGCACCAGCAGATTGCTCTGGAACCGGAACTTCTTGCCGCAGTACTCGCACGAGTACAGCGCACTGTCCGAGGCGGACTGGCCCGACTGCTTGTTGGGCGGGGTCGAGGCCGACCGGGGCGTATTGCTGATGCTGCCCGCGTCCAGCCCCAGCAGCTGCTCGGTGTGCTTCTCGGGCGGGGTGAGGCTTTGCGGGCGCGAATTGTTCGTCAGCGGTGTCGGCGGCAGCTGATGGGAGGGCGACGGGCTGGCAAAGTGTGAGGGCGAGTGTGGCTGCTTGCGGGGGCTCGGTGAGTTGGACGAGGCGGACGTTAGGTTCGCACCGGGGCTGGTCGTGCCGGCGAGCTGCCGCAAGCGCTGCGAGTAGTAGTCCATGTGTGGCTCGAGCCCGCCCACAACGCCGGCTCCGCCTCCGCCGGGTGTCAGGGTAAGGGCGGAGGTGGCCGCACCGGCGGACGGCGGCCGCTCGGAAGCGGTCGCACCGGTGGCCGGGTTGAACTGCTGGCCGTGCGATTTGAGCTGGTTCGCGGCGGCAACGGCAGCCGCCGCCAGGTTGAGCCCGTGGCTGCGGAACTGTTCCGACATCAGGTGCTCCATGCGGAAGTCGTGATGCGTGCGGCCGAACAGCGGGCTGTGCGGGTGGTGCGGCGGCATGCGCAGCAGCCCGAACGGGTTCTGGTGCAGCTCGGGCGGCGGCAGCAGCGAATGGTGCGGCCGCAGCGACGGCGGCGGAAGGCTCTGGGTGGATTCGCTGCGGGCCGGAGCTAGGGAGGGCGCCGCGATGGTCCCGCTGCCCGCGGGAGGCGAATGTTGCGGCCGGGACGGTGACTGGACCGCGGAGACGGTCGGTTGCGGTGTGCTCGATTGTCGCTGGTGGGTCGTGGTCGTCGCGGCGGTCTGTGAGAGTGGCTGCGGGCTGGTAAGGGCCAGCGCTACCTCCTCGGTGTGGTTGACCGTGCTGTGGCTTCCGTTGGAATTGCTGCTGCTCAGTTTCGGCCGCTTCGTACGCACCTCCAGCTCATCGTCCGACTCGCCGGATCGGCCATTTTCACTGGCCGCTTTCGAGGCCGCCTCCAGCCCATTGCTTCGGTCTTTCGGGGCCGGCGAACGGATCGGTTGCTCCCGCTCGATGGAAGCGGCTTTCGGGCTGCGGCTGGCAGAGCGGGACCGTGGTGTGCGGGCTCGTGCCGGCTGCTCGTCGGTTCGCTGCTGTGCCGCCGGAACGGCTTCCCCGGTCGATGGGCCGTTGTTAGCCGCCTCTGAGGCGGCGGCCGATTCCGGTGCGTCCGATTCTTCGGTCGGTGCGGCGCCATCCCCGTCCTGGCTGCCCGTGCTGGCCAACGATTCGACGTAAATCTTCACACCGTGCGCGTGCTGGACGTGCTGCACCAACCGCCAGGCCGAATGGTACTTCGTTTTGCACGTGGAACAGACGTAGTTGCTTGGTTCTGTTCGTGTGGAGGAAGAAAAAGGAATAAATAGAGAGAGAGAGAGAGAGAAAAGACGATTAAAAATAAATAAAATTACGTTCCCATTTCCACAGCGACATCACACGCGGCCTTCGCATCTGTGCACTGTTGTGGATCAAAAGAATCGCGGATCGCGGGCATTCGGATCGAGATGATATAAATATTTGCCAAAACCGACCAAACCGACCGAGCAGGCAGAAACAGAGCGGAAACTGCAGCATGATTTTCGATGTGTTAAACGGAAAGGGGAATGGTGAGAGCGAGATATATAGAAAGAGAACAAACGCACAAAAATTGCCCGTGGAATGCACTCCGTGAAAATCAGGCAATCCCATATTAATTCCAGCCCTACTACCTTGAGCGATGCAAAAAAGGCCGCCGAGGCCGGATTAAAAGCGAGGTAGCGAGGGATTTGCAGTTGACGGAATAATATTTACATGCAGTTCAGTGTGTGCGCGCGCGTGTGTGTGTGTTTGCAATGTCCTGTTTATAAAATTGCATTGCAAGGAGGGCTATGAGAGAGAGAGAGGGAGAGGGAAAGCTGCAGCAAAACAGGAATACAGCAGGCCACAGCTTGTGTGCATCAAGCGTGGGGAAAATGACGCTGGGAACTGCTTGGACGGTGGTAGAGTTTTAATTAAAAAATAGCTATGATATTTCAGTGCTCAGTTTTTTCCCGCAGTTACATACCATTTCGTGACCGGTAGGCATTGTGCCATTTCGATGTGATGGCGTTTTATCACTTCTGGTTGAAAAAGTTCTAACAGTGTATTTTGTATTCTTCGGGCCCTTTTTTGTGCTGGTCTGCGAACCGTGCTTTCAAATTCAACAACGTTTCAACTGTCCATAATCCACACATGGTTCAATGTTTACTCGCTGCTAAAAGTTAAGCAAAACACACACACACACACACACACACACACGATTGCACGTCGGACGTGTGCTGGGGGCGTCATTTGAATACCAATGAGCGGACGGATTTGTTAGCGTACAGCTTTTGGAGGTGCTCTTCTGATGGTCCGATTTTTCCCGGGGAGCCTTTTGGAAAGCGAAAAATTTGGTGGTTTTTTCAACACATTCGACAGGATACATATGTGTGGACACAGCGGAGGAAGGAGTAGGACAGTGTAGCAGATGGCTACGACTGTTTTTTTTCGGGAAGCGATTTTTATTGCTTCAACTTGCTTCCCCGATACATCTCTCGCTCTCCCCCCCCCTCTCTCTCTCTCTCTCTCTCTCTCTTTATCTCTCTCTCCGGTAGGTTACTGGCTAAGGTTGCTTCCATTACCACACGATTACAAACTGGCCAGCAGCTTCTTCACCTCGAGGGATGTGTAATCGAACACCGAAAGCTGGACGAAGGGGCAGGAGATTTTTCAATTTTTTTTGTTGCTACATTGCCTTATGGAAATTTATAGTGTTTTATTAAAAAAAAAAAAAACAGCAACCTACAAAGGGGCCACGAAGCAAGACGCATTATCGCAAGCCACACAACCCACGCAGGCAATCATTTCGCCCCCGTTTTTTTTCGATTTTACAGTGACAAAGTACACATCCTTGATGGACTTGTGGACAGAGGGAACATCTCAAAAGGGGGATAAAAAAAACACACACACACACACACACGCAACGACGGCCAGTTGTCAGCCTTGTAAGTGAATTCTGCTCGGTTCTGCGGTGATTTGAGCAAAACAACCGTAACCGTAATTGACCGTAGCGCGGAACGATCCCCGGTCCACAGAAAGCGACGCCCAGTTCGATAATCACTTTCGCTACGAGACATGATAAATGTATCGTACCGCAATGGTTTTCGTGCTAAACATTTATTGCATTGTCCTGACGGCGAGACTTAATCAGCGCACGGAGGTTTGTGCGCTTTTTGACACATTTACACATGCCTTCATTCCGGGCACGTAGCGCACGCTTCGGGAGGGTTGTTGTATGTGTGCGTTTTTCCCCCTCAGCCCATTTTTTGTTTAAAGTCACCCAAAGAGAAAAGGTGTGCCACACATGTTATTGGTTTTTTGGGTTCCTCTTTTTGGGAGTAGAAATTTTCCAATTTTGGCAAGGTTTTATGATTGCTTTAAAGCTTCAAAATTCGACACGATTCTCACTTCATTTATCATGGCTAATCGTCTGGACCGAGGGGAAAGGGGGATTGTTCTAGTTTGATTTGGCGGAGGGAAAGGATAGCCATTCGGAAGGAGGACGCGTTACTAATGTCAATGGGCAGGCGGGAGAGGATGATGGGTGCTGTCTGCGGATGTATCCGGAAGAGCGCGAAAAAGCATTCCAAACAAATAAAAGGTGGAATAAAATTATGAAACAATGATGACATTGTTCGCCAACGCAGATCGTTCGTCGCCATACACTCCGCGGAGAACCAGAGAATGACCGTTCCCGTACCGACCACGATCCTGTGATCGTAGGCTAGCAAACAAACACCGAACGCGATTGACAATTAATCACCTCTTCCCACCCGGGATCGACCACGGCAAGTGAGACATCCACGCGTACACGCCCCGGTCTGCCAAACGGCCCAAACAGCGAACCCTGCAATTACGGCGTCTTCTCGGGCGCAATTTTCTCCCCCTTCCGTTGGGCATTGTTCTGTTCCGGTTGTTTTCGCAGCCCCCCACGGACGGTTGTCCACACTGCTGTCATCACGCACAGGATCGTACCTTTCCCGTTGGGCCGGCCGCTAATGTCGACGGCATCACACCGGCATCGTACCCGGGTTCGATCGATCGCGTGCAAAAAACACCCGCAACATCCGTCTGGAGCTGTTGTTGTTGCATACCGCGTAGTTTGATTTTGAAGGTGTGCCCGTCGACCCGATAATCATCCGTTGCCGCATTGCGCCGAGATTAATGAACAAACACAAGGCGTGCGTGTGGAGCCGACGATGCCGAGACGCGAGACCTTTAGGCATGCCGCCCACACGCGGGCACGGGCGGCCTCACGGCCACACAAACAACCAGGCGGAGGAGAGTGTGTGTGTGTGTGTGTGTGTGTGTGTGTGTGTGTGTGTGTGTGTGTGTGTGTGTGTGTGTGTGTTTGGCGCGAAATCATTGCATTGATTGTGCCCTTCAGGCGAAGGGATGAAACGTGCAGCTGGGCGGGACGGTGACGATGTGATGGTATTTGGGATGCGTTACCCACTCAGCCACTCAATACAGCTGGGTATACAGACACACACAAACATACACCAAAGAAGGCCAATCACACTCGGCACGGCAAGCTGTGACAATCGGGTGACAGATTGTGGAACCCACCCGACCCACCATCCCCAGCAGCGAGATGAAAAATGCATCCCAGACGAGGTGTGTTGATGCAGTCTACGGTAGCTACAAACATGGCCGACCCCTAAGCACTTTTTTTGTGACGCATCTTCTAGGTTGCGTCTCACTCTTTTTTATGTTTTATGGTAATAAAAAAACACAGAACTGAAAGGGTTTAAATGCCGACCACATCAACACCTTCCTGGAGGGTTTTTCATTCAAATTCTTCCTTTCCGTTTTTTTACTTGGTTCATCTACTTTCGCTTCCGTTCGGTGGGCAAGAACAACCAGATAAGACAAAGGCAAAGAAGCACCCTTATTCTGGAAAAAAAGAACACACAAAAAAAAGCTGATCCTAAAGCGATCCTCCCGGGTCCTAACGAAAGCGTGCACTTGAACGAGCACGCGCACGCGCACGCTCGCTCACCAACACGCAACAACGCAACCAACACGTGCGGCGGAAACGGGGCCAGGTGATCCGGTTCTTCTTCGGAATTCAAATGAAGCCAAACCCCTTTGCCTGCTTGCCGGCTCGCTTGCGCAATGAAAGTGATGCGCCCGGGTCTCGTGCGTGTGTTACACACGAGCCTCGGCTAAAGGGTAAAGCAAAAAAAAAATGGAGATCCCTGTTAGGTCCCTATTTTTTTTTTTGTTGGTTGAGCACAGGCCACCAGTTCAGATAGTATACAACACCGAACACCGCGTACCAGCTGGACCAACAAAACGCCTGCAGCGCAACTGAGAACGAAATCGAAAGCAACTGATCAAACTGAAGTGGAGCTCGAGCAGAGCAAAAAAGGGGTTGATAAGCAGCAGAAGGGAGCGAATAATGAAAGTGAAAGAGGAGCGGGTAGTACAAAAAATCAGGATACACCTCCCACCGTAAACAGTAGGGTGTATTTGATAAATAAATCGATCTTTTTTTAATGGCCTCCTGCTAACGATCGAGCTGTTGTCGGTTAAGGATGTCAGTAAGGCAAGCAAGAAGAAGGATGAGGCGATAATGAACTGTTTTTTTTTTCTACTACTCGGGAATGTAAGAGAAACGCCCCCGTGAAGTTACGCGCATTAATCAAAAAGCAAGATCGGAGGTGAAGATTTGGAGGAAAAAAACCCACACTACAACAAGCCCTGTACGATCCTTTATCCTTTTTTTAGCCTTTATCTAGCGATCGTTAGACCATCTGATTCTTTGAAGTGATATTTATTGCCAGATCGTCACCCAACATATGTCCTTCCGTTCGTATCGCTCTCATTCCCCTGCCATGTGAAGGAATGCACGAGCGAAAGGATCCAAGAGCGAGAGTGGAAAGTGAAAGTGTTTTTTTTTTCTGGGGAAAAAGATGTATAGACTCAGCTGATGAAACTTTACCATTACTTTTCCAAAGGGGTAATATTTTATCCACACATTACCCGAACACCCACACCAAGCAGCCTGTGTTTGGAGCTCATGAAGCAAATGGGATAAGCTTCTTACTTCCTTTTTTCTTAGTCCCTTTTTTGGGTGGCTACCTGATGGGTTAAGCGCATAAATCACACATCGTAACCACAATCCGGTCACTTTGCCAATCACACAGATCGGGAGGCAAAAAACTCCGGGAGGGAAAGGCTCAGCCCGGGTGGGAATGGAGTAGGGAACGGAACCATGCCCCCCTTTCGGGTGGGGTTTTGTCTTGAGTAGTCACGTTTTACGTCCCTTTTTGGCGCGGGGTTTGATTTACATATCCGAGTTTAACACACACACACGCACCCTCAAAAAAAGGAATCGGCCAGGAAAAAATCTGACCATTTCGAACCCCTTTTCTGTCGTTCTTCAAGGGGGGAGGGGGGTGGTGAGCCTTTAATCTCAGCCGAAGGACGAAAAATTGTTATCACTTCCGGTAACACTCCCCCTTCCGTTCATTGAAAAGGGTAGATGGGTTTAAGTATTTCGACAAAAGGGAGAAGAAGGAGTCGTTTACAATGGTCAACATCCCTCGCCCCAGTGAGTCCCCATTTTCAAATGGACACCGTGACGGTGTTGAGGGTTGAATTTTTACTACCATTTCCCGTCACCGTCCAGAGTGAAAAGGGAGAGTAATACAACAGTAGCAATAGAAAAAGGAAGAAAAAAAACCCATTATCAGCTTAGAAAGGTTGCTTATGGTGTTGCTTCGAGCAAAGAAAGAAAGAAAGAAAAAAACGGGCTGGGCGTCGATTTATGCTCCACCCAACCCACCGGCTGGGTGATCAAATCCATCGTCCAAAGCGGAAGTGGAGATTCATTTTCAACACCACATCCGATGCGGCCCTCCCGATCTTAGCGACGATGGTTGCCCGCGGGGGCCGCTCGGGCGGATGTTTAATTGTCAACCCATTTATCCGTACGTACCACAGGAGCGGCCTGGTCCGAAAACGGAAGCGATCGTGGAAGCGGGAAAAAAGTGGGAATACAGAATACAAAAAAAACCCTTTTTAATCGAGAAGGACAGACAAAAAAAACACTCACAAGAACGACAGGATGGATTGGAAATCAAGGCGCAAAGACGTGAACGGACGGTGTGATGAGCTGCCCGCTGGCTGCCTAATTTCAGCGCGAGAACATCCGACCGGGGGCCCGTGACGGGCACGATGGCACGAGCGAACGTTTGGGTTTTTCTTTTTTCTCTCTCGCTCTCTATCTCTCCCCCTTTGGCCGTTGTTTTGGTTTTGGATTTCAGCGGGGTGACCGGGGACGGGAAAGGTTATACCATCGGAGGATAATTAACATAAGTGCGCCGTGCGCGCGGCTACATGGCTTTAATATTTATGTCAACCGTGAAGCTAGGCTAGGACGATCTGTGTTGGATTTTTTGTTGTTGTTCAAGGGAATAGGTTTTATTTTTTCATCTAGCTTTTTATGATGTATCCTAGAAGGTGCTTCCTGCTTCGGGGCACACGTTCACTTTCGTTTGGCGGCTGTTCTTCCTGGCACGTAGAGGGCACAGGCATAGAACACACACACAAAAAGCACGGAAAGGAAATTTAATAAAAACCGAAGCACCTTTAGCTCTGTGAACTCGCCGTTTTATTACTCACTGGTCTGAATGGCGCTGTTAAGTGTGTGTGTGTGTGTATGCGCGTGTTTTAATTAACCCTTTTTCGAAAATAAACAGCATTGCTGGGTGTATTTGTTTTAAATATTTTAGTTTAATGTTTAAAATGTCAGTTTAATAAATCAATTAACTGTTCGAGTTGTTTTTTGGGTTTTTGGAACTTTCATGCTGCCTCCAGCAACCACCCGGTGCGATCATCTGTGCTACCGGAAAAAGGACCTACGGGGACGGTAACCCCGTTTTCATAGGACCAGTGGAGGATGCAACACACACACACACACACACACACACACACACACACACACACACACACACACACACACACACACACACACACACACACACACACATACGTACACAAAAACACGACAGAGATCAACGACAAATGAAGGTTAATAAATGGGTTAGAGCGTTTTGTGCGGCCTCGGGACACTTTCACGAGCATCCTAAACGCGCACGAACGCACGACTGGGTTCTTTTGTTTGAAAGTGAAATTTTTCCTCTCCACCAAATCGGTTGAATATAATAGAAGAACAAGAAGGACAACAACAAAAAAACTGAACCCCTTTGAACCCTCAACACAGGCGCTGTTGCATACAGTCCCCGGAGTTCGTTGCAGTTTTTGAATGCGCCCGGATCTACGCGGCGGGGTCTCGCTGTGTCGTGATGATGATCTCGGCGAGATGATGGTAGCGCGCGCGTAACGGTTGCGGAGGAGAAGCGTTACGGGATGAAGGGGTGGTAAATTTATGCAGCCAGATGCTGCGTCATTTGCCCGAAACTACCCCTTTCGCAGCAGCAGTGCGTGGTGGCCCTTTGTTCCATTTGTGTGTTCGCATGCTGCACCGGTCGGGAACGGTTGAGGTCGTTCGATCTTGCTTCTTATTTCACTATTTTCAGAATTCAACACAGCAAGCAAGCAACGAAAACGTGTGTGTTTGTATGTGGTAAACGAGAACGTAATGTGTGCCCACACGGTGGCACAGTAAGGCCGCAGGTCTGTTGCGTAAGAAGACGTCTTCCACCTAGAGCCGGGCAATCGGATTGATTTCCGGAGTGTCAATCGGATGGTTCGCCGTCGAGTTAAATGGAACCTGCTTGCCACCGGCGTACGTAATCCTTTTTCACGCGAGTGAAAGACGCACCAGCGAGCTGTATCAATTACGCGCGAGCTGGGAGTTTGTCAATCAGGTCCTACCACCCCCCCCCCCTCCCCCCAGACCCATCGTACCCGGATATTTCCAATTCCGTCTGCAGAAGCACCAGTGAGTTAGGAAAACAAATATCGTCAAAGAAAGAAAGGATTATCTGCTGCTGCCGAGGCGAAGGATTACCGCGGCAGTGCCCGCCCATATGGTGGTCGCAGTCGCTCCGGGTCTGTCAAGCGCAGATGGTGAGCCGGTGCGTCTTATCATGCTACCGTCCTTTGGATCCGGGTTGGACCAGAATGGAACCGCCCGTCATCGCTTTGGCCGGGCGACAACACCGAGCTGCTGGTGCTGCTGTCCGTGACACATGACGTCATCCGTCTGTCCATCCGATTCGATAACCTGGCGGGACGCCAGGCCACACCAGACGCGGCGGGGAGGGGGCTAATATTGACATTTTAATTTCCCCCTTCCGGTGTACCTGCTACCGCCCAACCCGTTTAGCTACCCTTTGGGTTTGGGAATAGTCCACTTCCACCAACAGGATTGGAAATGGAGCTTGGCATTGAAGACGTTGAAAGATCTTTGAATAAAAGGGTGAAGAGCTCGGCTTAGCTCGGCGTTGCTAGCTTCTTATTGCCATTTCCATTAAGGTGAAGTGGGAGTTTGGAGGATAGAGCTAGGTCCACGGAATAGGATTTCACGCGGAGATGCGTCACCGTGGGACGCATTACATTGTGCGCTTGGTCGGTCGGAGGAGCTGGCCTCCTTTCAAGACATCCATCTTGGCAGTGGAGGTAGCAAGTGATGCGAGAGGGGGGGTGGGGGGGGGTACGGGAAATTGAACCGAGCGCACTGAACTGCGGCGGATGCTGTGGTGTTAAATGTCCAGCATGTGCTCGTGCAGCGTTCCTCCGGCGCACAGCACACTGAGCACAAAAGTAACAAATCATGCAAGACTTTCCACCGCGTACTCCAAGTATGCAAATCAAAGTAGGCGAATGACAAAAAGAAAAAAAAACGGTCCAAACGCTTCCTCACGACACACTGCCAACACTGTCTGGGTTTGGTACGGTGCCAGCAGGATATGGACACTAGAAGGAGAAAGAGAGAGGGAGTGGAACCACAAAAACCGCAGGGCAATAACGGGCACAGACAAGCACACACACACACACACACATTGCAACCGGAACCGAGGACGATGGAGCATGTAGCATACGGTGCTGCTGGCCAAGCGAATGGACTAAAAAACCCCTTTTTTTAGGGTGGGCAAGGGAGCCGGAAACAATGCTCCAACGAAAGTGAACTGGTGAATGGGACAGACTCCCTGCGGTGGGGGGTTTGTGTGAAGTTGAAAATGACGACCGGAAGCCATCTGAATCTCAGAGCGTATGTGTATCTGTATGTGAGAGAGAGAGAGAGAGGGGTCAAGCTAGACAACAACAAGATATTGCTTCGGCAAGGGCAATAAAACAGAACGCCATAAAGAACGCTGCTGGACAAACAAAATGCTGCCGCCAGTTCCCCAAGAAGTCGCCAAGGAAATGCTGTGGGGTAGCAAGGAACACGAAACGATGCTTCCTCTTTTTTTGCGCGGCCAGAGTTGCGACGAAACAAGACACTGGTTGGACCGTTTGTCTCAAACAAATTCTCGAGTAGCACAGTGGTCAACTTCCGTGACACAGCACCAACCCTTGCGAAGGCTGAAATCTGGCCCATCGCAACAGTCTCCTCCGTCCAGTGTCATTGAGACGGAGGCCAGTTAACCCCTTGTATTTTTTCAGTTACTAGCAAAAAAATAAACCATCAAAGACTAGCCAGAAAGAGGTAGTGAGTGGGTGCATCGGGCGGCAAAACGGAACTTACTGTCCTTCCGGTTAGGCCTTCGTTTGCTATTATCCCAACGTTTTACATACGAGTCAGAGAGGGTTTAGCTGAACAACAAACAGTAAATACACACTCACACGCACGTACATACAGGTCTCGCAAGCGGCCTAGAACTCGAAAAGGTGAGTGAAGAATTAATGGAAATGACGAGAAAAAAAAAAAACTCGTCCACGATAAAGGACGCTCCCGTAATGCCCACCTACGACGGGCCCGAAGCTCGGACATGACATTAGGGGCAAGCGGTCGGATTACTTCCTGTACACGGTAGGACCGTGCACAGGAAGGGATGGGAAGCTGAACATGCAAAAGTAGGCCCACTCGAAGGCGAACAACGGGCCCTCTCGACGGGTCTGGCCGGGCACGTCCGGGACCGTGGAGTGGACACGATCTCAGAATCGTGACACTTTCAATAGCCCCGGCACACAATGAACCACCACCACGGTCATCGACGTTGGTGTTCTGGTGGAATTGTTCTCGCCCTGCTCTATGTGTGAGCGTGTGTGTGTTGGAATCGATTTTTTTCTCCCCCCTCATTCATCCCTGTAGGTACAAGAGGACCTTCTTATCACCCTTCCAATCGCAGTGCAGATGACCAGAACGCATTAACGCCACTTAATGTCCCGCTTTACTACCGCTGCCACCGTTCGCGTTCGGACTGCATTCTGCATCAAGTGTTTTGCAGTGATTCGGTTCAGTGCACCTCGTACAAGGGGCAAAGGTAAAGGACATCTGCGCACGGACACAACCACTGTGTTAGGTCATCTAGCAGGCAGGTAAGGCGGCTGTAACCCCTTAAGGACGTTGCGAAAAAAAAGTAAAAATCAAGCGACTCCCTTCGTGTAAGCCAGGGCGCGTTGAATAATTAATCAACCGTAATTGATATGACCGGATGGGGTGGGCAGTTGCATTTTATCGCTCTCTCTTTTCCCTCTACTTTCAGGGGTGTCTGTGTGTGTTTGGAGTGGTCAAATCCAACCTCGTTTGCATACCAGCATGACCAGCCAGCCCGGTTTTTTCGCAAAGTGGACAAGATAAAAAAACACACACATGTCGAACGCCCTCGGGGATGCGCACACGTCCATCCAGGCCGGCTGACCACTGCACCTGGTTGTCGTAGCTAGCCCGTTCCCAAGCGCTGCAGCCCCGTTCAGCCCAGCTTTAATTGAAAAGTGTCCATGGCCACTTACCGGTATGGTTCGGCGACTCGGACGCATCGTGCGAGCCGTTCCGGTGGGCGGTGGCGACCGTCTGGGGCTGTTGCTTCCGGACGCTGACGAACTCCTCCTCGCCGCACGACGCCGGATCGATGTCCATGCGCTCCTGCTTGATTTCGATCGCACGGACGGACGGTTTCTGGTCGCGGTGGTCGTCGTCGAGGGTGCAGCCGAGCGGGCTCGCTCCCCGCGACGGGCAATGGGTGGACGCGTTCTCTGGTTCTGGAGAGAGAAGGAACGACACAAAAAGACAATCATAAATACATTTGTTTAGTAAGCGTCAAGTGTGAAACCATTACAAGCGTAAATAGTGAAAACAAAGCACAACAACCCACAAAACTAGTCTAGTTACAAAAAAAACACACACACACACAAACAGAGAGAGAGAAAAAACTAAGCAAAAACGAGAGGAGGGAACAAAAAGCACGTAAACGTAAGTTGTTTCCACAATTGATTTCAACAGATAAAATAAGGTACATTCGGAAAGAGGACACGATTCGGTTTCGCTCGCTTTATCATTCGGCCCAACAACGGCCACAACTACTTAACACTTAAGGCAATTATTTATTTATTTATTTATTTCCAAATATATACACACACACACGTTCGCACAATCAAATCACATTTTAAAGTGACAAAGAGGGATCAAAAGAGCAGATAAGGGAATAAGGGAATATATGTAGTAGAAGGTAAAAAGAGAACAATAGATACAGAGTGTAGAAATAGAGAGAGAGATAGAAAGAGAGAAAGAGAAGAAATAGAAAGCATCTCGCGGTGTCTCTGTGGCGCTCGCTAGAAAAACCAAGAAAGAGCGGTTAGTTAACTCGGTTAGCGCAAATTGGATAAACAAAAAAATAACACAAAACACACACAGACACATACGAACACAATTGAATCAACGGTTTGATTTGCTGTCTTTTAAAACCTAAACTTTTTACTTCTGTACAAAAAAACATTTGGGGAAAGAAACAGGCCCCAGACACAAGGCAGGCAGTGCGTGTGTGTGTGGGGGAGGAGGTCAGTGGGAAGGCAGGCACGGCAGGGCAGGACAGGGCTACTTGAACGCTAAAATGAAATACTTTTTAAGGAAGGAAATTTTATTTGATACGGGGGTCCACAACAAACTGAAGATGTGCACATGAAATAATAATGCAAAGAAAGGGAGCTTGAATCTAAACCAAGCAGCAAAAGCAAAGGCTAAAAGGGCGCAACACATGTTTTGCGAAAAAGAAAACGAGAACCGAAGTACAAAAAAAACAAACTCTAACTTTAAATGAGCAACGAAAGCATTAACAAAAACAAAGGAAAACGGGTGGGGAGGGTGGAGTATACTCACCATCGCCTGGGTGTTTCGGTGTGCTGGACGCACCGTCCCGCAGCAGCTCGGCCGGGCTGGTCGGGGGCGGTGTGTGGACCCGGTCGTCGTACGTCGCGCTGGCGGTGGTGATGGTCTGCTTCCCTGCCCGGCAGGACACGTTCGGCATGGAGGCACGTCTCGTCGCGATGCTGCTCGTGTTGCCCGTCAGCAGCAATCGCCGGCCGTCGTCCGAGTCACGATCGGTACCGCCGCCCGCTAGTAGTGGCGCGTGAAACAATGCCGCGAGGAAGGCACAGTCCGTACAGGCCGTGGATCAACCGAGCAAATCGTGGACGAAAAGTGAAGAGAAGAGTGTGTGTGTATGCGCGTTAGCCGAAACAGAACAGCGGGAAAAATCCGGACGGGCTTTTGTGATGGACACACGGGCTGGACGTGTGTCCGACCGGGTGGGGGGGCTCCCCGCTCTGCTTACCTTGCGTGAAGCACTGGCCATAGTTTTCCTTGTTGCACTGGAACACTTTGTGCTGGATGAAGCGCACGATGTCGGAGAGGGCGAACGTTTTCTGGCACGACCCGCATGTAAGGATGTCCTGCGTGGTGCCGTCCGATTCTCCCGCTTCGGAATCTAGATGTAGATGTGTGTGCGTGTGTGTGTGTGAGAAGGAAGGAGTGTGTAGATGATGGTGACACGGGTGTTGACGAAAGGATGGTTGAGTAACGGGCATAAGCATTTGACGGGGGTAAAAGTAGGACACAGAGTGTGTGTCAGAGAGAGAGAGAGGGAGGGTGGGTCCAAGCAGCGTTGAGCATTTTGGGTGGTGGTGATAGTCGATAAGGATACACAGACATAATTTAGCGCAGCGAGGAACAGAGACGGACGCCCACAACGGGGACGAGGAGCAGGAGCGGCACGAGCAAAAGCAAAGGCGTAGCGTAGGGTTGGGATGGAGGAGCAGGAGATAGGAGGAGGAGGAAGAAGAAATAGGCGAAGAATTAAAAATTATTATCTCATCACAGCTAATTTAATGAATTTAATTAGATTTCTTTGGTTCGGTGGTTCGGTTTAAAGGGGAGAAGGAGAGGGGTGGGATGGTGGCTACCCTTTTCGGCGTGTACATGTTACTACCCCCGACTACGTGCCGCCTTGAAGACAGTGGGACAGTGGGACACGGGAAGAGCAGTTTAAAGAGTTTTCACCAGAAGTCGTCAGAAGTCGTCAGAAGTTGTCTGATAGGGAAGAGGCGGCTGGTCCACATAGTTGCGGGCAAGTCCATCTCGGGCAAGGCGCGCATTCCAGCACCCGGAAGGCCGGAAGCAGCGTCGCGCGTGTTGTTCTTTACGATTTTAATTAAAGCAGCACAAAGGATGAGGCGGATGGAACAGGCGGTCTGCTGCTTTTGTGGGCTAGCCCCGAAAATCTGACCAGTTATCCAATGCCCGGACTGGGAACGAGAGCGTCGTAGTAGCGTGTGCCGTCGTTCGTAGTACACTGCTAGGTTTGGTTTTATTTTTATGAGCTACAAGAATAATAGCTACCTTTACCACCGGGCTCTTGACACACACACCCGCACAGAGACACACACTCTCCACCTGCTACTCCTGGAGTCTAGTGTCGGAAGAAGGCTTGGGCGCTTGGAATTCCAGCACTTGACACTTTTATAAAGTACATTTTGCCCCCCCTCCCGGAACACTTTCCCGCCCGCACCTCGCACCAAGACAATGGGCCCGCCAAGGAGCAGAAAAAGGATGGAGACAGCACAGTTTTAGTGAGTGATAAAAGTCGCTACCAATATTCCGCAGTCGCTGTGCCACTGTGCCCCCCCCCTCCCCCCGCTTCACGTCCAGACCTTTAGGTTTGGCTTATTTATATCGAGTGGTGTTATAAATGGTGCTATTTTCATTTTTCGGAATTAATATAATAAATTTCGGGCCGCGCCATCGCCGTGCCCGTGGTCGAGTGCAAACAGCGGGCCGGTTCGGGAAAGCGAGGGCAGGATAGAGACTCCTTTGACGTCTCAAATATCGAACCAATTCGACCGGCAAATCCACCGGGAAGCTCGGCGTTCGATTTTCTATCTCCCGACAGTGGGAATGGGTAGAAAAGGAGCAAATGAATTTCACCCCTATACCGTGGACAAAACAGAAGATGCCCAGAACTATCCCATCCATGCCTTCCGAAGAAGATGGTACTGGCGGTGATAGAAGATGTGTAATTAATGTGTGTGTGTGTGTGTGTTTCCCCAGCTGCAGCGCAATCGAGCAGCACAAAGATTGGCGTCGTGGCCAAGAGGAAAAGTGTGGCAAATAAAATTGAAATAAAAATCTCAGCCCAGTATTCGCTCTAGGGCACGTTGGCGTTTGAAGAGAAAGGGACGGTCATTAAATGGGTGTGTAGTGTGTTGTTGGCACTGGCTTCGCTGCGATTCGCACCATAAAGCTTGGGTGCCGTTTGGTGGCTAATCTCTTTGGCCAAGAACGGCGAGAGTGGTGACGGCTACGCGGCAGACGGATTGTGCCACTGAAATTTATGCTACCGACGCTGGTGTTTTGACCCACTTGAGCTCAGAGCGAACAGAGGAAGCACATTAAACGCAGCATCGATAGTAAAGTGGTGGGCTCTTGTTCTTCGGTACAGTTGACGCGTAAACGCGCGCGCGCTAGGGAAACAATTAATATGATAATTTTCGCATCTCAATCGAGCGGTTCAATCGTATCGCAATCGGCATTTTGCGCGACATGACTGTCACGCAGCACTGTTAATTAATCGTTTATGCGCCCGGGCATTGCTGTCGGAATAGCCGGTCGATAAATTATGATAGACGGTTCCCGCCGTGCGAGTGTGTGTGTCTGCCTTTTTGTTGGCTCGTAAAGTGTTTAATCTGCGACAAAAATCTGCAACATTTGCTCATTCGGTGCAGTAGTCGGAGCAATGGAGATCGAGTCATAGCAGAAGCATAGCAGAAGTAAGAAAAAAAGGGGTAATTGTACAATACTCTGCAGCACTGCGCGATATAAAACTATTTGGCGCCCGTTTTTTGATGGATCCTTTCGTCTTATTGTTAAGGTTTATGATTAAGTTTTTACGCCGAAATGACCTTCCGTTGGGGAGAGCAGAATTCCGATCGGATAAGCTATCCAACTAAGCAACTAAATGAAGTCACTCCGCCGTCATCTTTTCCCCAAAATGCCCGTCCATTTCTCGTCGCTTTGTGTGTCTCTTTTGTGTGCCACCGACTATCAATAGTTTGATAAATGAATTGCGTGTCCACAAAGCACCATTAGTTCGGGTTCGGCCCATATTTTCCCTTTCAGCGAGAAAAGGGAGAAAAACAAAACCTCCGACTCCGACGGTTATCGATGCGATTTTGGTGCAGTTAGACAGGCGCGAAAACAATATCGCAAAACCAAACGTAAAGTCCCGCAAAAAGCATAAACCGTATTGTGCTGTGGGTGTGTGTGTGGTTTGTTGGAAAAACAAAACACTTCCACTCCCGGCAGGAGAAGCTCGAGCAAGAACGAGCCCCGAAATGACTAATGACACCGACACATGGCTTTATCAATCGGGCTAAGCGGAGCAAAAGGAGAGCAATGTGTGTGTGTGCGATAAGCCAAACAGCAAACAGTGGAGAGAAAAAAAAACAACAATGGACAGACGTCAGGCTTTTGTGTTTGACCGTTTTTCGCGAACGACCGCGGTCCACCCAGCTGACAAAATCACCCCCTGCTGGGTGCTGCTAATCGTGGGCAAATTGATGTGCAAACAGTGGAGGTAACCGCGCGAGGCAGGGGGAGGGAGGCAGTGTCACGACGCTGGAAGTGCGTAAAAATAATGCCCCAAGCCATGACCTGGCTGTCATTGCGTCATTAAATTAATAAAACTACACCAAATACCCATCCACACCACCGATGGAGAACCCACGGATCGATGGAAATGGAATTGAATGGAAGCGCTAGAGTGCGTCACCTCCCCTCCTCCTCTCCGGGGAGTTAACGAAGGGGATTATCGCGGACACCCATCCCCCCGCAAACGCGTCGACACTTGTCGATACGGCGCTCCTCGGGGGGTACACTCCACGCTGCCGTAAATCAGGCTTATTTAATTACCCTTATTGAGAGTGGTCAGAGGGTGGCGCAGGGTATAATCCCCTGTACCGACCGTCCCTGCTGGTCACTCAAATCAGTGTAATGTGTGTGGAGGATGTGATTACGAGGGTGTTAGAGCGCCTATTAGCTTCCCTTGAGCGCTTTCTCTCTTGCTCTCGTTGCCTTTGATCTTTCTATTGACCGATGGCCATCGATGTTTGGCGGCGCGATTGAATGTTGTTGCTCCTCCGCACCACACACACACAGACAAACGCACACGCACGCACAGAGCACAAAAGAGAAACAGGTCAAGCAACCGGAGCGAGAGACACAGCGGCGAAAGAGATACGAAAGCGTACCGCGGCTACGCTCCGGAGCGGCGAGAGCGAGACACACCATGGCGCGAGTGAGGAAAAATGGGCGTCCACTTCTTCGATGCCACAACGCAACCGAGCCACACACGTGGCTGACCAATGGACACGGGGCTTTGTAAAGAAAGGGGTTTTGCGATGCGATGCGTGTGCTTCCGCTCAGTGACCAATGGAGACCACTGCAGTCGGTTGCGCACAGGAGCGAGCGAGAGCGATAATGAGCGTATGAGGCGAATGAAGGATGTGAAGCAGAGTAGTGCTGTATAGTGGGAGACAAACAGCTGTGAAGAAGGCTGTGTAGAAGGATTAAACACCCGAACGGTGCGTTGACAGGAAACCCATCGCACCATCGTTGACACCTTTCAACGTCAACCCGGAGGTTAGACGGGTGTCTTTTTTTTGGGCTAAAATGCGTGCCAAACAGTCACATACAGCTCCTCTGCACCTCTTTGCTTTCCAACTACCGGAATAAAACTAAACGCGCCATTGTTGTGCATGGGTCCTCCTGTAGCTCACAGGGTTGGCCGGAATTGGAAGGCAAAAAAGAAATTGTAATGACAGCCGACAAAGATTAGACCTTTGGTTTTACATTTCAATTCGATGTAATGGAGCACCGTACCGTGGTGTGCCTGTGCGATCGAATCTCGATCACGGACCGAGGGGTAGCTGGAAAAATCGGTCAATCATTGTCAACCATCATAATTTCCCTGCCCGCCCCCTCCATTCCGTGCACTATTTTGTTCCCCCGAGCTTACTCTTTTCATCGATAAAAACACACACACACCCATACAAGGCATGGCAGTGCTTGCTTGGCACTGCACTCCCGAATGTGCAACTGCATCCGATCGGAAACCGCTGCAGCTGCGCACGGTTCTGCAGTGAGGTTTCGTCGCAAAAGGCTCTCGAGGGGTCCGCGGCAACTTGGCGTTTGATCCTGCGTGGCGTACACACACACACACACATGCTACTCGAATCGACAATTGTCGCCAATTTTGCCAATCTGCGTTTTACTGCAGGACCGTCACTCCGAATAGTGAAACGTTTTTGCGTGCACAAGGCGGCGATTTATTTGATGTTTTAAGTTGTGCTGCGTAAGGAGTTGTGACCCCCTGTTTCTTAGCATAAGTTTGGATAATTTTCATCAGCAAAATCCGTCCAGACATGTGCGTAGCGTGAACACAACCCTTTGGACCTCACCAGAAGCAGAAAACTAATAAACGGCCGTACAAAAGAAGTGCAAGCGGACACCTTTTATGTAAATTGGGAACCGAACGTGTGTGTGTGTGTGTGTGTGTGTGTGTTTCTTCTTTAACATTCCTCAACAGCATCCTAAAGGACATCACGATTGCTGCTGGGACGTCTTTTTTCCTTGGGTCCATCGGCGCAATAGTCCAAAAGCAATCTTTTTACCCTTTTCCATGTCCAAACCGGTCCCAAATGTCCTTCAACCCTGAGCGGGACCAAGGCATCCTGTTTGGAGATGGCCAAAGTGTGTCCGTACGGCACAAAGGCGCAAAAACGAAGTCCACATTTGATAAATCATTCCCTCCTGCGAGTGGAAAAGTAGTTGTGTTGACTTTTTTTCCCTCGATAGTGAGCTTTCTTCTTATCAGATGCTGGCGCAAAGCTTCTGTCGCCGTTCAGCCGAACCGGGCCGCCCAATAAAAACCCAATCAAGACGAGTTATTGTACACCAAAAACCATGCTAAGGGAGTGGGAGAAGCCGCGTGTGAGCGTGTTTTTCCCGCAAACACTAGCAATATTTCCGCTAAATGAGCTGATAGGTATCGCCGAAATGAATGAGCGTTCGCCCCGGCAAGCGATTGTGCACCATCAGCAGTTGGTGCTGGGGCAACCAGGGGCAAAAACACCAATCTCAACCAATATACTGTCGGCCATGTTGAGGAGGAAGGGCGACGGTGGAGGGTGACAGAAGTTCGATCGACTATTTGATTGACTTTCGATGCATAAATTATTGGCGACCATCGGCGCCCGGGCCAAGCGAAGAATTGTACGGATAAACTGCGCGACCCTGATGACAAAATTGCAACAACAAAAAAAAAGGGCAGGAGCAATATTTTTATTTATTTATTCATATCGATTTTGATTGAAACCGAACCCGGTATTTTGAAGGGTGTTTGTGTGTGTGTGTGTGTGTCCGTGCGTCCTGCCTCTGTGTTCGAAACCACGGAAAATGCGTACCGGACGCACCAGCCAGCCGAATCGGCGCGAGACGGACACAAATTCGATTAGGAAGTTGTAAATGATATTGCAGCGTTTCGGTGGCAGGAGGAGGCGGAGGTGGCAAGATCTCACCCACCGAGGGGATGTGTTTTTCCGTGCTTCCTTCCTTCCCTGTTCTATTGTTGTGTGGCCACCGAAGGACATGGGACGAGCGGTTGCTCCCGAAAAACAAAACACGCCTCGGGGCTATTTCCGATGATTACGGGCAGACGGACGGGGAAAACCGCGACCGTCCTCGTTTTTCTTTTCCGTGTTTTTTTTTGCATGAAAATATGTCCAATTTGGCGTACCGCTCTGGGGTGAATGTCAAATTATTGATTCGATGTCACCGTGGTTAGGCGTACGAAAACAAAAGAGCCGGGAGAGACAGCAATGGCAAAAAAAAACCTGTAAAAGAAAAGTAGACCACAGTCGGATTGGGTAGGATCTGGGACACCACACACACACACACACACACACGCACGTGACCTGCGGGCATGAAGTTGCCGGTGAATGTCTAAGGGGTTGATTGTTTGATTCGCGATTACGCGCGGACGCTCCTCGGGAACGTAACGTGATTAAAGCCGACCGGCTCCCCGACATGTGCGACATCGGTGACGCGCGGGAGAAAGTGGCTTTAAGACATTCCAGGAGATAAACGGAGCTTGTCTCTTTAAGAACCGAGTCTTTCTTTACCAGCGTCCAGACCGCGGGGGAGGGTTGGATTTAAATAATCATTGTACAAACGTGGTCCGTTTTATTGCACGGCTCTCCGGTGCAGGCGGAATGGGAAAGATTCCACACCCGCTCCGGTCAATGGTTGTCCACACCGGGACCGGGATGAGTAACGGTCGTGGCAAAGGTAAAAAAACTAAAATAAAAACACACACACCACCACCGAGATAGTGACAGCGGGCCTAAGCGCGTGTACCGAACGCCACAAGGTGATAGTGAAGTTACTGAAGTGTAACAACACGAACGAATGGGGCGAAAGGTAAGGGAAGAGAAGGAGAAAAAAAATACGAAGCGCAAACCTTGTACAAACATATTTGCATTGTCGCGTGGGTGGTGGTTTACTGGTTGCACTCCGACAGGGAAGTAGGGAGGGCGGATGATAGGGGACCCGCAGCTTACCGGGACGGTCGGCGGTGTACAACCTTCTGGTCATTGGAGCAATAATCGGTTGAGGCCACCAGAACCAGACCGAGGCCCATATAGTTGTATGTGTGTGTGTGTGTGTGCGCCTTATCACAACCCGCTTTGTTGCGGGTTTGAGGTTGACGCGCCCGCCTAAACCCCACCTCGCCCTACACGATCGTGGTAGGTGTCCGTGACGCTTATCGGCGGGAGGCAAAGGCAGAAACGTTCAATATTTGCCCAAAAAAAAAAGAAAAAAAACCGTACCCCGCGACCCACAGGAGGATCACAGACATCCGACACCCGGATCGTAAGAAAAACCGGACCAACGTACCTCACCCACACACACACACACACGCACAGGCACTGGTCTTATCAGTTGTTTGCGGTGTGCGAAGGTGGACGCGCTCATAGTGGGTGACTTCCGGGGCAACAGACAATCCGACACATTGTTGCCCCGCGTGTGGAACTGGTGTTTTATTTGCTGATCTTTCTCCCTTATTCTTTCACCTTTTATCTCTCTCTCTCTTTCTTTTTCTCTTTCTCTGGCTATCTCTCTATTTTTAAACACAAAGAAATGAGCCCCTACATGTCCACCTATTCTATAAAATAACCGTCTTTTTTCTAAATTTGTATTGCACCTTTCCTCGTTAAAACTTCCCCAAGACCAAGCTAACCCACCTGTTCCACACGTCTGCGTTAACTAGAAAGTGTTTGGTTGGAGTCCACTGGCTCCACACCGCAAGTTCGTTGGCTGTTGGGGATGCAAACCCCTTCCCAGATAACGCTGCGTATCCGTCATCCGCTGGGGCGCTGTCACCCTGAGCACCCGTGTGATGGCAGGTCAAAGCTGTCCATCTAACAAAAAAAAAGCTGAAACACCCACGCACCACTGAAGGGAAGGAGGAATGAAGGGGTTTGCTTCCCTCCTCCTCCTACTCCCGCCTAGAAGATATCAAATCAACATGCGACGCGCGTTCGACAACCGTTGCCCCTTATCAAGTGGCAAACACAAGTGGGGGGAGGAGGGGGCAGAGCAGCAAGGGTTGCAGCTGCATCTGTCCTGCATGAATTGAGGTGCGGCAGGAAGGTGTGGTGGCGGGAGCAGCTTTATTCGCGATCGATAAATGATGAACGTTGGTTGGCTTTCCCTTTGGCCTGCGCGCAACCCTTATCAGCTATCGGGAGGTTGAACTCCTTCGCCCCAGTCTTCCGCCGTTCGAAACGGGGATGGAAAAACGACCGTTGGGATTTAAACAACAGAGAGTTTCAACAGTTTCCAGCGTAAAAGTCCTTTTAAAAAGCGCGCAAAAGGGCAAGGCTATAGCGGGATGGAAAATTATACACCGCACAGCTTCTAGCTGAAACCTTTCTAGCAGGACTGTAATGTGACGCCTGCCGGAAGGCGTGTAGGGGCAAGTTCCTTCACCCTTGTGTCCCAGGTGTAAGCCATAAGCCCCGTTAATTATAGTCCAGTCAGTCAAAATCCTGCGGAGGCACTGGCACTGCCTCCCTACGTCGGGCCTTCGAGGAGGAAGTTTGGGAAATGGTTGGGAAAAAGGGGAATTTTGGGCAAGGTTCTGCCAAAGGACGAAACTCACGATCACGGTTGTGCGAGTAGAATCCGGCATCTTCGCTGGTGGACAGCATCTTGGTGGGGCGGGTGGTGTACGTCGGCAAACAATAGCGACGAACGGTTGCACAACAACAACACACTCAGCACAGCAGCACAGCTTTGTATCACAAGCACAGTTGTTCTGGGGCGAAAATCACAACCCTGTTTACGTATTCTTGCCACTTTTTATGCTTTTTCAACAAGTCGCGCGTATTTTTTATTTTTTTTTTGGCGCATGTATTTTCACTCTTCAGGCTTCTGCCTTCTTGTATGTGTTATCACTGCTGTTTTTCCAGCCTACACTGGAGGTGCTTTGCTAGCAACGAAACGACGCATCGAAACCATTCATTCACAAAAAGGATGAACACAAACGTAACCAAAACCGAAACGAAAAACTAAAACGAAGCGAATGGGGCCAATTTGTTCTTAAAGTGTGAACCCCTGAATGTTGGCTTTAACATTGGTCGGAAACGGCTATATGCACAGCGGCCTTTCTTCACCACAACAATACACTTTTCCACACACATCGAGAGCGCTCCGTTTGTCACCGAGCGACACTTTTGGCGCGGTTCGTCATGTTCTTGCTTGGCTTTTGGGCCAAGTAAACTTTTGCTCCAGCCACTGACCCACGCACAACTGTTAAATTGGAGGACACACAACACACCCCGCCCTTTCTTCAAGAAGCACGGGTCGCTCTGCTGGTCACTGACTGTCCTCCCCCCACTGGTTTCGTCACGCGGCGACGGCGGTTACGATATTTTCTGGTTTGAAGCTCCGGACGGAATCGGTCCGTTCGCGGCGACGATGTTCCGGCGTGTGCGGTGGATGGTGTTCTGCGCTCGGTCTGTCCTCGCCACGGTCGCCGACACGGCACACCAACACAGACGCAGGCGCGCTCGAGCCCGTACCGTCGCGCAAGAAACGGGGTGGGGTGAGCTGTGTGCTGTGGAAGACGTTTTGTCCACCGAACGGACCACCACGCACCGCACCGTATGCTCTCTCGCTCGCTCTCGCAGTGTGGAAAGCATGCGTACTACTCACACACAGACACACACACACTCAAACTCACAATCCAGGGGTGTGGGTCAGCCCATTGCTAGCCCAGTATCCCTTCGCAGGGCGCTCTGCAACTAAAAAAAAGGACCAACGGACGGAGAGCACCCGTGTGTGAGTGAGTGCTCACGTTTTTTTTGTTCCCCTGCCTGAACTTCAGAGTGAGAGAACGAGTGAGCGAGAGAGAGAGAGCGAGTGTGACGATGCGACGGAAAAAAAACCTCAACCCTCATAATACACACACAGCACGGTGCTCACTCTCGCTTGTGTGTGCTCCGTTTCGTTCGCTCCTTGGAGGTGAGTGCGTACGGTAGAGCAAGGGCGCACTGTGTATATCCCTCTGGGTGACCCTAAACAACGGTCGTAGCGAACAAAAAAAAAAGTCCTGGACTCGACTGTCTGTGTGTATGTGTGTGCGTATATATGTGAAGCAAGAAAAGGAGAAGAAACGAGACATGTACAACAAAAAACACACACGGTAACTCTCCCAACGTGCTACTCTCATGGTGCGCTCACTCACCCCTAACGGCAGGATCTCAGCGACAGCGCGCGAGAGAAGGAGTGTTGATGAGAGAGAGAGAGAGAGACAGAGCAGGATAGAGCGTTCGAAAGCTCGCTTGCCGGTCGTTTTTTTTACACACACACAAAAGGGAAGGGTGGTGAAAAGATGCGTGCAGAGGTTAGTGGATGGAAAAGCCCGAATTCACCACAATTTTGAAACGCTAGACACCGAGCACCGACCTTTTTGGCTGTGTCGAAGCGAAACAAGCACATACCACAGCCGAACATATATCGGCATCGAGCGTGTGTGGGTGTGTGGAAAAGGTTCCCTGGGAAAAGGGTGAGCGCATTTTCCTCGGCCTCGACGATTGGCCATTGGCAAGTAGCCTTCGTCCATCCCGAGTAGCCCGAGGGTGGCTTACGGGTGACCAAAGGATAGCGGTGGACAGCTCATGTGTTGTGGGGAGTAGGGGCGCCAAGCGTGCCCTGCAGCGTGAGTGAGCAGGATAACCTGATGGATGTCGGTACGATATGTGGTAAGGGCATATCTAATGCTATCGATGCGCGTGTGTGATAAGCAATCTCCCCGGGATGATGTGGAGAGCCTCTATGCTACGGGGGAAGTGGGTTTCGGTTCGGCAAACATACACAAACACACACACATACTGGAGCGATTAGTGTCCGTGTCCGGTGTCCTTCACATGCGCTAAACGGTCCCGTTGTTTTACTTCACTGAGAGGGGATTTTGTTTTTTTGCACAGGATGATAGCATTATACTAGCATAAAAAATATTTTCAAGTACTCCATGCTGCTGCTTACCGTTTATATGCTGTTGCGTTTGATTGCATTGGATTACATCTGCAAAACTGCATTTAATACGCAGTAAAACCATAAAAAAATGGAAGCTCGCAGAGTTTTTGAATTGATTTCTAGTGCAGCTTAGCCCTTTGCTCTGCTTCCAACTCACCCGCTTGCACAATAAGAAAGGATGTTCCATTATGAAACGAGAGGCCCAGAAGGAGGTTTCTGGCAACAAAAGCAGCACACCTTCCACAAGAAATCCATTTCCGTCCGAAATGATCCTTTCGCTACACGTTCGATCAATGCTCGGCGCGGCGTTCAGGCTCTGCTCTGCTCGATCCCGCACACCACAGCTGGCAATCGATTAACGAAAGAACCCGGGGCCCGAACCTGGGAGTGTAAAGAAACTCGTCATCGCTTCCCGGCGGGGCGTGCATCGACGCATCCTTTCGACACAAATCCCGCTTCCTTCGTGGGTCCCCGAGCGGCTCCTCGATTGGCTTATATCCGGTGGGCCGGTACTGTATTGTGCGCGGTGCAAACGGTTCAATTCACCCAAGAAAAGCGCTTTCCGGTGCAGAGCTTCCGTTAGGTAGAACTGGGAAGACGTTTGGAAATTAATCAAAAGTATTTACTTTTTTTTAAATCCATTTCACATGACCACGGTTCACTCTTGAGACACCACAAAAGTGGTAGCAGGAATGCTTAGAAGCTTTCACGCACGCTCTTTTCGTGGCATTACACAAGGATGCGTGCGAGAGATAGTGAAAGCGAGGTTTTGAAGTGTTTTTAGCTTTTGTTTTGCTTTTCATAAAAAAACACGCAAACGAAAGGAAGTGATCCTCTCCAGCAGGCTGACGGGGCTACAAATGACATACGAGTGCACAGAGTTTCCCGTGCTTTTTTTTCTTAAAGGGAACCAAACAGACAAAAAAAAACCCACTCCCGACGCGCATCTAACGGACCTCTGGGGAGAGGAAGCGCGCGGCTCTGTGCCGAAGAAAATGCGCCGTTTTTTTTTGTGTTGCGTTAGCGCAGGAGCGATCCTTCACAGGACAGGATCAAATTCACCACACATCCGTCGTCCTTTTGGCCGTCGTCGATTTCGACTTCCGTCCATCGCAGTCGGCACTCGGCCCCGGGGTTTTCACCTTTTTTTTCCCTCACGAACAATTCGAACGGCGAATGAATGCTTAATTATATCTTTGATTTATATTAATAACAAAACCATTTCCGTGACGACGAAGCCGACGACCATGTCGGGTGAAAAGAAAGAGGGACGAAGAAAAAACAACGGAAAATGAGAACCGCAAGGGCAAAAAAGGCGTTAGAATCATAGCAGCGTTTGAAGGAATGAAAAAAAAGAAAGAAAAAAACTCATTCCCAAACAGGAAAACAAAAAAAAAACGTCGAGTCTTCTTCGATTTGGTCCTCGGCAAGAAATACCGTTACTTACCGAGGGGTAGTGGGTTTTTTTTGTGTGTTCCTCATCCCCGTGTAAAAACAGGACGCCACAACGATAAAGCACGCATGAATCCTTGTTTGAGTTGTTTTTTGGCTTTTTCTTTAGTTGTAGTTTATGCGTATGCGTTGGAAAAACAAGACTAAAACAGAGGTCTCTAAGAATGAAAGGACCTTCACTCCCTTGGCCACTCTCGGCGGGCATTAGAATATTGCGTACGGGCCCATACACATGTGTGTGTGTGAGTGTGTAAGAGCAAAGGAACGCCAAGGAAAGGACCGTTTTTTCTGCCTTTGATTATCAAACCCCGTCGCGTAAGATGATCATGCATCAAAAACTCAATTCCACGGATTTGCTTTCCCTGTGCGATGACGGTGAAGAAAAAAAAACCACACACACACACATTCTCCCGGGGGTAGGACCCGTACAGGAGCCACCGAGGCCGTACCTTCGTCTTAAAAAGCGATGCGGTCTCGGAGGGGTAAAGCGTTAAAAAACAATTTATGCGCACGCTACGGCACACCGTCCCTTTCCGATCTGCGGACTCCGATCGCTGCCAAACGATCGCTTTCGGTACGGCCGGTCTTATCCCTGAGGAGGTTTTTTTTGGTCCCTCTTCCTTCTTTTTCTTCTCTTCCTTGAGTAAGGGACGAAAAAGTGCGTAAATGTCCTCGCGCTTTCCAACGCCGCTGTCCTGGCCGGCCCGAGAAGGTACTGCGCACTGCAAATGCGTGTCGCTGTGTCGTCATGAGGGGCTGCGATTTTGCTTCTAATTCTTGGGTCTTTTCTGTGAGTCCCTCAAATCAATACCCAAAGCCCTGGGTGAGCGAATATAAAATATTCGCCTGTACTGTTAGATACGTTTGGGTATATTAATAAAAAAAAATCACACACAGACGCCAGGGTTGATTATTGGCGAAAACTTTTCCCATTCTTTAGCTGTGGTGCATCCACAGCAAAGGACATTCGGCAGAAGAGGGGTGTTATAAAAAAAAGGATGCACCCATTCCTGCCCGATTTGGACAGTGCGGCAGAATTTGATTGTCTTGTCTCAGTGCGAAGAAGCGGATAGCGTGACGTGATGCGTGAGACTCTGACGCTGACTGTGGACGTTGATGCGGACCGTGAGAATCGGAAGCATTGACGCTGTTGTTGTTTTTTTTCTCTCTCTTCTCAAATGGGGCAGTAGCTAAGACACCGAGACGGAGCAGATGTTACTAGTGAGGGAATATTTGCAATCAATTTGTTCTTTAATTTTGTCTAACGGCTGCAAACGAACTAAAGCTATATTGGGAGGACTAAACTGATCGGAAGAAGGAATGGATATGGGAAAGGAGCTGAAATTGTGGAAATGTATTGGGCAGATCTTATATCGTAATTAATGCAACTTAAAGGAAACGTAATTTTCGATCTCTCACTGTCATGCAAAGCAAACCGAAAATGATACTCCCTCCCCCAAAGCATTGCAGCAGTAGGGAAAAGCAAACGAACAATTTACTGAGTGAAAGAATCGTGCCATTTTTCCGAAACCTGGAAAGCGGACTCTCGCTAATTCGTTTCTGAACATCAAATCAACGACACACAACAAAAAAACAAAGCCTAAGGAATCTACTTACAGAGATGGTACCTACTGTGAGTTTTGTGGGTTGAATGTAAAGACGGTGTGGCAAAATGGTGATGGTGGAGTGGCTTACCTGTGAAGGAGAGACAAACAAACAAAAAAGACATTCAATTAGTATGGACATTTAAACGAAAGAGCAAACGAATCGACCCAACCGGCGGGTTGACAGTTCGTTTCAAAGTTATTGAAATCGCTCCCCATACCACCGTGGGCAACATTTAATTTCCCCGAGCATGCGACTAATCCACTGTCACGTCTTCTGCTCAAGAGGTCATCGCCAAGGGGTCAGGTGGCTGGGCAAGACAGGCCTGCACATCATAATGCACACGCTCGCGCCGTACAAAGGCCTGCTCGGTTCGATCTTTTGCTCCTATTTTCTCTCACTCCCTTTCTCTGCGTGCCCCGCGCAGAGCATCATGTATTGCATCATCCCGGTGTGTGCGGCTGGCGATCGCAGGCAGCAACCATTGGCACACCCCGTTTGGTGCGCCCGCGGTTGCCAATGCTGTGGTCGCGAAGGTGGAAAACGTGAGTAACCCCGTGAGCCTACGGTTGCGGTTGTGGGGACGTCGGCGGGAATAATGTCGAATGTTCCGGGAGGGCAGTATCATGCGCCAGAGGCAGCGAACTTGGTGGAGCTGGGAGGCCGTGTTGGTGTGTACGAGATTTGCAAATGATAATGTGGTATTTGGGGGCTTGTGGCGATGTATGCATTTCCACGAACCCATGCATGCTAATCGATGATTTTGCAACGATCGGTTCTGATCGGTATAAACATTTGAAGCAGAGGAAAGCGAGGGATTTCCATTCCCACCCAACAGGTCCTTACTGCACTGGTGTTTTCTAGTCCGATAAACGTACGTCAAACATAGCTCATGTAAGAAATCATTTGTACCGGACTGTCCTGTAAAAGGAATCGATCCAAACCACAGGCTCAGGGATTAGCTACTGAAGGAACGCAGAAGAAACAAGGGAAAAGAATGGAAAGAAATCGACCAAAATCAAACATCAAACAGTCCATTCTTCCCCTCGCTCTCCCCGGTCGTTCCCGAACATTCCGGTTGATGGAGGGTTTTGCACGGATTCCGGCTGAGCCTGCCTCTCTATTCAGCCTTTTGCAAGCTACAATTATCGCATTGTGGTCTTTGTGTCCAGCTTTGAGCGGGGGTGAAGCCGAATTATTGGAAGTCCTCGTACGAACCAATTTGACCGATTAAAGGATAAACTTTCTCTGGGAAAGGAAAAGCACACACACAAAAAACACGCACGAAAATAGAAGAAAAGCGATGATGACCATCCGATTGGAATGGGACAGGACAGGGCACAAAATTGGGTAGAAACATTCATTCGATGTCCGTAGCCCGTTTTGATTGATTCGTGCGTGGGAAAGTGTTGTCCGATCGGTCGAGGGGCGAATAGGCAGGTGGCTTTCCTTCTCGAAACGATGATCGAAGGGAATGCGATGCGTGTGATTATTCCAATTATTATTTTTTTGGCTGTTCTTTCCAACTGTACTGTTATGAGTGGGATATATTTTTCCAAACCAACGCTACAGAGAGGAATATTGTCAATCATTTCTGTTTTTGGAACATTGAACCGTTTCAGTAAGAAGCTTTTTTACCCTGTTAGCAAGGCAAAGATTTCCACTACCTAGTCCTGGTGGCCTTCGGTCATCAGATTGGCGGAGAAAAGCGAAAGCGTTTGGTTGTGTCCAGATATGATTTACATATTATTTCTAGCATAAACAATCCTCCCCCTTGGCCGCTCCGGTCCGGCGTAGAGCAACGCCCTTCGCCAGCAATTGGCGGAGGTAAAAAATGTGACCGAATCTTGCTTAAACATTCTACCCCTCCCTAAACTGCTATGCACTGCTACGTCCGCACGCCCCTTCGTAATCGTGGGTGCCCACCTATAAATCGAAGCAAAAAAGTACAATTAAAGTAAAGAACCAAAAAAAAAAAAACAAAATCCGGCACCACAGCTCAACACCCATAAACCCATAAAGTGTCGCCGCGGCGTTGGCAGGATCTGCTGTTGCTGCTGCTGCTGCTGCTTCTTCATCCATCCTGGCAAGTGGGCCAGTGGGCGTGCTTTATCGTTTTATGGTTTGTTTTGAATGTAGGCTAATTATTGAAACAAAGAATGGCACCCGGATCGTCCCGTGACCGTTGCAGGTAAACCTCCAGTTGTGCTGGTCCTTTGCTGCCTGTTTCGGGCTATTGATCTGCCGGTAGCAGGGTCAACAAGTGCTGCCCAGAATCGGTTAACAACAATCTACCAGCTCGGTGTCCCTTTTTCCCATTTTTGGTGTAGCTTTCTTTCAATGCGAGGTTCAATAAAGCGATAAAAGTGTTCTCGTGTCCTCTGTCGCGAGCCTTGCCAAGCGGTGAAAGGTCTTGCTCTCTCTCTCTCTCTTGTTCAATGCATTGAGCATTGTTTTTTCACGAGTTACCAATGTTTGTAGAATGTGAAGATGGTTGGTTTGTATTTTTTTCTCCTCTGCTCTCTTGCCTCTGACCGCTGCCGGAATGATTAACAGTTCGTTTGCTGTGTCTTTCTCGCGCGTCCGAAAAAAAGCAGAGAAAAAGTTTATGTGAACGTGGTATCGTGGATGTGCTGGACAGTGCTGTGCAGTCCGTTTGCATTTGTATTTTTTATTATTTCGTTGGCCCGTGCATCAGTTTGGAAATGTTGTAAACAGCTCGTAAATTTAATCGGTAAGTGGGTTTTTGTAACATTGTGCCTTTGTTTTGTGGATGTGTTTTGTGTTCCCTTTTTTTGTCCTTTGTTGCTGTGTCTTGATTGTCTGTTTTGTGCGGGATGAGGCAAGATGGGATTGTAATGTGTTTGTTTGTTTGCCTGCGATATGTTTATATGGTGCTGCCAGGACGAACAACCAGGACGCATGAGCCAATCGGTTGCAATTGATGGTAAACTCTCATTCTGCTAAACTATTAAAGAACTTGTCTGTTTTTTTCCGGTACCTTAAGGAGCAATTCTTAACAGCAATCAGAGCAAGGTACAGGTCGAAAAAGCTGCTAGGATCATCGATGGGAGGTAAACTGTTTTCCTTGTGACACCAAAACAAGCTACACATTCTAAACCCTAACGGTAACCACACACCTAAGGCTTCATGTTATGATAAAAGATGAACATAAAAAAGTTTATTGTTTACCCAACATACGTCGCTATATTTTGCTTAATTTGATATCAAAACAACATTAAAAAAATCCTAAACAAAAAGTCATCCCTTCTGCAAAGAAAAAAAAAAATTGATTTGCCTACCGCGTTTCTTTATTTAGCGATTTGCCGAGAAAATCTGGCACCATCTGTTGACGAGCGAGCCCCGACCGAAGCCAGCAAACGAGCTGGACATTGAGGCGGCATGTCACTTTCGTTTGCTTCACTAACGGCAGTGACCGGGAAAGAACAAACAATAAGGACCAGAGCAGGCAGGGCGCGGTAGTCCCCATCCCGTGCTCCGTGTCCCGTGCTTCGACGGAATGGATGCAGCAGAACCACCGCAGAACCATAATGACATAATCCGTGTGCCGATGCCGTTAAGGTCGGCGATCCCATGGTTGGGATAAGCGGAGGGGAAAAAGAGCATGGAATCAGATCGCTTTTCGCAGATGAGCGGCGGTTGCAGTGGAGCGCATGGTGGAAGAGTGTACAAAGTCACGATCATACTTCTGCTGCTGCCTGTTACTGGGAGTAGCAGGCAAAACGATAGCTGACCACTTGAAAAAACACACAAACCGAAGCAGCAAAAAAAAAGGCAACATCGACCGTTTTCCATCTAACATGCTCAATTCATCGTTGGCTTTCCTCGTTGTTTTTTGTGTGTGCATGGTTCTCCTCCCTCTCACAGACGCCTCGGTGGCATTTGAGCTGGACCAGGCTGGACCAAAAAAAAAACGTGGGATCTAAATGCAAACAGGTTCGACGATGACGTTATGAAATATGTGCTCAAGATGCAAATACCCCTCCGGTAACCGAACCCGACGCGTCCCATCGCAGCAAGTCAAGTAGTTTGGGCGACCGTCAAAGGCAAAGGACACACAGCACTGAAATTGGAAGCTTCCTCGTAGAGAGGTCCCTAGTAGCAGAGAGGCAAAAAAAAAATCCCAAGAATGTCTCCTTCGACCACATAACAAATTAAATTTGTCATGTTCATCATCGGCCACGGTCTTATCGTTCACGCGAGCTAGACTTCGTGGAACAATCCTTCCCAGGAGATCGGTGGTGTCAAGTTGTGGTGCTCTCGAGGGTGTGTGTGAGAGAGAACAAAGGTCCAATAACTAACGGGAACGTTGTTGCGAACGGTTTTGGCCACAAACTGATTCCTTTTTACTTTGGGTCTAAATCTCTTTCGCTGATCAGTTGGTCAGTTGAGAAGTTGGACCAGAAAGAAAGGAAGCGAACAATTTAATGACGCTTCTTATTTTTTGGGTTTGCTTTTCGGTTGATGTTGGAGGGTTTAAGGGTGTCTTGTGGTGTCATGGTTTAAGGGTGCTGTAGATCCTACATATGGTTGCGTGTTTTTCGTGTGTGTGTGTGTGTTGTATTCTTGCATCTTTTCTCACGAAGAATCTCGTGTGACGAGTGAGACTTATCGTGTTGGGTGAACAGGTCCCAGGAGAGTACGCATGGGATCAATGGGAGCGACTGCTGGAATGGTCAGCATGTGGTTTGCGGTTGGCCTGGTCGCAGCGCAACATCTGGACGGTTTGTCATAATTAATTCGCAACGAAGTCGATGCAGATCGAAAGGATTTGACCACTTCTGAAGAAAGACCTCAAGTTGTTTATTAGCGTTTTTGGTTTATACAGCTCCAGAGCTCCACAGATTCTACTACTCTGTTCGCCTTACACCACACACCACTGTTCTATGTGTTCTATTCTCGACACGAAACCAGAAAGAAATGAAACATTCCCACCACTCGGTCGTGCACCCTGCACCGTGTAGGAGGTCAATAAATCATAGAACCTCAAGCACACACCGACAAAAGTCGTCGCGGCCAGATCGCGACTGTGTCGACCCCCTGTTTTCTGCACTGCTGTTGTCTGTGACTGGCTTGGTGTGGGGGAGACAGTTGGAGACAACAAGCGGTTCTCGTACCGTGCTGCAGCTAGGCACAGTCGCCTCCAAAACAGCCCCCCCCCCCCCCCCCAGCAGTGTCGTCCGAACCGTGGGGGCTTTCTTGGGAGCGACGACACATTTGCCCAACATCCCAACCGGTTGGCGCTACTCATATCCGCGGTGATTTATGCGCACATGGGTCGCCATTAAATGCAACAATTTCATCACGCAGGGCTCGAGCAGGCTGGATGGATGGTAGCGCTCTAACAAGAGTTCCGTGTACGGTGGGCTGGTGTCTGGAGCCGCTCGTTCAGGAGGTTAGGATGGGGCGAACCATCCTCCGGTTGTAGAAAAGCGATTATAAATAGTAACAGCCCGCCGGCAACTGCACAGTGGACACAATTTGACAAACAAACACACACACACACACACACACACACACACATAGTCGGTGGGATCGCCGTAGGTCGACCGCCCCCTCTAGGAGGTCAGTCAGACATTCACGATTTCGAATCGCTTTGTGACGGTCGGCACGGTTAGCGCAATCACAGTTCGCCAATCGGAAATTGGAAGGTCAAAGGCGGTGGTCACAGAGCCCTGCGATCACGAGCCAAACGGCGCTGGTCCGAGCTCTAGATGTGTCTCCGAATATTGGGCGTGCACCGGGGGTCGGGACAATAGCGGACTTTTTGCGGAAGCGGCGATTAGAGAAAGCAGCAGCGGTTTGGTTTTGAATGCTTAAAATGAATATTAGTATTTCCACTTCATTCTTCCCTTTGTGCTCCCCAAGGGCTGACCCACCCCTGAGGGGGTCCCGTTTGAATTTCTCAAGCCGATACCCATTCACACACAAACACACACACACACACATGCAAGCGCAAGTGTCTCCCACGTAGGCGAAACGGTGGATCCCGTTTGTTTGTTGCGCTTCGGTTTCCAGTGCAGACCATTCCTGACCTATACCACCACAATCGGGGGTAGCATCATGTGTGTCGGAATGCACTTTCTTGCGCTTCAAAACGCTGCCACTTCCCCCACACTCATTGCCACAGTAGCGCCACAGATGTGTGGCCTCCATTCCATCAACGCCTCCCTGCCAAAAGCCGTTCTCCCCCCACCCCCGCCCCTAAGCCATGGACGGTAAATTAATTGTAATGAGAAGATTCACACGATTGTATTCAATTTGAAGTGTCCATTTTCATAATTTACCGTGCCTGCGCTTGCATACACCCCGTGTGCACTGTAATCGTTCGGCGGAAATCTCTCTCTCGCCCAGAAGGGCATCGGCGGTGCACCGGTGCAGCAGCAAGCGAGAAGGCGAAGCGAAGAAGCAACTGAAGAAATAGAAGAAAAAAAACCCGAGCACACAATGAAACCGGTGAAAGATTGCGCGCAAAAGGTTAACCAGGAAGGAAGCAAACTCGACGACGACCACAACCTGTCCGTGCCGGGGCTCGAGTGCCCAGGCGATCACGGGGCGCGATGCTCGCTGTCGGTGTGCTAAAAGATCATAAGTGAAACGTGTAATTTATGCCTAACGGTGCCGCTGTGGCCGGGTGCGGAAAATGGGAGTTAAATCGCGTGTACAGATGAAAGGGCAGTTTGGTAGTAATTTAAGGCATCATTTCGGTGTCTAACGCTCGCATCCACCGACACATCTGGGCTGGTCATTTGTGGCCGTGTGATGTGGTCATGGTCAGGTGTGTGTTTGTGTGTGTGCCGGGGCACTTTGTTGCGAAAAAGAAGAAATTATCATTAGCAGCAATCGTTGCGGCGGGGGTTTCCCTTTGATGACAGACCGATGGGGAAGGGCTATCATGTGATTGTAAGCGATTTGTCGCTTAGTATCAACACAGTCACCGTGTAATTGTCGATGAGCATAATCGGTTTCGGGGTGTGAGAAGCGTAACAGGTCGAGTGTATGCTTCTGCGTGTATCTTAACTTGTGAAAGGATGTACAATTGTCTAAAAATTGGTTCCATTACAAAAACATGATTTCCATTGGTTCTGATGCGTTGTGAAGTTTATGAATAGAAATATATATGGAAAAAAATCCTAATCGAAAAAGAAGAAACTTTAAAAGCTCTAATTCACTTTGATTATCTAATGAAATTCTTAGCCATTAGCTTAAAGCCTCTTTAAAAGCAAAAAATATAAATGATTTTATAAATATCATAATTAAAATCTTTTTAAAAAAGTGTTTTAGAAAATTTCAACTTGTAGTCTATACTGTAACAAAAGCAGAACTAAATTTAAAACCTGAAATATCCTGCCTTCTTCAAACCATATGGTACTGACGTTACGTTTTCCACCCAAAACACAATTCTGTTTATCAATGAAAGCGCGAGAAAGTGCGCGCGAAAATCACGCGCCAAATAGCCACCACACTCACACTCACACAAACAACCTTCTCTTTCTCGCTGTCACTCCCCATCCCTTCCATCTACAAATGCACACTTCTTAGACGCGCCGTGCACGCGAAGGCGAACGCAAAAGAGCGAGAAATAAAAACGCAAATAAAACCCGCGTGCAATTTGCCTCAACTGTGGCACGCGGCAGTCCAAGAGAGATGAGAGCAACAAAAAAAAAAATGCGAAACCAAAAAAAAAACGCAACCCTCAGGATGCCCTCGGGGAAGGGAAAACTCCCACGCTTCGTCGTGAGCTTTTCGACCGCGCGACTTTCCCCTTCACGTCGCCACACGCCGCCACGTTTGCCACAGCTCGCGTACGCGGAGGGTTGGGGCTGGGTTTGGAAAAATTAACGAGACAAGTCAACCAGAACCCGCGAGGGTCGGGAGAGAAGGGTGGCAAAAATTATGCTACGGTGAAATTGCACCGACCGTGTGCCGGCCGCGTTGGCGGCAGCAGCAGCAGCAGCAGCATCAGCTGCAAAAGGGCAACAAACGCGGATAATCCTCTGCCGCGACGCCGTGGCGATGAAAAGCTCGCGAAACGCAAAACAAAGCGCGAAGTGTGCGGCCGGTGAGTACTGAGCCGCGAGCTGAGATGAGACGTTCGGTTGGCTGGTTGGTTGGTTGGTGATTAATCTTCGTTTCCGAGCGCCTGTGCGCTACAACTTTAAGGTAGGTCCAAATTTGCTCACTTTTCTTGCTGTGTTTGTTTGCCTTCCGTACGCATTTCGGTCGCACGTGGAGCAAGGAGGGAGAGAATAGGAGTACGAAAGTGTCCTAACAAGCGGTGACCCCTGTGGGTGACAACAACAGCTGATGAGGACGCGAGCGAGAGCGTGCTTTTGGCTGTGGTGCGTCTGTGTTGACACTTGAATGCGTAGAAACCGCGCGGTCCAACGCGAACCGTGGCACGAATCGCTTGGTTCGTTTACGTGTGTTGGTGCCCGTGTGGGTGAATGGTGCGTGCTGCAATGCACGCCGATTGCACTTTCACCCACTCAAGAGACGCGGGTGCAGGGGGGGGGGGACCTCGGGGAACCGTACCCCCCATGACAGCTGGCTGCTTTATGATGGTTATGATTTTGTGCAGAGACTCACACGCCCGCGTACTAATCATGCAGACCGTTCCTCCAGCTTCACCAGCCAAACACGCCACCAAATCGCCTTCCCTTTGTCTTGCGCGATTGTCTACTTAAGCCGTCTCCCTCCTCCCCCCTAAAGGGTCAAATCACAGTCCCAGTGTGGGTAGGTGGTGGTCGTCGGCAATTAAAAATTAGCGTTAGGCGCTCACAATTGTGTGCGCGGTGGCGAACGTCCGGGACAGTGGTTGGTCCCGTTTCACACGGAATGGGTGCAGCTGTTTGCAGCATTTCAGCACACCCCCTCCCACCATGCACACACACACACACACACACAGCATACACAGTGCGAAAATAAAGGGCAAAGTCACTTTCGTGACATCGTTTCAACACCGGGAACGGGATCTAAAGGTGCGCTCGAGAAAACCTTTTCCCGGTTTTCCCGTTAAAAGTACCGACCCGCCCGTGGTACGTGGCAATGATGCATGATGCGACCATCACCACCCACCACCCACACACCTGGCACGCATCTTTACACCCACGGCACGGGAGCGAACGGGAGGGGGGGGGGGACACGGTCGGGGCAAACACAGTCCAACTGATAAGATCGGCCAGTCGGGTGCATCTTCGGGGCAGCGAGACTAATGAACTTCCGCGCAACTTCCGCCAACGGCCGGGGCGGCGGTGGTTACCCAAACAGCTCCCACGATCCGTTCACTCCGCTCATGCGCTCGTGTCGTGTTGTGCCGCAGAGCTGCGCGCCAGGGTCGGAAGTATGTATGGGAATATATATGGTCGCTTCCGTGACCGCTCCTAATCACCGCAAAACCAAACCCGCCACGAACCAGCCCCGAAGACTGCATCTGCCAAGGGGGGGGGGGGGGAGGAAAGGAGGGAAGCAGAAAGCGGTAGAGCAGAGCAAAACAAGAAACAAGGGGAAGGCAGTTGGTCGTCTTGCAGTGGGAGTCACGGAGCTGGCACTGTGGCCGGCTCGGTCGGAGAAAACAGTTGTCTTACATGGTCGCCTTACCCCGCTACGAGGGCATGATTTATGATGGTCCTACGTGGTCGTGGACAGAGGACTGAGCATTCGGTCAGCCAGCGGACGGCGTTCGCCAATAGTTCCCACGGCGGTTTTGTGTTGGGCTCGCACTCGTATAGAACGCGATCGCAGTCGATCGACCGGATCGGGGAAATATGGGAAGGGTTCTTGGGTGTTGGGGTACTGGTGGTTGTAGCGTTTGTTTGTGTTTGAGAGCAAATGCATTCGCACAGGAAGATGCACAGGTGCGAAGGTATGATAGATTGAAAACTGTTAGCAGAAGTTTTGATTTTCCACGGTCAGCTGGATGATGGAGCGGAAAAGAATATCATATTGTGATGATGATGTGGCAGAAAAGGTTGAGAATTTAATTAAGCTTGGAAGGAAATGTTTGCACTATCATTACAATGATCGAGTGTACGAGTGTAGTTGAGATGCAGTGAGCATCATTCGGTTGAGCTTGATGGCCGAAGGGATAGAATGATGGACAAACGATTTACAGGGCGTGCGATCGAATCTACCTTCGACACATTTGTGTATTACAATTTGTTATAAAAACTTTTCTGCCACAAACATTAACACAACCATAAAAAGTAGGATAATCCTTCGATCCCACAAGACAGACAGTAGAAGCTTTCGATTTATATTTACACACGAACGCTATATTTAACATGGACACATCATGTACCCGTGGCTTCTAATTGCCACACGTCAGTATTTAAATTAGCCGTTCAAACACACACTCCAATTGCAGATCGATTTTGCTGTTTTGCTGCAACACTGCACCAAACAAATACTTTCACCACCCCGCCAGGTCGACATTTAATCAAAATTCCTTCACTAACTAGCTTTCCTTGTTGGTAACTAGGGGTACGGCCGTATGGACAGCGGAGCATGGTTTTAATTTGAACTTAATTTCCATTCCGTCGCTGCGTTTGTTGTATCGATGATCCCTGCCAGTGTAGCAGTACAGTGGTGTGTGAGTTGAGCACGGTGCTCGCGCCCGCACCCGAAAAGGGCTTGCGAATTCAATTAATGCACCCCCCCCCCCCCCCCGTGCCCGCTCTCGTGCCCCAAAAAGCACGCAACCTCAGCTACAGAACCCGTCCCCGATGCCTAATTAACTATGCACTTTGCGGAACTGGTCGCGCGTGTCGCGCACGACGCATTGTGCCATTCCGGCCGCAAACACCGAAACTGAACGGACCGCGAAGGCGAAGGCGGGCAGCAGTACGCGAGGCTCCGATTTGGCATGTAGGACAGGCATCGGAAAGACAAAGTTATTTCATATTTGTCGCCAACAGTTACGCGTGTTGCCGCGGGTGTAGCAACACAGCATCCAAAAACCCCAACCCGGTGTCTCTGTCCGCGACCTTACCCAACACCGGGACCGGGAAATCGTTCCATTCGGTGGGAGCAGGTTGTGTCGTTTGCGTTTCTTTCTTTCTTTTTTTGCTTTGGGTTGGTAGGACTGCTTCCAAGCAACGTTCTCTTTTGCTTTAGAGCATGCTGCTCCTGCTTGCCTGCTCCAGGGTGGATCTTTTGTCATCGTCGTAACTCGCTCGTTCGCCCTTTTGCTGCCGCGTGTGGCGGAAGGGGGCAGAAGAGAGGCAGGCGACAGAGATGGGCTTTCAATGGGTTTATTGAATTCGATCACAACACAGCAGCAGCGGCAGCAGCAGCCGCAGCACCGCCACTTCCCTTTCGGATGCTGCGAAACGACCTAAACGGCCATCGCCCGTTGCTCGCCGATCGAGCGTGAGAAATTATATGCACACGGCGGATTGGTCTCCTACTCCTTCCACCGTGTCTTTGTGGCCCGACATGCTCATACCCATTCCTTTTGTGTGTATGTGTGTGTGTTGTGTCCGTCTCTCTCTCTCTCTCTCTCGTTGCTGTTGGCGTTCGAATTGTCCAGGATTTTCGGGACGCTCGCGCAGGGCGAAAACACCCGCGAAAGGTAAGCGCTTTGCGCTTTATGCATACGGTGTGGTGCACCCCATCCCGGAACCCAACCCGTACCCCGTTTGGACAAAGAAAAGAAACAAGGAATGGAAAGGGGTGTTTTGTCTTCGCCGGAACGGGGTGTTTTTGGACGGCTTTCGTTCTTTTGCCGGGTCTCGCTTTTGTCACTTGCAAGGAGACGATGATCGTTCTTTCTACACCTTTCGCCCGGCGGTTTTGACCATTACCGGGTGGGGTGCAGCTGAACGCTGGGAAGCTGCTGGAACGGTGGGCACGGTGAGAATGTTGGGCTCTGGGCCCCTACGAACGTTCTCGCCCGCTCGGGCCCATTCAACGGAGACAACGACTCGACGGGCGCGTTTAAATGGAGCGCTTCTTCGCCGACCAGCACTCCCCACGGTCACCGCGGTTGACCGCGGCGAGGGTGAAACGATAAATAATATTTACTATTATAAAAGTTGATTTATTGTGGGCAAAATTGAAAGCCTACCGAGCCGCACTTACTCTTTTGGCGTTTTGTGTGTGTGTGTGTGTGTGTGTGTGTGTGTGTGTGTGTGTGTGTGTGTGTGTGTGTGTGTGTTTGTTTTGTACGACCAGGGAGTCTAGTCGTGACCGCCGCTTAAGAAGTCATGACGACCGGTGCGGTGCAAGCAAGGCACACACACACACACATACGAGAACGCAGGAAGGAGTTAATATTGAGAGTGACAAATTTTTATCCTTTCGCTGCCCCTTCGGCAGCGGCGTGTGGAGATGATTTAGCAGCCTGGCCCAGCCGTAGAATGGTACGGGACAACGAACAGGGACGAACGTCAGTTGGCTTCATTTATTTCGGGTTTTCGGTTTGTTGGGACATCCTTTCGAACCTGCAGTGCGTTATTGGGTGTATGGGAATTTTAGGAGCTTTCGGCGTTTGTTGGTTATACTTTGATTTATAGTGGCGCGTCTAGTGGACAATGAAGTGGAGGAGTGATTTCTTTTATTCGAATTCGAAGCCTGTGGGAAGACGTAAAGGAAGCGGATGACACGTTTCGGTGCAATACCATTAGCAGCGTTGTGAGCTTGCACGGATGAGCCGCTTCAATTGATGTAGTGTGAAATTACATATCAATCAAGCGCAACTCCAAGGAACATGGAATTTTAGGTGTAATTTTTTGTACTTAACTTCTTCATAATGCTTAATCTTTCGATTCGAAAAGACCAATAAAATAAAAGACAAATTTGACAACACGTTTGTGATCATTTACGTCGCATTTGAGACCTTGAGAACATTCCCTTTGCTGTATCAAATTGACTAACTTACAGTGGAGCTATCTTTCTTCTGTTTCTGCAGTCTTGTCTGTTTTACTGCTTCAGCACTATCTGAACAATTGCAAGCATCTGTAATGCGATACGCAATCGAAGTGCTTCCAGCAGCACTTTCACCCTTGTCGCGCGACGTGATGACTCGATAAAGCGACCTAAACAACCGATCGGAATGCAAATGCAGCCGCGTTACGATTCGTTTCAGCGTTATCAGCGTAACATTAGCATCTCAGCATCAGCAAAGTGGAATCGAACGTTCAGGAGGGGGGAACGAGCATGGACCCAAGAACAATGCCAGCCTATCAGCTATATGAACACGCTGCCCTACATACACGTATGACCGCACCTTCCCTTAGCACCTTCCCCATACGACCCCCGTGGTACAACAAAACCATCACGATAAGGGTGCGCAGGTTTATCAGTTCATTTACGGTTCGACGCCGTGGCCGATAAAATTGTTTAACATCGTTGCCCCGCTTAACAGGCAAACAGGTTCCCGGTTGGCGGTTGGAGGGAACAGACCGCTCGGAACACCCCGCATCGTTTCTCCCGCGGTAAGGTAAGGTTAGGCCGTTTCGGGCCAGTTTGTTCGCCGCTTGCAGATCGTTCAACTCCCCCGGTTCTGCAGACCGCGGGTCGAAGGATGGAAATAACAAACGAAGCCAAAGCGAGCAATGTTGTTTCGTTTGCTTGCAATTGGCTTTGTATTTCGCGTTCCTAACCTAAAAAACAGCTTTAAACCGCCCATTCAGTATGAAGCGCTTTAAAATCATTGATTTTTCAGCCTCAACGCGCGAAGACACAAGACGCGCCCCGTCCCATTAGCATTGCTCACTCACTGCTCTGTTGCGTTGTTGCCGGCGTGACGCGAAACGCAACACCACCACCACCACCACCAGCACCACGCGCGCACAGAAACAAAGCGGCAGCTTTTCGTGAGTGCAAATTTTTCCGCGCGCGCGAACTTTTCTGTTCGCGGAATCATCATCATCATGATGGTGATGATGTTTCAGGCAGTCGCGTCGCAGGGCACAAAGTTTTACTTTCCACGCGAACAGGGAAGAATATAAAAATAATCGTTTTGAAACCCCCACCGCGCTCCCCACCGCTGGTGAGTATCCTTCGGCGGGCACTGTGACTGTGAGTACCTTTTGCTGTGTTCGTTGTTCCCTATTCAAAGAGGGCCAAAAAAAAAAAAGGTAAACATTTGGGGAAAAGAAAAGAAGCGGCGAACAGTTTATGTATTCCACTCGCGAGTGAATTCGCGGGTCGACGGGTTGGCGCGCGCTCGTCTTGTGCTCGCCTTTTTCCCTTTAAACTTGTGTGTTGCTTTCCTTTGGCGGATCGCGCACGTGGCAAGTTTGGCGCGAAATGTTGTAAATTTAATTTTTGTCTCCTCTTTAGCAGCCCCGTCTCCTCGGAGCAGCCGCGTGCAATGGGGAGCCTCGGAGAGCACGTTTATGCACTTTTTCACCAGCCGCCAGATGGTGTCGGAACGATGCGTTTGGAATTTTTCCGACGTCAGTTTTAAAGTGTTGTTCCCGGGCGGTGAAGTTCGTCGCTTCACTTTTGCTTTTCACCAGTTGAGTTAGACTTCTTTTGTGTGTGTGTGTTTGATATGTTTCTTTGTCCTGGCAGGAACTCGCGCCAGTGCGCGAAATCAAGTGAAAGTGTAGAACACTTTCCCATCATCAACTGTTGCACCCAGTCCGACTTCAACCCTCCCAAGCGAGGAACGGAAATGCACTTTCTTTTGAAGTTAATTTTGCAACAACATGTTTACAACCGCACAGCCGTACGCGTTTGATCCGCAACGGCAACGGCAAAACGGGTTCCAAACATCCTGCTCGCTTGTTTGAGTTTCGGTTCTATCGATTGGAGCAATAAATAGAGTACGGCAAGCAGACCGATAAGGAACCGAGGCCCGATCCACCCGCGGCCACTGTGTGCGGTTGCTCTGTGCGTTTGTGGGCAAACATTCTCACGATTAATTTCACCAGATCGCCATTCGTTTTCCCTCTCTGCTTGCACCATTCGCCCGTCTTCGCTAACCCACCACCGCCGTTGCGCGGGATGCATCCCCTGATGTACTGCGCCGCGCAAGATGCTTCCTTCCCGATACGCCGCCGTAGCCTTGCGGTCTCGGAACCGCAGGCGAATACAGGCAGAGGAACATAAATTTAAATTAAATTCAATTGCACCGCATCGGAAGCTCGGATGCTCTCCCCGGCTCGCAGCCACCCCGTCTGCTGCTCCCCTCCACTGTCTCGCTGAACGTTTTCCGATCCATGGTGTTCGATAACGATCGGCGCTCGACTGGTTAGAGCAAAAAGATGGACGATGATGGCAGCAGCAGCAGCAGCAGCAGCCCGAATCGGATTCGAATTATAGTAGCTCCGTTGTATCGAATCGCAATCGGAGTTTTGCAATCCATTCCGCTGTATCCGTACCTCATTCCGCACACATACATAGGGAGAGATCTAGATCTAGCTGTTGCGAAGGAAGGATAGTGGCTTCTTCCTATTCTTCTGCACCGGCTAAGGTACAAAATCAATTTACTACTCGCCCATTTTTTTTTTTGCTGTACACCCAGGCGATTCGCAGCGGAAGATTGTTGTGCACCGCACCGTTATCAGTACGAAGATGGAGACGGGGCCGGATCGGGATCGGGCCGATCACAAAAGGAGCTTGATTTTGAAGGAAAGCAAACATAAATTGCACTCGAGAATTGCCCGCGACACACAGACATACAGAGAGAGAGAGAGACTCACTGGGGAGATCATAAATCTTGGCATTTGGTTGAGTGCAGCCGGGAGGACATTACCGGGTGATGAATGTTTCGCCTTGCAGGAATGGCTCGTGGGAATAGCAAGTGGGGGCTTATCATTAGCGAGAAAGATAGAAGAATCCTTTTCCAATGTAGTGGATTAAAGCTCCAAAATAATACATGGAATTATTGCAAAAATGGAATACCAAATTTACAAAAAAAAAGCAAAATTTACAAAAACTACTACTGGAGAAGGGTCAACGTTCGCTCTGAATGCTCGAGGACGCAAATGCATTGCAAACGCCCGGGACACCTTGACCAGCGGACCAGCAACCGTAGCGAAGATAACCGATCTCCTCCCGTTCCAAATGTAAGCGCGGTGAATGTTAACTTTACGTTACCATCGATCGTAATCGCACAAATCGATTGGCCGAATGGTTTTGCGCAATCGTTTTTTGTGTGTTTGTGCTAAAGGCCCCTTCTCTTGGGGGCATTTTTCCCAGATCCGCTTTCCAACGAACAGCAATCCTTAGCCACCCCAAGAACATGACATCTTGGAAAAGTACGAATGGGGGAGGGAAAAAAATTGAACTCCAAATCGATTCCACCTGATCCCGTGCGCTGGTTTTGATTAGCCGGCAGCAGTAGCAACGGCCTCGAGGCATTTGTAGCAGGGCCTACTACACTGTTGAGGTACGCGCATTAAGCATTGTGACTGGCCGGGCGAAGACGAAGCCGTGGAAATTATGCAGTTTAAAATATTCAAATCGAGCGCAGCAGAGTGACTCTAGCAAGAAGGGCACTACACAAAAAAATATACATCCCAAGATCGCTAGGTGAAGGAAAAATGCTTCCCCCTGTTATCCCATCTCGGAAGCTAAAGACCTTTAAGGCCACTTTTTGCCCCACTCCCATTGGACGATCAGTTTGGCAGAGCGAGCATTAAAGGATCGCGAATTTATCTTCCATTGCTTGAAGGGGTTTTTTGTTGTTGTTGTTGTTGCACTGTCCTCACCGCGCTATCCACTGTCCACAGAGGGAATGATAAGCATCTCGCGCTCCTCTAAGGGACGCGAACGCAGAAATATCAACCGGGAGTAAATCCGAGCACAAAAAAAAACGAGGCAAAAAATGTACTGGTTCGATCGGGAAAGGGTTGTTTGCGCCGAAGATCGGTGCTGAGATGCAAATTGAGCAGTAATGCCAGTGCAGACAGCAGCGAGAAACCATTGCACTGGCACCGGCCACTGGCACAACTCTTCCTTTTTCTATCAATTTTCATATTTTCGGACCAAAACCGGCACCCCCGGGAGACGTTGGGAGCAGAGCGACTCGCTACCCCCCCTCTACTGGCAGGCCAATGATCTTGACCTTCGCGAGCGGCGGCAGCCTGCCTCGCTGAAGGCTTTGGAACTTAATTATCTTAATCTATCTTTATCCATCTCCAAAAGTCGCCTCCTCGGGCGACTCGCTACCCTTTCCGCCGCCATGCGGAAAACGGCGGCGACGACGGCGGCGGCAAATCGGCCGTGTAGTAGCAGTAAGTAGTGCGCGAAAAATTGCTGCACATGGCATGCCCACCGATTGCAGTTGCAGCTCAGCAAGTAAGACATAAATTTTCCGTCCCCGCACTGAAGCACTGTCACATTCATCTACATTTCAAACGGGGCGGCGGCGACTGCGACAACGACGACGGGCGACCGTATCGGACAAGCCGAGCGGGGCGGCATGTGTGGACGAACTTGCAATGGCAGTTTATTTCTCTAATTGACCACGGAACGTCACATTCATCTCAATTTTACATGATAATCCCGGCCACTGTGTACGACGGCCAGGACGACGACGCGGACGACGACGATTGAAGGGCTCGATGAAAACGTGCCGCCCCTGGTCAGTGCGCCCACCGCATTTGGGCGGCAGCTCTTCGCCATTCTGCCGGGCGCTTCTGGTGGGAACCGAAACCCGCGAAAAGACTTCATTTCCTCGGCATCTCGGCCTGCCCGATTGTCAATTTATGGACCGACAGGAGGCGCGCTTCGGCGCAGCCCCTTGTGGCACTGGCTGGCTGGATGGATGGGTGGGTGGAAGGCACGATCTCTCACCATCGCAGCGTCTTCACAGTCGTCTCTGCTTTCCCAGCGTGGCGGCAGTCATAAAGCCCGTACGTGCAGGATCTTACGGTATCAAGACACGGGTGTGGGAACCGAAATTACGACATCTCATTCCGTATGCAAACAATGTGCCACATGTGAGCGCATCGGCAGCCCTCAACTGCCCAACCGTGCCCATTTTCCGTTCACCGTACCCCCCATGGGGCCACGCATGACCTTTGCAAATCACTCTTCCATCCATCCATCCAGCACGTGTGTGTGTGTATGTGATGCTTTCGTGACTTTGGAGCTTATTAATTGCTAACCTCAGCACTGGTCGGTTCTTCTTGTTCTTCGCTTGCGTGCCAATTCTGCGAGACCGAGTCGGAAGAGGGGAAACCTTCCCACAACCTTTCCCGTCGGGGGTCGGGATGCGTAAAAGGGGAACATCTGTCTAATCTAATTAAACCGATCTATGCACATTGCTCGCGCACGGAAGGGGATGGAGAAAAGTGCATTCTAACGGTGTGTACACACACACACACACACACCTAACGGAAGCGAAAGCATGGTCTGCATGGTCGATGTCTTGTGAACCTAGGTCCCTAGGTCCGATGGGGGCGGTTCGCGCAGAGATGCGTGAGATGGAATTCGTTTATTTCCCACATGTGTGCAGCGAGCGACTTGGCGCTTGCTGGGCATGATGGCATGAGAGTGTCCCTCTTTCCCTCTCATTCTCTCTTCCTAAAGACACACACACGTACGGGTGCACCTGTGCAATAGAAAGCATTCCCCGCTGGTTCGTTGCTCCAGTTTCCTTTTCTCTTTCGAGCCCAAATCGGGAATTGATGAAGTGCACTTTTAATAATTATCTTAATCTCTTGGTTTCGGTCGCACTTTGCGTTGGTCGCAGCGCTGGGCAGGCGGGCTGTGCGGGCGGAAGCGCCATGCTCGGTGATAGGAATCGCTGCGCTCGTGAGCAATGTGCCGGCGTTTGCAAAATGCAGTAGCGGCGGGCGACGGGTTTGAAAGTTGTGATGAATCTGTTGCAAGTGGGTTCGATTGTGAGGTCGCTCAAACCGAATGGTTGGGCTCGCACGTTCGTTTGCACGCAGTGTGGGTTGTGGGAAAACAGGGAGGGGGGGGGGGGCTCAGGGCTTTGGATTATGAATCGTGGCTTGGGTGTATTTTTTTTTTGTAATGGAAATTTTGACAGTTATGCTCACGCGAAGGTAAGCGAACTCAAGCTGACAAGTGATAGTGCACGGCTTTCTTCCAGTGGGACGCTACTTATATGCCTGTTTTGATCAAACCACTCTTTACGAGCTTCCATTTTGTGCGGCTTTTCCTGTCCAATAGATTTTCTACCACCCTAAACACCGCTATTACACCGCTTAGAGAAGCATCTAAGCGCTTACTTTTAATTAAAAATCCCTCTTTCAAGTGCATGCACGATGCACTCACGTTGAAAACGTCCCTTTTTTTGGGGTGTTCAGCGGTTAGACACGGATGCAATTTTCTGGCAGCAGCAAAGTTCCGAGAGGGTGCCTTCAGGTCAAAAAGCAACGGCAAAGGCCCTTGCATGCATCATTCTCCGTAGTGGTAACCGCACAGACACACACGCAGAAAAACCTCATCACATTGACCGGTCAAGTGACAAAGGATTGATCAGAATCACACTTTCTCAATTGGCATATAAAAAAAACCCCCTCTCGAGTGGCTTCCGCAACCTTTCTGGGGCGCGCAAGGTTTTTGAGATGATTATCCGCAGTGATGGGCAGCTCGTTGAGTTTTACACGGTTCACTGAGAGTTTCGAGGGACGACTCATACCACCCGCTGCATCAACCCGCTGGTCAGATGCGATGGTCTGTTTGTGTGAACAACAACGAAAACCCACCGTACGGAACACGCAATCCCGCTCAACCTCAAACTTGTCGTTCAATCGTGAGTTTTTCGTTAGTCACATACACACACACACGCGCGCGCAAAAAAAGCAGTCCGCACCGAATGCGACAAAACCGTCCGCGGTGTCCTTCCGTGGAAACGTGTTCCGTGTGCAGGACGAGAGTTTTCATTAAGGGCAGTTTTTTTGTGTGTGTGTGCTGTTGCTGCTTCCATTGACCTACCCCCTTGCTCGATGGGCTCGTTTGGACGTACACACACACACACACCGTTGGTTGACAAGCGTTCCGCACCGATTCGCGCTGAAGCGCTGCTCTATTTTTGTCAATTTTCATACAACCGCAAAACCAACGTGACAGACCACACGGCAGGGAGCGCACGGAAAAGCCGTGGAAATCAGTCACCACTGTTCACCACTGTCGCGCTAGGACAATTGGGCGAATGGGACGAGCTGCTTTTCGGCGCTGGTGACATCGGTTGGTTAACATTTTGGCGTTTCGCATTGGAAGGACACTCCGAGCAGCTTATCAATCGGCATCATCATTCCGAACATCGGCTTGCCCTCGCTCCCGCTCCGCGGTAGCCATGGTAGCAGCGGCATTGTGTTTGTCGCGGTTTTGTGTTTGCAAAATTTTCGGTTCACTCTGCGGAGATAATGGGATAATGTTGGTTTGGCGTACCCCGGTCGATTCGAAAGGGGATTGTTGGGGAAGAGGGGGGGGGAGGGGGTCCCAGAGGGCTAGCAAATGTGTATAGGCGCGCATCGATGGGTTTATTTTTTTTGTTGTTGTTGTTGTTGGATTGCCAATAAGTTTTAACTCGGCAGTACGTTGCGCAAATGAGCATCAGTGCCGCAATGGGACGAAGAAAAAAAAACGCACCAATATGCTCACTGTTTTCATGGGCAGGCACGAGTGCGAATGTTGGAAGAGTTTTAACGATGTTTGGATCGTGGAAACCTGGATGATGAATTGAGTGGTCTGATTTTCACAAACGTTTTTTCCCCTTAATTAAGTTAACATTTTACACTGACTTACAAAGGCCGTACGGTTGTTACAGCATTGATTGGCCGTTAGAGGCTTACCTGTGAGGAAAGAAAACGGAAAACGATTTTAGTATTATTACAAGCTTAAAAATTCAAATGTTTCAACAAGCAAATGCTACCGCATAAGCGTCTTTTTGCAATGTAACGCAACTCAACCCGCCGAGTTGGCCAATTGCGGTGTAATCGATCGGAGTTTCGATGCAAACAAAAAACCGGCTACTACGATCTGCCCCTTGGTAACATTACGCAACCTGGTGCCCGTGCGGTGGTGGTTTTTTTTTTTTGCGCCTATCCGTCCCGGCCAGCGTCAACAGTGTCACCAAGGCGGACTCTGCTGCGGTTTTGCGTGCGCGCGCGCACACACAGCGCCGGGTCACCGGGTCTAAGATGCGCTACTCTAATTTCCACGGACATGGAGGCTTTTGCGTAACCTTCTCGAAAGTGGCACGCGCACATGGATAGTCGCCGCAAGTGCCCCCGGCAGGTGCCATATCGATTACTACTGGTCGTCTGGAGTCCTTGCGTCGATCATTGCGCGGTGGATTCTGGTCACCAGGCCAAACCTGCTTTCGCATGAAGCGCGGCCCAAACTTGGTGCCGCGAGTAATCAAATAGTAAGCGGCTTCCCCATAAGAAACGTTAGATATTCGTATTGGGCCCATTAGATATTTCCCCGTTAGATATTCGTTGGGGACACAGAGGTTCGGTTGCCCGAATCGAGCGGGCCAAGCCATCAATCACTGTGCTGAGAGCGGCCCCCGGATCCAATCGCGACCGGCACACCATTTCTTTACGCAGCGAGCCAATCAAAAGCTTGCGCTCGTTTTACACGCACACACACACACACACAGACACGTACACATGCTGTCGGCCCCGACCGAACTAGCTCGCGGGGTGGTGTTGCGCGCGTTTGTTTCTTTCGCTTTTTTTTCGGGCCACCCGTGGAACATCGACGCAGTGGCGCAAAGCCTTGCGCGACACATTGCGCGTACCTACACGCATTTACGGTGTGCAAAGAAGAGAGACAGAGAGAGAGAGAAACAGCCACCAGCAGCAGCACCACGCGAGACCTAAGATCCAGGCGTTGGTTTCCTTCTGCTTCGCGGGCAGTCGTGGCCACCAAACGCCACAACCAACCAAATCATAAAGCGAGTATTCAAATTAGTCAGCAAACTGCGTCGCGCTTCGTCGTCAACTCCCCGACTTCCCAGACGCCCATTGTTAACGCCCGGTGTCCGGTGGCATGTGTGTGTGTGTGTGTGTGTGTGTGTGTGTGTGTGTGTGTGTGTGTGTGTGTGTGTGTGTGTGTGTGTGTGTGTGTGTGTGTGTGTGTGTGTGTGTGTGTGTGTGTGTGTGTGTGTGTGTGTGTGTGTGTGTGTGTGTGTGTGTGTGTGTGTGTGTGTGTGTGTGTGTGTGAAGAACCGAGCAAAAAACCCGCACTGAAGGACCTCGAAGTCCAACGACGGGCACACGGGCTCAAAATTAGAAGGGGTGAACACAGTTTAATTCGCGCCTTTGAAAACGTGTATGTGTGTGTGTGTGTGTGTGCTCGTGCAATTTTATGTAAATACATGACTCCAGTCTAACGCTAACAAGGCGTCAAACAATAAACAGCTCCGGCGAGACGTTGGCCGACGCGAACCACGGGCAAAAACGGTCCCGCATGTCGCAACGGGTTTGAAGGTGTGACCCGGAGGAATTAATTGGGCTGCCCTCTTTTGATCGGACATTTTGTGCGCGCGTTACAATGCGGTGCGACATTACACACATGAGTCCATTACATCCAATCAGAGGCAAGGTGTCCAATATCACCGTCCGTGGGACTTATCAGCAACTGCACGGTAAAGGGTGACAAAACCCATATAGAGACGGTAAGATGATAAGAACTGTACCGGAGGCGAGCGCTGTTCGGTCGATTAAATGTCCAATATTAAATATCCTTCTGCTATCGAAAGGATTGTTCTCGTTTTTATTGAAATATTTTGCTACCAAAATAACGTCCCTCTATACCCCTGCACCCCGCAGCAAAGGACTGCTAAAAGCCAGAAGAACGTTCGCGTACACGTCCGAGGTTAGAAAATCTTTAGCAACCGATCGTGCAATTATTAGTTCCGGGCGCTTAACCCGCCAGCAGCGGAGAAAAGGATATGATGCCGTCAAACTCGCGACCACACCACGGGATATTGTGCAGCAACATCAAAAAGACACAGCCGGGACAGTTTCGGGAATTTGCCGTCGCATCGCCCTCTTCCGCGAAAACTTGAAAGGATTTGACGTCGACCAAACTCACTCGAAGGTAACTGGAGTAGAGCGCTATTTCCCAGTTCTCTCCCCCATAGGTTTATGATTATAGGTTAGGGATGTTCCTTCCACGCATCTACACCGGCTTGCCTTCTTTCAATGCGTTCCAATTTCTCATAACTGCAGCCGAGATGAACTCCGGTAACCTTCCCTTGTGGAGGGGTTCGTGTACAACGCGTTGGCCTGCAGCCGCTTGGCGACCGAGAAATGACCGAGAGCGCTGTGTACGGCGCTGTTCACGGATTCAGCTAATAACTTGCGACGGTGCATCGGAAGCCCCGCAAAAATGCGCACAACGGCACAAGACTGCGTGATGATGCCCGTACCATTTTGTGCAGTAGAGGTGCTTCGACGGTGACCGAGAGAAGCTGAGCTGAATTTACATAAAATTAAACCCATTTCCACGCGTCGCAATTGCGTGCGGGCGGAAGCGCGTCTTCATCTTTCTGGTTGTCTGTGGTCGGGAAAGTTGGGCTGCGTTCCTCTAGCACGGAGCAAACCGGCTGGCAAACTGTGATGCGTGGTACCGCGTGTGACGAGCGATTGAGGTTCACGTCCGGGTACGAAGGGACGAAGTGATATCGAATCGGTGTGTTCTTATAATTGCTAGATTTGATTAAAATGCTGAAGGGAACACAAGCTCCCGAAGCAGAGTATGGGAATATTAATCTACTAAAATATTGCCTTTTTTTCTCAACCACTCGGTAGCACTATCGTTAGCACAACTTCCATGCTTCATGGTTGCATTATGTCTACCAGCAGACTTCGGTCGTGTTCGCCTCAAACTTCCCTTGGAAACTGGCAGCACAGCGAACCGAAACCTTTCCGGAGGTCAGTACACCAGTACATCACACACACACAGCGGCAACGGACGATATTCCTAATGAAGCGGAAAATATTCACAGTTATTATGGGACGCGAGCGTAAGTCGCACCTGGCCACCGCCGCCGCCGAAGTGCCGTTTCTCCGACTGCGGTTTGTGCGCCTGTGAGTGAGTGCCCGCCTGCACCGTCCGGAAGTAGCCGAAGCGTGAACAGCGTCGCGCACCATGCCAACGGGACAACGGGGCGGCCACGGCGACGCTGTAAATCGAACGTTCCGGCCACGGTCACGTGAATAAGGCAGAGAAAAACCAACCCATCGTTCCACCGCACAGGAAAGGGACGGGCAGGCAGGTGAAGGATACGAAACGGTGGTGTGGGACAGCTGGCGGAGAGGTTGGCAAAGTAACCGGGTAGTGGACCCGAGGTCCGCTTGGTCGATATCGTTTTGGCCCCCTTATTTTTTGGACACCGCTTGGGCCCGTCAACCAAGACTTGCTGTAGAAGTGAGGCGCTAAAGTTCCACCCGGTTCGGTCAGGTTTGGTTTCAAATGGGTTTTGGGAAGGCGGTTGAGAGAGAAAGAGAGAGTGTGTCTTTCAAAATTGTGACGAAAAGGTTGTTTGTAAAATCAAAGTTATTTCAAAACTTTAACATAATTTTGTATTATGTGCGTGCTACGTTATGTTGACTCAATATTCGTATTGGAACACAAAAAAGGGCAGTCCCTTCTTGGTTATATTTTTTTGTTTAATTCCGCTCTTCACGCTTGATTTGACACTGGCCAAGCGAATGACCGGTAGAATAAATAGAGCACGTCAAAGAATGGAACGATTTGTACTACTTCAGCCGTGCGTTCCCCCTTTGGACCCCTTGGTTTTCTGCTGCTGCTGACACCCTCCGTCCCGCACCATTCCTTCCATTGTTTTGAGTGCAACTCCTCACTCAGTGCCACCAACACCGGGCGGAAGTGTAAGGGCATCGTCTTGCTAGTCAATCCCGCCGACAGATGACGATCGCGCAGATTTGGAGCTTAAACGCACGCGCCCTTTACCCCGCTGGAGGTCCATCTTGTGGCCCTGCTTTGTTTGTGAAAAATTTATGACCCATCCGAAGCTTCTCCCACTCCCCCCACCCCCTCCTCCCCGCGTCCCGTTTGACCCAAGGTGTGCAATTAGATTGCCCCACTCGAAGGCGATCGTTTGGAGTTGCGCCGTGTGGGCGCTGGATCGTTTCGCATCAAAACCCCAAACAATACCAATAATGATGATCCCATCCAATGGCGTTTCAATCTTCCCTTTCTGGTCGACGACGAGACCACTCCTCGGGCCGAGGGGGGGGGGGGGGGTGCCGTACCGAAAAAGGAAAAATATAAAATGCTCAGCAAAAATGCTTGCAATTGAGGAACCGTTCCCCAGCCGGAAAAAAAAACTCAAAACAAAACGATAAACGGCCAGGCCGTGGCGAGGGAGAAATAATCATCGGGCCCCGCTGTGTGTGTGCGTCGTGTTGCCGAAGAATGCCGCCCGTTGTATTGCGCGATTGCGCGCGAATGAAATTAAACAAACCGCGACAACTCGCGGACTAAGCGCGACAAGGGCCGCGTACGATAAAACAAAACGACAAAATAAAAGCAACACAGAATCGACCCCACCGGTTTGGCACGCCGGGCTGGGCAGGGTTCAGAAAATGAGAACACACCGTGCACACCGGGTGGGTTCCGGTCCGGGGCAATATGGGAGCGCCAACAGTTTAGCGATAAGCGCAACGGCCTGAGGGACATGCGCATGAAGGAAAGGAGCATGGGCAGAAGAAAAAAACAAGGCCGCCAAGACATCGAACACCGTTGGCAAGTGGTCATAAAGTGAGGCCGGAAGAGAGGAGAACCTCTTCCTTTCATTGCACCCAACCATCCCTCTGCCGACGGGGAACGAGGCCAATTCGTGCTTATTTTCTCCCTTGCTGCTGGTGGTGGTGGTGGTGGTGCGTTGGACCATTTTTCATTTCGGTCGGTCGTTCGTTTTGGACAACACGCAACACACACAGGGCGCACCACGTCAATGCGTCGGCGTGTTTCGTTTGTTTTGTAATTAAACCAATATTTGCTCATTACCTGCGCCCCGGGCTTGGACCTGCGCGAGGCCCCCTCCCCCAAAAAAAAAAAAAAAAAAGAACCTGACCCGCAACAAGAACGGACGGCGTTGTCCGTCAACTGCGCTGCGCTTGTTCTAGCTCTTCCGAGTTCTCGATGTGAGCCTCTGCTGGTCCACGTGTTTTGACAGCTTGGCCAATGCGAGTGCACGATGGCGATGACGCAAGTGGCGTACGCTCCGAGCAAGACAAAGCAGTTGGTCAAATTATTACCGGACTTTATCGTAGCAACATTTGTAAGCACAACTTCAACATCGAGCTAGTTTGTGGGGTAGTTCGAAGAAGGGTTCACCGAAAATTTTGTCCCAAAAAAACGGTGACAAACTCCGGCACAGCAAAAGGCACACTCCGAGCCTGGAGGAAGGGAAACAAACGAGCACAACCAATTGCTGGCAACAACGAGGTCAGCCAGGTGACGGGTGAAGACGATTATGACAAAAGCACATTCACATTGCCCTGTACTCCAAAGCCCCGTGTACAGAGCACACAAACGGAAACACACACACACACACACACACACACACACACACACACACATAGACGCCCGCACGCTCTTAAAGTACAAACTAAAGTAGGTCATAGGTTCTTGTTTTTTGCCTAACGATTTTTGCACGACTGTTGATGGTGTTTCACCGTGCCGATAGATACCGGAGGACCTACCCAGAAGGGGTGAGCATTCAACAAAACGCACACACACACACACACACACACACACACATCCACACAATCGCATACACACTGGATTACGGTGACATCGGAACCAATCTCCCCGGGGCTGAGTCAGCGCGCACAGCGCGATACTGGCGAGGGCAAACGGGACTTTTGCTATCATCCAGCATATTGACTTCGATTTGCGCGATGTCAGCAACCAAAACCAGAACCTGTGAGTCAATCACAACTGGTTAGAACGTCGCTTCTCGTCTGTACGTGTACGTATTCTGGTACGCAAAACCAGTAACAAGTCGCACTGCAAAGGGAACCAGCTTCCAATCAAGCGCGCGATCGCGATTGTTTGCGGCAAGTCATGAGTAACTCCGGCACTTAACTCCGGCGACCGTGTCTTCATCAAATGAGTAATCATCGCCCCCCCCCCTCCCCTCTTGCTGGCGCTTGGACGTACCCAAACCCCGTCATCGCTGTCCCTGCCCTCGGAGGAGATAATTTCGGTCCAAAATTGCACCCAGCGTAGGACAAAAGGATTGCATGCAGCGAGCCAGCGCGTCATGCAGCTAGAACCCCTTGCAGAACGCTACCTTTTGCAACCCCGACCGGGCCGACGGCTCGGGAAAGGGATTTACGCGTGGTATCCGCGGGCGCTCAGGGCCGGCTGACTCCCGACTTCCCAACCGGCTCGAAAGACCCCTCACCCGCTTCCGTATGCTCGGCGACTTAATTATCGTTATTAGCCTTTGGCGGTGCTTACCCAACCCCGATCGGTGCGTTTAATTACTCTGAATGATTTCATCAATCAACCGGCGAATCAATCGATGAGTGCTGTTCATGCGGCCACCGACGGTGTTTTCTGGTGCACCGGGTGCATGAGAATGTATCAGTTGCATCGGTGCTGCAATTTGCATGCCTGTGCGGCTTGCGGATGACGCATCTTTTCGGTCGGTGAAGGGCGACCGTACTTGTTGGCAGCGATATAGTTGGCAGCGTTCGAACGACGAGGGATTGATCCTTCGCGAGCGTCCAGCACGGCTCGTCATTATCCGCCCCAAAACGGCCAGAAAATAGGAGGGTCGACAGTGCGGTCAAAAAGTCACCACCGTCCCATCCCAGCAATACAAACATCCCGGGCTCACGAACAAAAACCCCGCGAAACAGCGATCTCGGCGCGATCAAAACATCCGCGAAGTCCCTTTACCCGTTGTGCCGTTGGGACCGTTTCTGTCCATTGTCCGCGCGGTACGCAAACAGATTGAATTACACCGCGAATTATATCGCGGCGCAAAAAAAGGGACCGCTTTGGACCTGCGGACCGCGTCCAATGCAACGGGCGACGGGACGTGGAAAAATCGAGTATGAAAAGGGAATCGAAAAACCCACAAACAAAAAAAAACACGGCACCGGCCCTTCCTTTTTCCTGAAGGGTCGCGCGCTACAAGACGTTCATCGTCTTCACCGGCCGGGCCCGACGGGACATACACGCGGGAACAAGGGGATAAGGGGAAAAAGTCAATGTAAAGCAATGCGAACAACGAAAACACACACACACACACACGCGCGACACGGGCGAGGTAAATCTTGACCTCAAATTAAGCAAAGGTCGCCTTTTGGGCTGACAGAAATCACTTCATTCATATTCACATGCACTCTTCCGGTCGGGCTGGCCGGGCCGGGGCCCCTCGGTTCAGCAGGACCCGATTGTCTCGATCTTCGAAAGGGGCATGTGAATGTATAATTATTTCATCATCCCTCCTTTTTCGGACTGTTGTTCTGGTTCGCTTTCGTGCGCGGAACGGAACGCGTTACGGGATTTTGGTCAGCTTGACTTGGTGTTTTATTGCCGTGCGTTCTGTGCTGTGCTTAATCGTTGCGCTTAACGCTGCTGCTGCTGGCCCTCCGATCCATCCTTCGGGCCTTTGTGCTGCCGGGCCCGCTGCCTCGAAACGAAGGAACAATGATGAATGGTCCGCGGCAGCGGGAGCTGTTCAGGAAGGATTAACGATCAAACTGGACCAAACCGAGGCACCGATGATCGATGGCGATTAAAACTTTGCGCTCTGTATGAATGCCTCCCTGCGTATGAATTGTACGACGATGACGGGAGAACAAAAAACACAACAAACATCGAAGCATAATTTCCCCCATTTTAATAGCACAATTAGCGTGAGCCATTTCCACAATAATTGAGGCTCCCACGAACGATTGGCCGTTTGCGAATGGTTGCGTGTAATTCCCCCCCTCCCGTTTCGTCCTAGGAAGGAAGGGACACGAATCGCCAAACAACAAAGGAAGGTGTGTGGGTATGGGGCTTTTGTTTTGCGCTGCTGCCACATAATCAAGGAGCAGATGCAGGCGCAGTTCCTTTGCGCAAAGAAGAGGAAGGCACATCAAGTGGTCAATTTGGTTGGTTAAGCGCACGGTTGCAGGACGACCACTGCTGACCACCGGAACTGGAGCACCGCCGCGGAGTGCGTGTCTCGAGCCTGCTGCTTGTTTGCTGGAGTGTGATTTGAAGAAATTGATTGAATGAATGTGGGACTTCCGGTGCGGCGCGGAATGTGAGGAATGTGTGCGCACTCGAGCAGTTTTTTTTTGCCCTCAAAGCGTGGGAATCAAAATTCCGAACACAACTCCACGGCCAGGCACGGAATCGGCACGGAATGTGATGAGATGTTATCAGTTAGTGTGCCAGAAGTACCCAAGCACAAGATTCTTTGGTTGGGAATTTTCATTAGGATCATTGGGTGTGAGGGGGGGGAGGGTAAAAACAACCAACAAACTGTCCTCCTTCTTCAGGTTGCCAAGCCAAGCGGAAGGGAATAAACAATCGGCTAGGACCATTTCAGTGGACGATGACTACGACGACGACACGGAAGGACACGTCACTCGGCGACGCCCGCGATGGTACGTTGGTTTGTTGATCGCTGCTGCGTTGGTTCGGGGCTTGGTTCGCATCCAGCTGGACCTGCTCCCTCGCATTTGCTTTCTTTCTATTTAATCGATACCAGCAACCAAACAAACAACACAGTTCTCCAACCCCAACAACCCGCAGGACCCCGCCTCCGGCCAAGCAAACCACATGAAGCACATCCAACAGGACAGCAGACGGGGCTATGGGATGGTGGAGTGCGAGTGGGACATCCAGTGAGACCGAAAACAACGAAAAAAAAAGGGGAACGATGACCGGGTCTGCAGTAGACGAAGTCCTTCCATGTGCTCCCAACCCCCCCAATTTGTGTAGGGTTGTGGAGGTGCGCTCGAGTGGCCATCACCAGCAGGCCCGTGACAGACAGAGCGACACGGGACGGGACGCAAACAACTGCGCGCACTCGGACGACGCGCACACACTTCAATGGACATGGCGCACCGGTAAAGGATCAGAAAAAAACACCAACACGAACACACACACACTTCTTCTTTTTCATCTTCATCTCAAGCCTTCTTTCTGTCTCTCCTGTGCGGCCATTTCAGGCAAAAGGTGAACGTATGTGTGTATGTGTGTGGGGTAATCTTGGCAATCCAAAGTCCAATCAGGCCGTCCGTGTGGTGGTCGGAAAAGTTTTGCCCGATACATGTACATGTTGGCACAATCTTTCCTCTTTCCCCTCCCCCCCCCCCCACCCCAGCCGATATAACCTCTGTGTGGTTTGGACTGAGGCTTGCCACCGCTGGGCTGTGCCAAAGTCCTTGATTGGACGGACACACAAATTGGCACACACATTGGGGACGTGGTGGTGTGAGGCGCTACTGCCATGGCGATGTCCACACGGGCAGCGGGTACGTGACCGTAACACACCGCACGTCAGGAGACGAGCACCCCCTTTCCCCAGTTTTGTCCTGAGCGGATAAATTGTATTACAAGAATCGATCAAACTTTGCCCCAGCGCAGAGGAGCTACAGGGTGTGGGAAACTGACTCGTTCTGACCAATTTGCTCCCTGCACGCTGCCCAACTACAAAACCCGTACACGCCAGTGCGGTCGGAAGAGTTGTTTGGGCGGGGAGCGAAACAAGAAAATAGCGAAGGACGCCTCGACCTAAGAAGATGGCGTGTGCCCCAAGCGATTGACCTGAGCACGGGTTTTGCACGGGTCGGGTCACGAATCTTGGGAATCGATCGAAGCAAATAATAACAATAAAAAAACACAGCCAACGACAACGACAGAAGCGACTGCTTTTCTGGCGGGGGCAGCAAAAATTTTCCGCAGGCGCCAATGACGCTGCGGCGATCGTAAAACAACCGGGAAAACGGTTGTACTGCAGAAGCACGAACATTTTGGCGCGTCGAGTGCGGGAGAGAGTTCGGTGGAGTGGGTGCAGTGGAGAGATACACAAAAAAAATGGGAAACAGTTGTACGCACCACATACGCAAACCGCGTGCAACGGCGCACTTTGAAGATGTGTTCTGAGTGAGCAAAAAGGATTCTCGGGACCACACAATGCGCGTTTTCTGAGCGCTAGAACCTGTTTTCGGCTGGGTTCAAGCACCTTTGTACGGGTGGTCCAACATCTTCCAGGACCTTCTTATCAGGAGTCAAGCAACCAGCCAACCCTAGAAAGGTGAACGATCTGCAAGGATAGTTTTTACACCGTTTCCACTAACGTTTCACACCATCCTGGGTGGTCCCTCGGGGAAGCCTGCGTTATCTCTCCACCGTTACTATCAGCTTGCCGGGTAACAAAACGCGTTAGCAGAAGCTTCCGTTTCGGGTGTCCCAAAACTGGAAACAAAAACCTTCAAACGGAAAGAATTGAACTGTTCATTTGTGTCAACAGCTCTATTCGGTGGCTATGTGTCCAACACGCGCGCTCCAACAAAGCCCAAGATGCCCAATGTGTAACACCTTCTGGGTCGGTTACGGACGGTGACGCACAGAAAACCAAACTCCGTACCCTGTTTGGACAGTCCAGCAGCAATTCCACGGTTATATTAAGAACGCGCAGTACGCAAATGATAGCGCAACTTGTGCAAACAGCACACACACACAGAGAAACTCGCGCGTGGAAAACTTTCAATCCGATGGGCACGAAAACTTGGACGCTGCTAGGTAACGGGGATCTCCATCGTCAAACAGCAACAGAAGAAGAGGGAGAAGAAAAAAAAGAAGGAATAATCGAAGACACAAAACATCGAGATGATGCGTTATTTGTTTAGAAACGTGTTGCAGCAGGCTGTGGCTTCGGCAAGGCTCGTGTCGTCTCCTGCTTTGGGGCCTGAACAAACTGTGATTTACGTCAATTGGGAGCTGTTTGCCAACTACATGACGCCCAAACACAGTGGTCTTGTTGATACAGCATCAAGGATTCTAGACTCACATGTACGTGCGCACGTAATGGAGGGTTGTGTGGGGGGGGGGGGATAGGGTTGAGAAAACTCCCGCTGCTGCTCCAACTGCAAAAACAACAACACATTACGCAGATGCATCGAACTGGCATTGTGGCTTCGTTTCGGTTCCAGAAACGTTGTGTCCGTTCCAGGCCCATACCAGCCATACACGGTCCAATTTAAAGCTCTTTTTTTAAGAATTTATAAAGAACCTAAACAATACACTATTGCACAAGGCTATGCACAAGGGATTTAAATGCTGTGTGATGTGTTTATTATACAAAAGGAACGCCATCCCTTTGACAGTGTGTTGACCACTGCGTATGAAGACATTTGCTTTGAATGGTCAAGATATCCCCTGAACCACCCGGTGACCATCTGGCGAAAAGGAACAAATCCCCTCCCAAAGCGAAAGGGGTTATGGGTCATTGGACAGGACCTTTCATTGTGGTCATCGCTTACAAAAGGGGATTGACTTTGTACAACCATTGCAACCCCGGTTGCCACTGCATGTCCATCATAAACAAGGTGCGCCTATTCAAATTTTCATAAATTGCTTCTATCAAGGTGCAGCAGCATAACGCCACAAACGGGAAGTGTCTTCAGAAGAGTGTGTCTTGAGTGAGTACATTGTGCACAAGCAGCTTTACAACAGCATGGGTAGGGTTTCACTGGAATGGGGTGCCGACTGACCGACGGTCATTTCCGGTCGGATACCTTCGGATACTGGAAGGTATGGAAAGGGCAGCACTGAAGAAGGCGATTTGAATGGGGTAAGAAAATGTACATAAACCCTTTATTCCGGGGATGGATCCGGGCAGGTTTTTTTTTTTAGTGTGTGTGCACTCGCTCCGCTCACGTGCCACGAATTAACGGATATTGTGGCTAGAAGTGGCCCCTTAGGGTTACGCATCATCGAGCCTGCACAAAGCTAATAATGGCTTTATTTGGTTGATTGAACCTGTGTTTTATTTCTTCTGTTGTGCGCAACAAAACAGAATTGGACGATGAAAGGGCTTCAACTTGTTCCTATTTTTCTTACAATATTATCTGATTTAAATAACATTTTATACCTTCAAATAACATGTTCAAGAGAAAGCTCCTGAAAGATCCTACACATACACTCACGCACATACATCACGCATTGACACATCTTCACCAAACTCAATCTCACTCGACCCCATTCGAAGCGTTATCTCCGAGAAACTTCTCCAACCATCGTGTACCTTTCAACCTTCCCGAGCCTCCCAACCAGCTCCGTCCCAGGGCCGTATTAATTACCCTAACACTCAAACTTCAGCACTATAATCCGGCTCGTGTAATCTCACACATGCCCAGCCGCGTCCGCTAGTGCCACCAGGCAGCAGTAACAGCAGCAGCAGCACGTTCGACCAGCCCCGAGCAGGGAAGACACTGACGCACGGTTAGTTGTTTAAAAATTCGTCGCCCACTCTCCTGTCCTGTCCCAAGCCCAGCAAGTCCCTTTACCCGAGTTGAACTAAGCATGAGTGAACCATCGATAAATACCTTGTGCGATTCGAACTGCTGGCATTTTGATTCTCATTTTGGAGATCGTGATGTCGGGCGCTGGGCGGACGATTTCGGTTCCGGTCGATTCCTGCAATGGTCGGCAGGCCCGTTTTGACGCACTGGTACACCAAACACTGATACACTTTCGAGATGCACTTCTGTTGTTTGTACGCTCAGTTTCTTCACCGTAAATCATGAACAAACTTTTCTTCTTCTACTACTATTTTGCACTCATCTAGCAGAGCTTTTTTTCGGAGGGAATTTAAAAATTGCCCTTTTAACTTTCATGTAGCTTTCCACTTTGCACACGTACACTCACTTGCACATATTCAGTAGTGTTTTGTATTTGCTTTTTCAAAATTTTCTCGTTGTTTTAAAACGTACACTCCAACAGCGGATGATGCCTTGCTGCACCTGTTTTTGTCTTTGGCGAACCAACGAGTTGGATTCTTCTCAGTTCTCACTCATTCATTAATTAGCATACTCCTTAGCAAACGAATTGCACGCAGGAATACAAAAAATGTAATTCACCAATTTTTTTTTGTAAAAAACACCATCAAACACCGATCCTTCAACGGAGGAAAGGACAAGAAAGGGCGCGGGTTTGTTGTGGATCCTTTTTTTCTCGTCCTTTTTATCGTCGCCTTCCCTTTTGAACGGTGTCTGTCTCCCTGTCACTCGGGCAGCGGTTTGCGGCAGAAAGCACGGCGCGAGTGTAAAATACGCCTGAAAGTACAAAGCGCGCGCCCGCGAGAATAAACGTAGCGGCGCGTACCGACTGGCGACGACTGGCCCATTCACCAAAACTGCTTCCTTGTTATCCTCGTTCTGTTTGGCCCGGTGCTTTCACCGGCTGATTCACAACATTATCATAATGTTTTCGCGGTCGTTTAAAGAAGCACACCGACACTGGCTGTACTGCTGGTTTGTTTTGACTTCACTCACGGTCACACTTTTCAAACAGTTCAATCGGTTTGTACACAAAAAAAAATATTTAAAATGAGAAGAAAATTCTTATCTTTTTCGACAGTCTATTAAACACTTGTACACTTTACGCACTTGATTATGTTTTACGATACACAATTACTTACAAAATAAGTTTCTAAATAATTTTGATTTAGTTGTTTATTGCAAACATTCCCGGGGTGGTGTTTTGATCTGTTGTGTTGTACCGCTACTATTCCACTTTGTTCCTTCGTTCTTCCTCTGTCAGGTGTATTCCTCTACTTGATTCACTTGCACAATAATTGTTTACATGTTTTTTGTTTTGTATTCTTGTTCCTGTTATATGCTTTTAATTTTTCTTTTTTTATTCACTGTTCAACAGTTTGCTTTGCCTTCTTGCAGCTTCTTCCTTTGCATCTTCACTTCACAAACACCACACACACACAAACAGCGTATGTATCCTTTCGCGCTGCGCTGGACTCTTTGGTCAGGCAAGCTCATGCAACAACACCCGCGACCGTGCGCGCGTACACGTAGCGAACCGGCCCGCAGGAAACTGGCTGACAGACTGACTGCTCACTACGGCCGGCCACTCTCATACGCCCAGCCTACGACAGGGCAGCGCGACGCGCGAGCTGTGCGTGTGTTGCGCTTCCCCCCAAACGGCGTGCGAAGAACTAACATATACGCGCGCGCGCGCACACACCACACACCACACCGCGACCGTAAAGCGACGAGAATTTATTGTGCCGTGCTGGTGTAGCTGCTAATGCTGCTAATGCTGCTGCTGCTGCTGGTTGCGGTGCTGCTTAGACGCATCGACGACCGACGGTTGGACATCCTCACTTCGCGACAGTCCGTTTGCATCTAATGTCTGGCAGCGTACGGTCGTTATATCACCGCCCTTGCCTTTTAGTACAGACCGTCCGCCGCACCGACTCACTGCACTGCGACCGACCGACCGTGCCAGCCGACCAAGCCAACCCCTGCCCTGCCTGTGCGAGGGGGTTGTTGTTGCGAGCGAAGCGGCGGCAGAGGGCCGGCGACGCAAGGGTGACCGCGACAACGCTGAAGACGCCGAAGCCCATACACACACACACACACATATAGCCTAGGGTGGTGGGACGGAAAAACAACGGCCGGCCACACTCAACCCCAGCCTGTCCTGTTTTGCTCGCTGTGTTTGTATGTGTATGTGGCGAGCGTCTTTTTCTCTCGCGCGCGAGCTCGGCTTGTGTTCCCGCTCGCGCCCATTGCGCAAAGGGCGCGAGGGTTGTCGCGGTGGACAAAGGGGACCCGCGGGTGGTGGAGGTGGCGATGTGTGTTTAGTGTGTGCGTCCGTTGTCTCTTTGCCCGTGTGGGCTTTCCAGCATCTCTTCTGGTTGTTTTTACTACAGTGCGGCGGCGAAGGAGAAACTCCTTCGCCAGCCCGCAATGCAAATGAGAGTGAGTGCCCGCGACAGAGTGAGAGAGAGGGAGAGAGTGAACGCGGGTGCGAGTTTGTATATGTGTATAGGTGTGTGTGTGTGGGACTCGAGTCGCAGCATCCCGAGTTCGAATGTGTTGCGCTTGCTGATGAAAAGTGAGTGGAAAACGGCAGGCCCCGAGTTTTCCCTCCTTCCTTCTACTTGCGAAGGCTTTCCCCTTCACACACGCTTCACTGTGTTTTCTTTTCCCCTTTTTTTCTTCCATTTCGGAGGAGGAAATATGAGTGTGTACAGCACACACATGCGTGTACGCTGCCGTACGCGAATGTCCAGCAGTTTTTGTGCTATCCTTTTCCTTCAAACACATTAAAATCCAAAAGCCAAAAAGGGACTCTACAGCCGTACCGCGGTGTGGTGGACGTCAACCCCTGTGTTTCAGCTTCCACTCCACATCCATCCAGTGCTAACCATTTGCCCTCAACCATTTTGGGCTTGTATTGTACCCCTTCATACAATCGAATGAAAATCCGTTTTGCTTATCCCTGTTTTTGTTTGATGTTCACCCTTTCCGTTTCGCAGAAGGTCCCCTTCGCAACATAACAGAGCGCCACGCAACACAGCCGACGCGATGTTGCGCGCCCGCGGTAACTCAGCAAAGGGTTCCTCGGACCACCTTCGGTGGTGGTGGTCAGCATAAGGTAGGGGAGTTAGGGCTCACTAGCTTCCACACCGCGCGAAAACCCCGCACCGGACCAGAGAGTGGAGCCCACCGCGTACACCGCGGCAGTTTGCTGTGTGGAGGGGATGAACTCACCCCTTTTCGAGGGTGTGCACATGCGCAGGCGGACCCACCGTACTCGGTGCGCTGGAATGGGGGGTTTTTTTTCTCGTAAAGGCTCTCTCGTTCTCTTGCAGAAAAGCTCTCTTCGCAAGGTTGCTACCTGCGGGAGGGGAAAAATCGTTGCCATCTCACCCACAGTGGCGCGAAGTTTGAATGAACCGTCGGTGGAGTTTTGTTGATATCAGCGCTTACCGTACCACGCTACCCTTTAACCCGCTGTTGGGTTGTGTCACCGTGCCTGTAGTACTACTTGCTCATCGCAAGGGGGAGGTGGAAAAGCGCCGCGAAGCGCGAGGGAAGACGCGAGGGACGAGGAGTTTATCACAGACTTATCGTCCTTTTTGCCTTCGCAGCGCCGGGGGGAAAGAAAGCATGCGGGACTGGGCCGTGCCTGTTCGTCGCAGACACGCGGGCTTCTTGATTTTCTTTCGTAATTTCTTTTAATCGTTAACAGCGTTTAACGATCTTTTTCTGCGTATTTTTTTGGGCTTCACTACCGCCACGGACTCCTTCTGACACTGTTGTGGGGGGGGGGGGCATTTTACACCAGCGGCATTCATTTTTGGACCGTTTTTTCCCTCCCATTCGTTAGTTTGTGTTGGCCTGTCTTGTTCGTGGTCGGTCGGTCGCGGGTTACTTGGAGTTTCTTTTTTTGTGAGGATTTTTTCTTTCCCCGAACTGTTATACTTCCCGTTTCGGAGCTGGTTCGTGCGAGCGCTTTCCTTCGCTACCAAATCCGACGTTCGGTAAGGTCAGTTTTATTGGTGAAACTTTTTATTTACAGTGAACCTCCTCGACGGTAGGCACCCGGTCGGCGAGGGAAGGAGAGCTTTAATTTCTTTCTCCGTCCGAGAGCAAACAGTTTGTGGGTGGCAGTGAACGTAATTTTTATGAGCTATTTTTCCAACGGCAGCATAACGTTGAAGCATCATTTAAAGGTGAGTTAGTTGATGGTGATGGGAGTATTATACTTAAAATAATGCGTCAATGGTTTAGGGCGCCAAATTTCAAAACAAACACGGTTAGAGCGATAAGCCACGCAATTTACAGCTGTAGCACGAGGTTAGTTCAACGACTAATTGTGTGTAAAGTATCTCAAAATATAGCATAAACGCATTGGTTAAAACACCTTAGCACTCAACTCATCCCGACTTCCTTTCCGTCGCAATTGTCCCCCCAGAAAAGGTCCACAACAACAACAACAACAACAACAATCCATGATCCCATAAACCCCACTTGCCTTCGAACGGCAATCGGCAAAGAGAGTGTGTTTGAGTGGGTTGCACTCTTGATTGGAAAGTCGTGCCGATGCAATTCTGATGTGTTGCCAAAGCCCGCTCGCCGCGCTTGCAGCGTCGATGGTTTTGGGCGGTTTGGGAGCGTGAAAGGCAACGGTTTGGCACAGGAAATGAGTTTGCTTAGGTTGGCCTTAATTCTTTTGCTGCCAACTGGTACAATATAATTATGTCAATAGGAATTTTATAAAACTCATGATTCGTCGTCCAGCAGCGCCAATGAACGTGCGTGTACGCGCAGGGAAGAATTTCAATAACACTGGAAAATGAAATACACTCCACAGTGTGTGCAATACCATTCCACGACTGCTCATTCATGCGTACAGGGGGGAAGGATTTTCTCCCGACTTTCTGTTTTGCAACGGCAAACCGAAGGAAAGCTCTCGCACGAAGAACAAACGCACCCACACCGAGCCTCGGTACGGGCGGCCCATATGCTTGGCTGTTTGCATCATCATCAAACGGCAGCACCAGCAGCAGCAGCAGCGAATGTGAATGCATTTGCAGCCGAGTAATAGAGCGATGCAATAAAACACTAAACTTCACGTTTATCACGTTTTACAGGATTTGTTTGCAAAAGAGCGACGCGATGTGATATTAAAAATGCTTTCGCTTGTTGATTGGGTCTTGTGGGGGGTGTGTGGGGGTCTTGAACGTATTGTTGAATGCCCTGCTGACTCAGCCAAGCGTACGGGGGGAAGATGCTTTGGGGTAGAATGAAGAATCATGCTTTATGTGATTGTTATGAGAAACCCGGGTACGTTTGTTTCGCAACCGGGTTGCGAAAACAAGCGCTTGGACTTGTTGAAAACTGATAAATATTTCCGGTAATACTTTGCCCCATATTTTTACATGAAAATGTGCAATTTTTCCCTGAAATTACATTTACAACATTCAGAACTTTAGTGCTAGTCCTAACCTTTCCACTAAGCCCCACATAAAAAGCGCCAAATCTTAGTCGCCCTATGTTTCGGTCCGCAGTGTGGCTAACAGAGTAAAAGCGCCATACAGTACAGACTGTGGGGAGAGGGAGTAAGGGGGCATTAGAAAGGCATGTCCCAAACAGCGTCGCCGCGCACGATCACGCTTCGGGGGGAACATCTTCACGCCGCGGTTGCGATCGCGCGTTTAGATCGGCCAGTTCGTGAGTGCGCTTTGGATGTGGTCCACTGCCGCGCGAAGAGGAAATCGGTGGCCCCGCGAGCTTTGCCGTTTTTGCTCACGTTTGCGATCCGCCACCCCCACACACACTCACACACACACACACACACACACACACACACAAACACACACAGAAGGGTTTATCACGGGTTGGCGATCTTCGCCAAGTTGACGGGCATGTGGAGCTTTGCGGGTGTATGACTCTTTTTGCTTTTATTTTTGCACCGAGGCTGAGGTTGAAGAACAATAAAATTGCACTCCGAACTGGACAGCGCGAGGTAGCGGGTACAAGATGGGCAGTTTTGGAGCGAAGAAGAATTAGGCCAAACCCCTAAGAGAGGAGCCGGCAGCCACAATCAGTTGGGAAACGGCACGGCACAACGATAAAAAGAAATCCCTTTCCACACTTCCAAAGATGTCCCAAATCAAATTTCCCAATGACCTTTCCCAACTAGCCAACTCTCGCGCTCTCTCTCTCTTTCTCTTCGTCTCTCTTACACTTCACTCGCGTGACCGTTACGATCTGGTTGTGCAGAAAGCATCTCGATCCGTTTGCTTCGCCCAGGTAAGACGGAATAACACGATACGGACGTTGGACCTTAATCCGATCCTGCAACGACTCGCGTCCGCGAATTAAACGTCCAAATTACAGCTGATCGATTGCTGATGGCTACCACCCAGCTCCAACTGCTGCCTCTCCCTCTTCCGAACCCAGACGTAGACGCGTGCTCGCTATTGGGGGGGGGGGGAGTGCTGCGAGACCGATTGATCAGTGGACGTCGACGTCCCGAAAGACCTCGACCGACCGTCCAGACACGCTGCGCCGAGACACTCCGCAGTGCGCGCTGATCCTCGTGGGCTGATATTCAAATTATGTTCGTTACCTGCACTGCCATTCCCCAGCCCCGATCTTCCCGTAGGTCCAGATGTCCCGCGGGGGTAAGTTGAAGTTGGTCAAATCTGGACGAGCGTCAATATCCGCCAAGGCTTGTTTCTCCTTTACTTCTTTTTTGCGCCGTGCCATACCGGCTTTGCGAAGTTTCGTGGCTCTCTCTCTCTCCCTACTGTGTCTTAATCTCTTAATTCGAATCTTGCCCCAGACTCATCGGACATGGTCCAAACTTCTCCACCCTTTCGCAGCCAGTGTGTGGCCCTGGCATGCGTCCCCCGGTGGTAGCTTGGAGAGTTACAGATGAAAGATGTGTAATTATTTTTCGATGGTCTTTCGTTTGGGGAGGGATGGAGCGAAGAGTAAGCCTTCCAGCATGATCCCCCTTGCGCACGGTACCCACCTCACCCCCTGGTAAGCGGCTTTATCGTCGTTGATTGGAGCGTTTCGATGATTTTCCAATGCCAGGGACACTCCTGTTTTTGCTCGAGTGAAGCCAGCACAGCCAGCGGAACCGGTCAGTGGGACGTCGCGATGCTCCCTCGGGAGATGGGCGACCTTCCGAGCGCGCGCGCGCGTTCGCGTCCGGACCGCAGCGGGACAGCGCGTGTTCGGACAGGCTTTACCAGTGCTTCCTCCGCCCGTATCCGCGGCTGTTCGTTCGTTTGTCATTATTACACGCCTGCAGAAATATCATTATTCAATAACGGAGATGATTAATTGCCTCCATGATTCATTGTGCTGCGTTTGTGTGTGAGCGCGCGCGCTCGGGGAGTTGCCGTGCGCGGGTAACACCTTCGCGCAAGACACGCAAGACACCGAGACGGTGTACCATAACACACCCAGCACTGGGAGCGGCCCTCAGACAGGACAGGTTTTAGTTGTTGTTGTTGTGGTGAGATTTCAGAAAATAAAACGAGCTTACGCTCTTGCCTCCCTCCCACCCGGCAGGAGACGGTCGGACGGGCTTTCCATTCATTCATGCTTCTCGATCGTTTGCTCGCTTGCTTCATTCATGCTTCGTGCTTCTTTGCATTCGTGTGTCGGACCCGGTCAGATATAATTGAAACATTATTTGATAACGCGCCTGATGAGTGGACGCCAAGTTTGGGCTTTCACTGGGTGGAAGGAGCGGACGAGAGGCTCTAGTGCCCACTAATTCAATTACGTCCCAGCAGTCGGGCGAAGGTGATCCGGACATCTCGCGGGACGTTGATCTGATTGATCGTTTCATATTCTTTGGGGAGGTTTCTTTTCTCCTCCTTTTTGAGCTCTCTCTCACACACTTGGGAGCGTTATTCTTATTCGCCTGGACGCGGCCGGAAATGCTATTGACGAAGGGTGAGCCAGCTCTTCCAGGAAGGCTCCGTTACGATCGCGCACTCAACCATATGCTTCTTGTCTTACGATCGGCTAGGGATCCCGTTTTGGAGCCAAGATCTGATTGCTTTTGTGTGCATCCATAAGGCATAAAGTATCCGTTTTTTGCTTCTTTGCTCTGCTGCTGTTGTATCCGCTCTTGTTATTGGACATTGCGAAACAACACCAGCACCAAAGGCTTAGCCCCTTCGATCGCCAGGAATCGATTAACGTGCCAGCACCGCGGGGGTCGTCCTCCTAGGTCCTCTGGAGGATGATCGTCGGATTGCTGCCTCGAATCTCATCCAAGCTGACCATCCCAAATTGAGTATCGAAACCCCCGACAACTGTGAAATCTCCAATCGCGTAAGGGTAAGGCCTCCCGTAGACCGGGAGGTCAGCATTGAAAGTGATTAGAAAAAAGGGTCAAATGAGAAACATTCTTTTTGGGGGTTTTGATTGACGAGGGACTTGGCAATACAATGGAGATTGGTTTTTTTCCATACGAGGAACGGTGGATTGGATGTAGCTGGACACACACACACACACACAGGTAGAGGATGACCTTTGCCAGTTATTGTAGCAAGGGATGTAGACGGGAGTGGGTCTTTGAGATGGGTTTTGTTGGTCAAGGTTTTCTGGGAGGATACAGCTTGGTACAGCACGCTGTTAGGATCTTTGTTCTGGAAATTGCTTCTTTTGAAGATACAAGCCCGTTTGGAACTGAAAGTGGAAGCAAACGCCTGAGATGACCTAACGCGTCTGCCATATTTCGGTGGTAGTTTTGAGATGTTTTGCTCAATTGGTACGTTGCTGTTAAATATTCCACGATCTATTTACAGCTAAAGAATGCACTTCGCCAGTCTCGGAACGCGACCGCCGCATCTGTGGTCCAGTTCGACGGACACATTCTCAATTTCTTTTGTCTGCGTTCCGTACGCCGTCATTGGAGCCGACGCTCTCGAGGAATGCCCCCATCCGTGCCAGACACGACACATATGGACCACATATGTGTGTGGCTTAAGTACAGGTCACACAAAAACGTGAACGTCACCCGGGCACCTTCCCCTTCCGGGCACTTGGTGCGGGGTTTGTTTTTATGTTTGTGGTTAATTTTTTCGCCTGTCTTACGACCGATCCAGATTCCAAATCCAATCTGGCACCGAAAACCAGCAACCACAGCATCAGCGTCACACTCATACAATGTTTCTTTTTTTTCTGTTTCTTTCGTGTTCTCATTGCCTATCACTCGACGAGTCTTGCTGTGTGTCTCTCTCTTGCTCTTTCGCGGTCACCAAAATTAGTCCAAAACGAAGAATTCAATGTCAACTGCCGGCACTCACACACAGTGCGGTCCCAGTTGCACCCGATTCTGGTAAATCTCCGACATCAACACTGTGGACTGAGAATATCCGTTCATTCTAGGGGTTTTCCACGCGATGCAACGACACCCCATCCCACCTCCCCAAACCGCAGACCGCAGAGCAAGGTGATGCCTAGCGCTGGTCGATCTCGGTCGAGTTTCTTCTGCCGAATGGTTTTCCATCGCTGATCGTCACTCGCAGCCCGGGGTGCCCGGGGTGGTGGTGTGGTTGATCTGAAGATAATTTATCGCCCGGGCTGGTGTGTGCATGCAGCCCAACATGTGTTTCCCATTATTCAAGCGGTCACTTTTTTTTCCAACCAGCACCCGTACGTTCCGGGAGCGTCGTCTTCTTCGCTACCGGGTGTACCCTTGGCTGCACTTGAGGGAAGCGTGTATCCTGGCTGGCCGAGTGCATGCCCGGGACAGCCTCAGGGAGCCTCGGAATGAAAAGATGCGACCCGTTGTCGTTGTTTTTATGCGCGCCGTGTCGTCAGAATGTGGGCGGGAGTGGCGGTGCAGAATGCAGATGGCGGTTGGTGCAGCGATCTTGCAGGGTTTGCCGGAGAACGTGTATGAAAGTGAGAGTGTTTGGGAAAGTGTGTCATTTGGAATTGGAACGTTAAAAAAGAGTTCATGGACGTGAGTTTTTAATTTAATTTTGAATTTGCTTTTCAAAATTCCCCAATACCCGTTCATAAGGCAAAGTATTGTAAACCGAATGAAACAACCCCTGCCAAACTAACCGCAACCAGTGGTAAGCTAAGCCACGACTGCGTACATTGTGGAAGGTGTCTTTTCTGTCTTCCCCGCTCTTACATTTTGAGCTGATCTAGACCGTTTTATGCTTCAAGATTTCCCCGGGTTTTTTTATTTTAATTTGGGATAAGCCTGTCCACTCCCCCCTAAGAATCCGGGACAGGGCACCAAACCAACGCAAAACGCAACGAGGGGGAAGCAAACGAACCGTCATAATCACGGATGCCATCACTTGAAATGCTTTTAAGGAGTCTTCATCCGTTGTCAATTAACACGCCATCCCTTTGTCACACTGATGCAACGCTCAGCTGCGTACGGATCCGATCGGTGCATTATGAGATGGTTGTGTGAGTATGGGGTGGGGTGTGTAGAAAAAAAATGCACTTTTTAAGCCGATTCGCTGACTGACGCGTTGCAGGCCGGGCTGATGCACCAGTAGATAGCAGTTTGCTAATACTTTATAAAGCATTGCTTTAAATCACGCATTTCATTCAAATCGTTTGAACCACACTTTTCAACGATCGTAACGGTCCAGTTGCCATCGCAACACACACCGACCCCGAAAAACTGGCCTCAGACACTGTTTTCCACGCTTCTAACTTACACTGGGTCGGTGTGCCTGCAACCTGGGACCTAGATAGCGGCTGCGTTGCTTCTTCGCCCGCGCTTCGGCGTTCGCTTCCGTTACGCATTGCCCTTGCACTCGAAATTATGGATTTGACTCTATTTTTGGGCCGACGGCGTGCGTGCATCCTGAAAACCGCGGACCGAAAACCTTGACGACAGTGCCGTGGCGTAGCATGCGATCAGAAGAAGCAAAACGAAGGGGCACGATCGTAGGGGTTGTGCGCACCCAAACCGTGTGACGGCTTGCAGCCACGCACAAGCGGCACCGATCGCAGGATCGAAGGGGTCCTAATTTTAGAGCATCGGCCCGCCACGAACCGGACACCCCTTTTTCTCGTGTTGCGCTGCGTTCGCGTTGCTTAGTGATCGACTTTCGGCGTTGGTTAATTGTCGCTCTTAGCCGCGCACTGCACCGGTTTGGACCCCGTTCGCATATGGGGAACACCACACGGCATCTCACCCGGTTCGACATGTGGCGGCACCATAAACAGCCCGCTAAGATTTCAACGGATTATCCCGCTTTTGAAGTGATTTACCGCGCCAGCCCCGCAGCAGGGGCGTCTGAAGTCGCCGGCCAATTTCGACGATCCCCGGGTCCAGATGTAAGAGCCGCCGGAAATGTACCAGCACACACACGCTCACACACACACACACACACACACACACACACACACACACACACACACACACATGCCAATCATCCGCCAAAGCGAATCAGCAGCACATTATAAAGCCATCGTGTGCGACCCCTTTTTCCGTTCGGTGCATAGGCTTTTGGGTTTTTTGTTGTTGTTTTATTGTCACGGCAAAATAGACCGCCATGTTGTGCGTTGTTGGAGGTTTTTTTGCCATTTTTTCCACCTTGACTTTGGTATGTGTGTGTGTGCAAGGGAAGAAACAAATGCAGCGAGAAATACTGGGGCAGAAATACGCCCAAAAACTGCACTAAAACCGGCGGTGCATCGAAAGTGCACAGAAACGCATTGCGTTGGTGGAGTGTCAACTGTCAAAGGTTACGGTTGATGGAAAAAATAAGAAGTTAAACGAAAAAAGGAGCTGTCTTACGTGTAGTTTGATTATAATCGCTTCAATAGCTCATTTAAAACTCTTCATCTAGCTCATTTTACAAGTCCAGGCGACAGTTCTTGCCAACCTTGGCAGACAGTTTAATATACGTTTAATAGTTAAGCCACTAAGGATACCACGTTTCAGAATGAGCAGTTATTATTGTTACTCAATAAAAGAATACAAAAACGTACAGGATTGTTCTACCAGTTCAACATTAATTGCATGTAAATAAATCCGTAAAATACGTTCCAACAAAATGAAGGACAACTCGAATGATCCTTCACAGACTCGGCAACAACAGATGGATAAAAGGCATCAGTTGACAATAGATACTGTTAGTCGTGCTACGAACAACTGCTGTTTTTTTTTAATCGCTGATCATTCAAATTTGTGCGAACAATAACATCTACCGTTCAATAAGTTTCTTTGTACTTTGTACTTTGTACATTAATAATTGATTTCCCTCATACATGTATCGACATTCAATTACACCTGACGTGCGAGTGTGCGTGTATGATGTCATATTTAATTAAAATATCCAGCACCAACCGGTAATGGAATTTCGGTGACTCACTCAACCGAACAATCAACGGCCGCGATCGAACATTCCATTCACCGGGTTTTGTCGTGCACATTCCACCGTTCGTTCACGGAGCGGTCACGAACCGATTGGAGGCCCGTGATTCACACGGCCCAAAACGTTCAAGAATAGATCTGCTCCCGTGAAGACGCTCTCCTCTCCTGCATTCCTGCAAGTCGCACGAAAACACACGGAGGCAACGAACAGCGCAGCGACGCTGGGGATGGGGACACGAAACGAACGCAGAAGGACAATGGGAACGTCTTCGATTACACCCGGTCCCGAAAAGAAAACTCTCTCTCTCTCGAACGGTACTGCCGTCCGTCTCTCCGTAACCGATAGCCCATCTACAAAAAGGGAAATGTGCTCGCCGGCGGGAAAACTCGGCAAAACCCGGATCGCATCTCTTCCGTTCTGATGACACTTCCTTCCTTTTGGCACCTTCTTCAACCCCCGTCTCCCTCATCAGGGCCCGTCTCGAGAGTGCAGTTCAGTCGATCGGTGCGTTCCCATCGTAACCGTCTTGTCCGGCTTGAGGCGAGGGCTGCTGCTGCCACTGCTGGCGACCAGTGAAGCGATGAAATGCACATGTGCACTCCGCATGGTTCGCGTGTGCGACGGTTGCATTCGCGTATCTCGTCTCCTCGCCCGTGCCCCAGCCGTGGTCCACCGCTGTTTGGGGACTGCGAAGGACTTTCGAGACCGGAGAATGGACGACAGTGAGCAAGCCATCCCGAGCCAGAAAGGTAGTCCACATCGGTCGGTGCATTTTTTCCTTCAGACTACCCATCTCTCTGTCGCCGCTGCGGCGTCCCGCTAGGCACGGGAAGACGAGTTCTTTCGGAGGGGTTGACTTTTTTTTCTTCTTTTCCTCCTTTCCGTCCAAGCCGTGCGCTACCAACAACGTCACCGGTCGGAGGGACTTTTCCTTCGGCACCCCGGCACCGGTTTCGCTGTTTCCTCCCGCAAGCATGCATTTGTTTTGTTTTCGATGACAGTATTTATGTGTATGTGTGTGTGCGTATGAGTGTGTCTGTGTGTGCATGTTAAACGGACGTGGCCGTGTGGACCGAGCTTCATTATGGTTTAAAAATGGTAACAACCGAATGGGAAAATCAACAAAAACACATCTCCCATCGTGCTGCGGCGGGCAATGCCGGGGGCCAACAGGCCAAATGCACCACCCTTGCACCACCTTCACCCTCTCCACCCCTAGTGACATTCTATTACAAATGTGTGTCTGTGTGTCTGTGTGTGTGTGTGTGTGTGTGGAAACAGAAGGAAAATGAAAGAAAACCCCGTACCGTTCGGGGCGGTTAGGTTGGTCGGGGGGCCTTCGCCGTGGGTATAGATATTTTTACATCTTATCCCTCGTCCCAGGCAGCCAAGAAGCCACAAGCAACGCACGAGTAATGCACCGGTGCAGTAAGTGCATCGATGCACTCACTCACACCCAACCGCCCGGCCTGCACTCTCGCACACACACACACACATTGCGGGATGCATCCACTGGACAGCGTACAAGTGCGGTCGGTGTTTCAGTGGAATGGGAAAGTGGGAAACCGTGATGGAAAAGCCTGAAACAGAGCACCTTCTGGCTGCTGTCTTTTCCGCTCTTTTCTACATTTTCTCTTCTGTCCTTTAAAATTGTTCGTCCTTCAGCTCGGGACAGGAAGCTGCTGCTGCTGCTGCTGCTGCTGCTGGTTGTGCAAGAGGATGCACAAACGGCCAGGACGACGGCTCGTGCACCCTCGATAGGCTTGTCAGCGTGTAGGAGGAGGCACATTAACATTGAATGATGTCCACATTTGGTCCATATCGTCTCATGATTAAATGATGCAAGGAGTTTTGCCTTCTTTTTCTTCTTCGTTTAGTTAGAGAGCATGGGGGAGTTTCTCCCTTTTTTTTACGTGATACGGGTTGCTTAAGCTTTCGATAGAGCATAACAGAGCATAACGAATATGAAAGATAAAATCATCCTAAGTATTGTATTACAAAGTTTATCAAATTGCGATTAATTTAATGCAAGTTATGTTAAGTACGATTATGTAGTGTTAAAAATTATAAAATTCTAATGTTTGGATACAATATTGCAGACATATTAAAAAGTAATACATATAAATGTTTATATAAACAAATACATAATATATATTTTTTTATAGATTGTGTAATGAAATGAAGAATGCTTCATAATTGTTATTTAACGTAAATAGTAGAAAACAAACATTCAATAAAATAAAACTATTAAAACAAGTGTATAAGAATTGTAATTAAAATATTTTTACTCAAATTGAATGTTAAAAAAGGGTAGAAATATACGTTTATTTTTTCTTTTTTCAGCCTCTCCTCAAAAGCTCTTTTTTCACACAAAAAGTTGCCACACGAGTGTAAAGAATCTTTACAGAAACATTGTCCAATAAACCAAAGGATACGAAGTGTACAAAACTGGCAGGAGATATTTTACTCATTAAACAAAGACAGAGCAGACTTATTTGATTAACAACTGAGTAACCTTTCGATATTGTTACTCAGTATTCGATATAAACCAATGTTTAAAAGCATTTGAAATATGAATTGTCACACTTATTATTATTTATCTTTGGTGCAACAATCGTTGCTGGTCAAGGCCTGCTGGTAGCAATAACGGACTTGCCTATCAGTGACTTATTGATGCTCCGTTACAAGATAGTTCCACGTATCGGTATCCATACGGGGCTTGAACCCATGACGGACATATTGTTAAGTCTTGGGAGTTCACGAGTTCTACAACGGGACCGGATTGAAATGCTTATTCAAATAAACATGGACATAGGAGCTACAAACATTAGCTTAACTTCACTAAATAAATCTACTTCCAAAATGCCCTTCTTTGGACTGCAACGAAAGATACTGTGGGACCGATGTAATGAGTTGCGTTGGCAGAGTTTAGGTTTTGTTTGCTCTTTTTTTTTGTTGCAATGATCCACCGCCAATTCATAAAGTACGATTTCCATTTCACTCCCCGTTCGGACTCGGTAAGGGGTCGGTCCCAACCCAATCCAGTGGGATGATGTTGCGATGTCTCGTCTTTTTTTCCATCTAAAAATTTGATCCCCACACCCTCTCTCTCTCGCTCTCTCTCTCTCTCTCTCTCTCTCTCTCTCTCTCTCTCTCTCTCTCTCTCTCTCTCTCTCTCTCTCTCTTTCTCTCTCCCTCACTCGATTGTCCGTGGAGTGCAATTGCACTGTGGCAGCAGTTGGGCAAGAAGGCAAAAAAAAATACGTGCAAATCCAACGATCAACCTCAGCCAGCGACTGTGTGAAGTGAAGTGTACAGCGAGTGCGGCGGTACATTTGACGCCCAGACCGGAGCTTCACCGTGCGCGAAGTGATATATGGCTAGCAAACATGCGGAGTAGAATCTTTAGCCGTTTCGCAACTCGCAGCCAGGCACCGGGCGTATGTGAAGACCCCCTCCGCGTATGAGCGGCCGCTCCTGCGGTCTCCGAAGGGGATACCATTAGCAATAATCATTACCACCAACACACAACCACACACAGCCACACACCAACTTCGTATGCTGGGGGTGTGTGAGAGTTTCGCTAACGGAGCAAAATAAAAAAAAACCCTCGGCAGTGCCAAACCACGGCATTACGTTTGAAAAACTGAAGAAACAGTAACAGTAAGGAGTTGCGCTGGGCTGAGTAAGATGAGGGTAGGGTGAATGTGTGTGTGTGACCATGTAAGCGCATCGAAAGGAGTGAGGATGGGACGGGCACACATGGGATTCACTTAGCCCAAACGGCCTGGATGGGACGGACGGCGAACAAGACGAAGCACGACGCACGAGTCCCGTTCCGGTAATGATCATTTAGTGCGGCGAGACCGGGCGGCTATGATCATGGATCGGCTTGATGATCGTTATTATTTAGAAATTTATGACGATGGCGTAAATTAATCGGCCTCAGACGCCCCCTCCGTCCCGGAATCGAGGGCGATTTGTGAGATTTTTGTGTTTTGTTTTGTTTTTTTTTTTTTTGTGTATGTGTTTACAAGCCGACCATGGTTTGCTTAGGTCAGATGCGGTTTCACTGCGCCAACGAACCCACTGCTTTCTGCCCCATTCGGAGGTCTATCTTTAGTGAATGAAATATGCTGATATCGATCGATGGTGTATGAATGAACGCAACGGGGATCAATGAAGAGGATGGTTTGGTTTTGATTCGAGGAAATGGCAAAAAACGTTTTCAGAAATTGGATTTTTGATATGTCAACGATATGCCTGGATTAGTGCGAAACAACCAGGCTGTTGTCCAGGCAACGTCTTCAAGTATTCGTAGTACAAAAAACGAATCATGTGAAGTGGTTGATGTTGCAATTTTTATTTTATTATCGCAATGTGTTGAAGCTCTTCGAGATCATTTGTATGAAACAACTGTTACCTTAAACCTAGTCTGCAGTTAAAAGACCCTAGCTCCACAACACATTGGCAGAAAAAAAGCTTCTAGTATTTGATTCAATATCTTCCCAAGATGAGCCACCATAGATCCCCTTCATCTAACCATTTCGGGAAGCAAATTAAGCAATCGACACAAATTCCTTTCATAAACCATCATTTGCAGCCACAGTTTGCGCGTACTTACGCCATCGGAATGCTTCGTCAGCAGCAGCAGCAGCAAGGAAGGAAGGCGCGCACACTATTAATCGATTGTTGCAATTGGATAAACAAAACCATCCCGTGCGCCCGCCTCTGGGTACCGATTGCGGGTGCGATTCATTTATCATCACTTCATCGTTCAAGATTTGTGGTGCGATTAGATGGGCCACGAGGTAAAATCTGCGCCAAACGAACGAGCGAACGTTTGCTAAATGTTGTGAGCGTTACCATGACAGCTGGAGAAAATTGGAAGTTCGGGTTTGCGCTCGCGGATTAACCATAGCGGTGATGCTCCTAAGCTGGGTAGCTGAACTGCCCTCGTTATGAGTAGCGCTGCGTGGCTGGTATGGCTTCAATTCTCGCAATTGATGACCTCCACCGTTCCTCCCTTTCCATTCGGGTTAGCATTCGAAAGTGTCGCCAGAGGAAGCCCACCAGGAGCCTCATTGCGACGGCAGGGATCGTGGGGCCGCTTATGGACGGATCGTCGTGATCGGTGAGTTGGCGAGCAGCATTAAAGGCAGAGGCAAACATTGCAACGATGATGTTAACAAGAGGAAAAAAAAAACCAAACCTTCTGATGATACCCTCAGTCTAACTAGACGCGACACTGTATTTCGCGATCGATTGCGCGGGAGGATTGCAGAACACACACACAGGGCTAGCGAAGAAGAATTGCTCGTGACTGCTTCCCACCGTCTTGATCGGCCCTTCAAAACTCCCGCCCCAATCCCGTATCTGATCGTTTGATATTTTCCTAGTGTGTATGGAAACGGAAAGGTTATTATTGATGGTCTCAATCGAGGGATTCTATCCTCCGACCAAGGTACGCCTCGCAGAATGCTGTCAACGGTTTGCGGGCACTCGTCCACGGCCAAGCCTACCGTTAAATGGCGGACGGCGCGACGGGAGGAACGCACGAGCAACGCACATCTCCAATCCGCAAGCACACCACAGCGCAGCCACCGTTGAGCCACTCGTGGAGATGGGTACACTGTTTCACGTGCTAGATCATTACCCGGCACACAAACTGCCTACAATTTGCGTGGTCAATTAAAAGCCGTTCGGCAGCCGTGGGCTGCCGCCGGGACAATGACTCACCCGACACGTCATGGACTGCGACGCCTGCGAGCTGATGATGATGGTGCTGCTGATGTCGCTGCTCAAGTTGCTGCACGGTTCCATAGAGCACCTACCGTGGGCTAGCGGGACCTTTGGCGCAAAACCAACCCCAAGCCCCAGGTGCCGCCGGGAAATTGACCGGAAAATCGGTCCCCGAAAGCTCCGAAAAGCTCACCCCAAATCTCAAAGACCCTTGGCGCGCTCTCCTTGGCTGCACCCGGAGGCCTCAAAATCTGTTCGTCCAGAAATGAGGTGCGATTAGTGCTTGCGTCTAGGCGTGTTCCTTTTGGGTGGTTTTTTCCAGCTGAACCAACTCTAATGCCTAATGCGTTTGCGATGAATCTGCCAATGTGCCGGTTTGTTTGTTTTTCGGAGATTTTGGTGTTTTTTTTTTTGCTCCGCCGCGCCGCCTACTTGTGTCACCTGTCAACGAGCTGTCAGGTTGGGTGTCCTATAGGCTGGAAAGACTGGAGCAGATAGGCGGTTTCATTTGGGAAGGGAACTAAATCGCTTAAACCCAACGGCATCTCGTGCGCGGGCAATCATCATCGTGCATCACCCCTGGAGGAGCCAAGCAGGAGCCGTCATCATCGTATCATCATGCGAAGAAGAGAGAGAGAAAGAACGAGCTAGTCCAAAGATAGGTGCCCGTGCAAAGCCCGGTGAGGACAGCAACTCCAATCATTGGTAATTACAGCGATTGAATTGCTCAGGTGCTCGCGCCTTTTCCTCGCCAAGGTGTTTGGTCGCGCTGCGCGAGCACGCGCGCACACTTACACACACACACACACACACACACAGACACACGCACACCGATATGACAATCTATTATTTCTTGTTTCTAAGGGTTTGTTTGGGGTCCGCAACGGCTGACGGCTCATTTCCCGCGCTCTCCACCAGCGGCCAGGCGATGGTTCAACCCGTTCGCACCTGACTGACCTCGGCCCGGCAAGCAAGCGCACGGTTCAAGATTGCCGTACTCGGCTCACACAGGGAAAATCAGATGGAACCTGGCCGTGTGGGACAACGTGACAGTTGTCGTGCGGTTATTTTCCACTTAATTTCCCAAAGTGCCGGCGGAAAAGCAACGGAACTATAGGCCATGAACGCGCGATGCACCCGCTATGGGATGGGAACGATGGCCAGAATTACGAGGAATGGGAAGCATCCCGCGCGGAAGACGCAGGTAAGGTAAACAAGATTCTAACTGTTGTTTTAGCTGCTACTATTTTACGCATCAACTGTTCGATCGGTTGGATGGCGCTTTGCTTGTTACTTTGACGCCATAGCTGTCCCTTTAAAGCCTTGACATTTGTATTCTGCCAATCTTGTCCGTTCCTGATGGAGATGTGCTTCCACTGTCCACGGCAGATGATACTTCGACCCATCTAGCTGGACACCATCGTTTACAAAGCACCATCGTCCCATTGAGACAAGTGCAATTTGTCCAGTCCAGCCAGGGCCAAAGCCAAACCCCATCCGGGCGTCTTAAAGGGGGCGCCGGGGTCTTTCCGGCTTTCCGTACCTCATCATAATCGGGCGCCTTGTTCCGGGCTTGTGGTCACGCTAAGTGTGCCCGACCATAGCGCACCGCAGAGGGTGTGCCTGTGTGTGTGTATGAGCACGCTTTACCGACACGCCGACGACCGATTGTCATCGGAGTCCGGGAGTCCAGAGGCCCCCGGGAGTGCGTCTCCGGGCGATGTGGAGGGAAGATAGCGTTTTTCTACCGCTAAACTTACAGCGGCTTACAGAGCCGTGGACACATAGACATAGTTTTCTATTTCTTGTTCCATCCGGGCTCCGTTCATAGTGAGTGGTTTTATCTGAAGCGCGAACAGGCGCACCACAAAAGCGCAAGCAAAAAGAGACTCTTTGCGGTGACGGACATAATTATGATGACAATACGGATCGCGTTCCGGTGCGCTACCGTCTTCCCGCTTGTCGACTGCCCCCTCCCCGTCCAAACATTGATCGTCCGCTGATGAGACATTCAACATCCCAAGCGGACTAAGTAGGCAAATCTGAAACAAATAAAGCTCGGCGGCTCGCGTGCGCACGGGCCTAAAGTAGTGCAGATAATTGAACCTGCGGGAATGAAGCAGATCTCCAGCCCAAAACCACGACCCTGTGTACTGAAGCCTGAAATTGAGTACCCTGCTCTACCGTTGCTTTCGAGAGTGACCTTTTCCCTTTGGCTTTTGGAAGGGCTGGAGCGTGGCTGGGATCGTTCCAGCCCGCGCCGAATGATGGCGAACGGGCAAATGGGCACGACATTCCGAACAAGCCCACGAGCAGCTCGTCCCAAACGCCGCGACATTTATATAGGAATTGAAATCGACGTGTCGCAAACAGCAGAAACGAACCCGCGAAACAGTGCCATCGGTATCGCAATACAATTGGTTATGACATTGCGTTTGCATTCTGTGTCCTCGGGATGCAACTCAAACTCTGCTCTGCAAACAATCTATTTCTTGTCTGCGAGATCATGTGTAAGAGGGAAACTGCTGATAGCCGATGTGTCACCCTTGGGTCTGCTGCGAGGGATGTGCTGGAGATTAGAAAGGGTAGCTGCCGAGGGAACTATGCCCTTTCCGAGCGGTACGTGTGTACGGGAGGAACGTGCAAGGGAGCCTGGAACGGACGGAATGGAGGATCTCGAACAAGCCCAAATGTGGAAATGGCAATCAGTGCAAGGTGCAAACCCTGTGGGCCATTTCAAACCTTCTCCTTGCCATCCGCTGCGATACGTGTATCACAACCGTGCGAGGTCTCTTTGCGACGTAGTGTCAAGGAGGGTCAATCCTTCTCCCGGTTTCCCTTTTTTTTCTCCAGCTTTCAAGCTAGACGAAAGTTCTCGACTTCGACCTACAGCACATCACCCGTCCCATCCGTTACATCACCAGAGCTAGTGCCACCGCGCTGTCATCGTGAACGTCATCGTTTCAGCCGATCGCACCACGACGCTGACAAGCGACACGCGAGTTTGTGCCATCAGGCGCGAACATCGACGATTTTCGAGCAAAAAGCTCACCGTTACCCCTCTCGGACCGGCACATCTCGACAAACGACGTGCCGTGGGGAGTGGGATACTTTCGCGACTACAAATTGATGCTGATCGCGTACGGCGTGAACGATCGTGTGGTCTCTGAAACAAAACCAAACCCGCGATGCTGCGTTACGTGTTGCGATTTTGCTGCGGTTCATTTTCCCTCTCCCTCTCGGTTGCGTTTTGGGACAAAAGGTCGCCTTTCGTCGAAGGTGCGCGCATCTTCACGAGCATGACTTCAAGGCGCGCTGCGATCGCGCACGAGCGAGTGAAGGTGACAGAAGGGCTGGCAAAGTTTTTGACCGAGAGGTGGATTTCGTTCACGGTGTGTGTGTGTGTGTGTGTGTGTGTGTGTGTGTGTGTGTGTGTGTGTGTGTGTGTGTGTGTGTGTGTGTGTTTTCGTCAAGCCAGCCGATCGGTCGTGATAATCGCGTGTCAACTCGTGCGCAAGAACATGCGTCGTTTGATGCATTCAAATGCATGACCACGCATATGAAACCTTTTTTTCCCTTCTTGTCTGTGTTCGCTCGCGTGAAAGGCATTGTGCGTTTTGGGTGAAGAATTTGCAACGGTATGCAGCCGCACCGTCGTTGACATTCCACCCCGATGGCACACACACAGACTGAAAGACGGTACAACTGCAACAGCAGTAGGACTGCAGGGTTGCTCTTTTGTGCGGCATTGCTGTCACTCAACACGAGGTCTGGAAGATGAGTTTGCGTTCCGAGGGGTTACGTTTTGAAAGGAGATCGCTCGTAAGGTAGCTGGTTGCAGAGCAGAGTGTTGATAAAATCGAACGGCCAAGGTTACGATTGATTTTCGTTATTCGATACATGCTGCTGTCGGGGACAGCACACATTGGCGGGACAGTTTTGACAGGTCGCGTTGCACAGATCGGACGGTTGCAGATAATGATAATGCGTCTTGCCGTTGCTGGTGACTGTGCCGATGAATGGACACCTATGGCTGGGTTGAACGCTTTGACAGAACGTGACAAATTGGATCAATAAACGTAGTCTTGCACAATAGTTCGGTAGCTGTTGAACTGCTGGAAGGTGTTAAGAACATCTGCCATTGATCCACTTTTTTAGATTATGATTCTTTTTGCTGAGCGACATCTTCAAGAAGGAATTGTTCCTCAATGATATGCTCAGAATTTTTAGAAAAAAAAACCCACAGCATGTCCCTTTGTTTACTTTCATGAAACATTTAACCAATTCAACCAATTCAGCTGTCTCAAGTGACCACAGCCACAAAATGGCTTAAAGTATTCAATCAATCCAACATCCCACCCAACGGACATGCTATTTTGCACAATCATATTTAAATCATCCCGCACTCCAACCAGCCCATCCCCCTCACTGTTTTATGATGCTCCACCCCGCCAATTGAACCAGTGCGGTAAGAGGTGGCAGTAAATCTATTATCCCAGCTTTTCGCTTAAACGCGGTCAGTCGCAGACAACAGTCGCACGGAACAGCGGTCGCAAATGGCAGGCCACAAACTGCCACCGGCCTTCCATAAGATCGATAGTTTATAGTTTGGTTGATTTATTTACCATTTCTCCTGGAACCATCATCACCGTGCCGGCAAACCGGGCCAAACGGATGCCAAAACGGCAGCATCGATTCTTTCACCATCCGACCGAGCCCGACCGGGGCGACGATTTACACCGGCAGAATGATGGTAAGCAGCCCCGGTAAGCACCTGGGGTGTCGAACAGCAGAAACCACCGGTGGTGTTCAATTTAGCATAATAACTCATTACTGGGCTGCCCGCGAGTCCGGCACGGGAAAGCAAAAGCCCGATGCCGAGCATCGGAAAGCCACAGAAGCAACGCATCCGCAAGCCAGCCCCGGTTGATGGCTGGTGAAGCGTGAAGCAGCCGCAAGCACCAAACGCTTACCGAAAGCGATAAAGCCGTTTCCATACCGCGCGGACGGTGGTTGATGATAGGCAATTGATCCGTGCGCTGGGTGATGGTGAAGCGGCAAACCAGCGGCCGGCGATCAACGTTTCCCGCAGCAACTCCCGCGTGTATACCGTGACACGGGAATCGATCCCAGCCAGGGCCCGGACGGCGACGGTGACCGGGGGCTTGTGTTTTGCCCGTCCGTTTCGGGCGCTTTTGATTAATGAAAGTGGTTGGTTCGGGGTTTGGCGGCGATTGCGTCAAAGCCGTTTGGTTGAATAAATATTTTCACTCAACCGATGCGGATGTGTATCCCATTCCCTTTTTCCTACCGGTATCGCAGATATCGATTCTATTTTCCAACCTTTCTGACCCCCGGCTCGATGATCAAGATCGGCTAGTTCGAGCCGAGCATGGGAAGGCAAAGAAACGCCGGGCGAAATTGGATCCTGGACGGAGAAATTGTAGCAAGTCATCGGGCCGATCGAATAACTGGCCGGCCAAAGGACCTCCTTGGCATATCCTTGCATGTCTTGCCGAAATTTGCTCGTTAAGAATGCTGGTAAATCCCGCCGGTCGGCAATCGCCTGATCGTTTCGTGGCCCTTCGAACTCATTCGGCAAGGTGAGAGCGGACTTTTTTCCATTAATTTCCGTTAGTTCCAGTCGGTTTAGAGGACGCACGGTGGGTGAAATGAATTGAACAGAAATTTCACCACGTCATCGTGGCGAGATTTGTTTGGAGCACAGCGCACCGGAGTGAGGGCCCGTTTTGGCCCGGTGTTTGGTACGACTTTGCCTTTGTTGTCCGAACGACAATTGCGTTTGGCAGAGCATCCCCTGGTCAGCGCGTACCACTGTCGAGCGATGGCACGAATGAAACAATAATTCCCATGATTGATGATACCTTGGGTGGAGTGTGGAATCGGAAAAGCATAACGCGATTCAACACTGAAACGTGCTGTTCAACTGCTCAATCATCGTCCACCGTCCATCGGAATATGTCACGCTGTTGTGCTTGGCCAGACCACCGGCCAGTCATCAACCTATACACACACAAAAAACGCTTCATTATTTCCGAAGGTCCTGCGCAACGTTGCCCAAAATGCTTTCACCTTGTCACGCTGTATCGCCGTATCGTCTTACCCCGGGAGAGGATAATCCTTATTATCGTTGTCCTTATTAGCCGGCATAATGACACTCTGCTGTGAAAACAAACGTTCGCTTGCAGCTCGTGTGATCCTCTATGTGTGTGTCGATGATGAGATTGCTCGCTGTACACATCCATCTAAGGAGTAAATAATTGTCCCCGGCTTTTTTTGCCTCAGCCTTAGCATGCTGAATGTGAAATCGGAGAAAAGAAATGCGTTCCTTTGTCGCCTCAATTGTCCAACGACCCGGAGAGCTACGTGCAGGGTAATTCTGAGGCAAGGAGGGAAATAATCCACTAATGCCATGCGAAAAAAAACCTACATCTCCCACACACGCAAAAACGCACACAGCGTGCCCGAAGATCGATAAGCATCAGTTGCGAGAGGTCCTTACCGAAAAGGTCCTCCAGCGCGTTTGCAACGGCAGGCGGTGCGGGTCAGACGGGCAGAGGACGAAGCACCGGGGACCGAAGAAGCAAAATTACGCTTATTAGTTGAGAAAAGTGGCACTCGACGTGGCCGTCGAACGCAAACCCAACAAAGGAATGTCGCCGGAGAAGGAGCGACAACAACGACGGCAACAAGAACAAGAAAAACATCAAAATCTCTCGCTTTTCTATTGCAACACAAACCTCCTACAATGGAACACCGTGCGGTGCGCGGTGCAAACGCTTACCTGTGCCATTGTGCACGCCCGGGGACAGTGCACGGGACGAACGGGCACGGACTGCATCGAGTGCAATGGGCGGAAAATGTAAATGTGAACGTTGCAAAAAGGCGGAAACTCCTCTTCAACCCGCGTCTGACGGATGGATGAAGATGGACAGAAACAGTTCAATGAGTTTAGTGACAGTCGATGATGGTGATGATGGATCGCAGGATTGCGTTTCTGGAAAGTCTCGGACGGGACCACTCGATCGGGTTTTATTATCCCGGCGCAAGCCCGTGCAGGCGAAAGCGATGGCATTGCAACATCGCTTCGATCGTTCCCAAGCTGATAAGGGGATGCTGAGTTTGCTCTACTTGGAGACTGTGTTGTGATCCAACTCTGTTCCCAATGTTTGCAAACAACCGTTCGGTGATCTGTGACAGAGATGAGCTGATAGAAGGGACCCATTTTGACCATTGTTTGGCAGAATAATCTAATCCTGCCGGGTCGGGAGCCTTCACAGACAGTTCCGATCACTATCAACGCGTAGTCCACGTGAGAAACGTGAGATGTCATTAGCTCGGCAGTGTTTAGGGCAATAAGAGTAGGAGATAAGGTTCCTGTGAGAGCATCCTTCATTCATGAAGATCTCATTGCAGCACTGCACTTCCTGTGCATCTTCTGATCTTCCGAGGCGACTTTCGACAAAAAAAAACCTTACTGCACGAGAGAAAGCCAAACAAAGTGTATCCAAATGGCGTCGAACACACCCATTGAAGTCAAGTGAAGTGCCCCATTCATCTTGGGTTGTCTACCCTTCTGGGACGGACACGATGTTCCGATGTCTTGTTCTCGATCCTGTTGGACCTCGGACGTCTCTTGCTTTCCATTTTGTCTGCTCCAAGTTCGCCCCCCCCCCCCAACCGGTGGTACATTATTCTGGGACGCTGCCTCTCCCAACCTCCCCACTCATGCTCCTCTTCCAAACGATCTCCAAAGCCCATTGAACGCCTACGCGCTTACGAAAGTTCTAACCGATCGATGCTTTTGTTTCCACTCGGTGCCCTCTGACCTCCGCCGCGTTTGCTATGCCCACCCACCCCGTAAAGAGGAACGGGGTTGGGCCTGGCTCGTCGCCGTCGTCGTCGATTATGTTGTGTCCCGGGCTGCCTTTCCCGAACGGACGGCGGACCATTGGATGACGATCGGTGTACGATATGGATTGGCTCCGGACCCGGCCCCAAGACAATGTTCTGCAACAAGGTGGAGTTGCAGCACGACCGTCGGTCCACTCCTTTCAATCGCTGGTTGGGGGGCACACATACACACACACACACACACACACACACACTCAGGGGACCGATCGCCGTCCTCATCATCTTCACCATCATCATCGTCGTCGTTGCCGTAGACGTTGTCAAAAGCGGAGCGGACTCAACAGCGCGACAGCCTCCAACACTTCCTCCGTCGTCCTTCCATCCGCCCACCATCATCCCTTTGGGGCCCCAGGTTTGCCCAGCTCTTTAATCACATTATTTTACATACAATGGACATCTGACTTCATTGTGTCATTTCCTATAAAAGCGTCTATTTTTCTCGCCACTCGCCGTTTTCAGCCCTTTCCGCTGGTTTGTGTCCCGTGGGTCGCAACCGGGACTTGTTATTATTACCTTTCATGTATGCGTACATGTTGTCTTTGATTTTTTTGCTGTAGTTGCTGTTGCTGGAGCTCTCTCCCCGGTTTGCTGGCAGTGCGTTGGAATTGAAGCTTTTTTTTTGCTCTTTTGTCGAGAAAATACCGGGCGGAGGTGTGGAACCGGCTATGGATGGATATGAATGAAATTGGATGGACCGTACTCCTCTCTCTCTCTCTCTCTCTCTCTCTTCTTCTCTCCGAGCCTGCGACCAGTGCGACGAGGCCACGCGTCAAACAATGATTGCCACTTTCATCCAACCCCGTTTCCCATCGCTGGTACTGTGGCCACGGCGCGTCTTTTGCTCGCTTTGCTCGACCGTGTGTTTTACAACACGCAATTGCTTGTTTCGCGTTTTGGGATCGTGCAGTGCCTGAAAGGGTTTGGTCCGATTTGCCGCTGATGGATGTTGTGTTGTGCGGAAAAAATGGCTGTTTTTGGAGACAAGTAGATGAGGACATATTGTGCCAAGAAATTGTATGAAGTTGTACCAATCTTTGCATACTCGCCTTCACAGCCTTCACTGTATCCAATAAAGCTGTTCAATTTATTTGACCTCTACGATGTTTTCTACTTGTCTATGGCCTGATTTTGGTGACGACACACTGCATCGGCATGTCACAAAGTGTCGAAAAATTATGTTTTACTGTTTGGAAAAAGGGATGCTCTGTTACAATAAATTTGCTCGTTAACATGAAAGGTTAGTGTCCCGAAAACTGTTTTTTTATCATGTTCATCGTATTCTTTAGAATCAAATTCTATACAGGGAGAACGATAATGTTCTAAACACTTATAACTGACTTGCATTATTTTACTTAATTCTTCAGGCGTTTTTCAGATGTCGACTTCCGTGCACTTTCTATCAATAGCTACGATAATGATCAGCGCCCTTATCTGCACCCCATTCTTCACCTTGTTCACTGCTAGCTCCTTCCCAGGAAAGGTCTACCTGCCATTAGAATGAAGCAAAACGCTTGATGCGAAAAGGCCGCTCAGGGGGCCGCTCACCAAACGGAATGAGCGTCCAGTAAATCACCTTCATTCAAGGTGCACAACACGACCGTTAAAATTAGTGAAACCGTTAGCCTATATCGCCAATAATAACAATAATAATAATAATAGTAACGAGAGCGCTTCTCAAAATGGCAGCTCAAGATGGTGCTGCCCGTGCCTAAAGTACGCGGGCGAACACTTTAAGCACTAAGCGGGATCGAGGATTTGATCGACCGCCGCGCAGACGACACGCACTGGCACCGACGGGATGATGACGAAGCTTCGCACACTGACGTTGAATGCACCCAACTTCAACTTCACACACAAACGCTGACCACGAGTAGGCAGAGGGGGTAGAAGGAGGCAGTTCTAGAGGTCGGTGCAATCAATTCGATTATCTTTCCACCAACCGTTTGCAGCGCTGGCGCGCTGCTGCGGTCACGCTATTTCGAGCGATCGGATCGGTGTGGTTGTCCGGAACGAACGCTGCCGGGTTGCGCTGGTACGCTGGAAGAAGCTCGCTTCTGGTGCCCCGTGTTGTCCCGCGTTGTTCCGTACTAGCCAAACGGGCGTCAATTATGGTTCGGTATGATCCTCGGCTGCACGGAGCGCTTTTGCAGCGAACGGGACACGGGGAATGCACCGAAAGGCCGAGGTGCGAGGTGAGCTATAAATTTAATGTGATAATGATGGGCTTGCCGGGACGGGGCCCAGCTGTGAAGGTGTGCAATATTTAACACTTGCGATAAAAATCTACCATAATTCAGCCGGCACTTCCACTCCTCCTGCCCCGTGACACCACAGAGCAGGACCTGTGTTGGGGTTATTGAAAATGCATCCAGAGTATGCACTGTGGGAGCGACGGAAACTCAAAGCGCCCGGATTACTGTAGCCGGCGGTTACCGGTTCGCTACTTTGTTCCCGCCCGGCTGGCCAGATCGGTGGAGTTTATCAATTTGCAGCGCCAATGCTTCGGGGGCGTTCGGTTGGTGTCTCGGCACCACTCGCTACTTGATCGTTTTTGCTGCACTGAAGTGTGTGGTGCACCATGGGGCCTGCGCCAACCACCTGACCGGGGGGAGCATGCCATGCGACGATTATGCTGGTCAGCGGATGACGGAAGCACAGGGCGGAAGGTGCTGGGCATAAAATTAGAAGCAACGGTATCGAGAACACAACAGTTATGATCGAGACATTCTTTGCTGTGGCGTTTCGGTAACAGAAAAAAGTGCATTATTAGGAGTTTAAATTCAATCAGTAAAGAAGCTGTAAATGCTTAAAATGCAATAAATCACTAGGAAAATGTGTAACAGCTTGATTGTGCAGTGAGCTCCAGACTAGTTTGAGCATGTGGTAAATTATTTTCATGTGAAATACGTTGCTTCTGGCGATGTTAATGTTAAACTGAAGCGTGTAATAGTGCATGAAATTGATAATCATTGCTCGATAATTGATAAGGAAAGCCTTCTTGGGGTGATTAATTTATTGGTTCAATATCAAAGCACCTGCACAGCCCCTGGAAGCGCATGTTTCAATTTAGACCTTTTCTCCTGATGAAGAGATTGAGGCTTTGAAAACATGCAGTCATCGGAATACTATCTTCCCATATCGATGAGGATGCTTTCTAGTTATTCTCCTGCAATACAAAAAGGAAGATATCTTAAACAAAGTAGGAAAAGGAACTATAAATTACGAAAAGGTATGAATTTTATGAGCTCCTTCGAAAGTCGGAGTGTCTGGATTTCTTAACAACAATCGTTGCACCATGCCAATAATGGCCAATCTGCTGTTGTAATTAGAATGTAGTTGCTAGTGCTAGTCAAGGATTGCCAAAACGACCTACCATTTCAACATTTTGTCGTGGTCACGTGCCTTATGAACAGGGAATTTAACACAAAAATGTGTGCTTTCAAAGGTAGATAACCTCTGCTGATGGCACGTGAACCTGACAGAAAACACGTACCATCTTCTGTGTTCTTGCAACCCTACTGTCGGACACTCAACCGTCACTCAAAAGCCAGCGAGAGTCGTCACCACGTTTCCGAAAGACCCGTCCGAAGGCAAACCAACACACTGGGGTCGTGCCGGGCCCATTTGGTGGATCCAAAAGAGTAAATAAAATTAGCCACAGATACAGCCGACAATGTGTGTGTACTGCCCCTGCATATGTAATCACCTGCAGCAGGGTACCAGTTCGATGCACCATGTCGCTGTTTTTTTTGTGGGCATACCTTCATGCACTTTTCCCGGACAGTTCCTGGAGTTCGTGCTCGTGTTGAACTTTTCCCGCACCAAAGCTAGCAGCACTACACTTTCGCGTGCGCTTTCAGGGGCTTCACTGCCCCGGTAAGGTACCCTTGGCATGGCAGGGTATGCGACTGACGCCTGATTATTACCACCGGACTGGACAGCTGCTTCTGCTTCGGGATCGCCACGGCAAAAGGGCATCACCGTCACTGCAGCAGCGTCTGACCAGCGACGCTCGTGCGAAATTGCCCCCCCCGCCCCCCTTCCTCAATCGCCATCTTCAGAAGGGTGAACAAATTTCTCACGCCGGGCATGGGCCTGCATTGAATTTTTGTGTTTACTTTTATTATTAGCTTAAATTTCATACTGCATCACGATTTTTTCACCTCTCGGGCTAATGCTTGCCGTGGTGCTTGCAGCGCTTTCCGCTCCCATTGCGGGTGAGAATGCACCCGTTCATGGGGTCGAAGGGGGGGGGGGGAGTTTTCGTTCGCTTTCATTTACCGAGCAGCAGCAGCAGCAGTTGGGGGAAGATATTGACTTTTGATAAGCACACAGTACCTAAACAATGTGTCAGCTCGACTTACACTTAACCAAGCTGGTACGGGCATGGGGTAAGCAGGAAAGGAAAACGGGGTTTGGAATTAGACTCACGAGCATAAAAGCTTCGAACCGCACAAATGGCACCGTAAGTGCGCGTTGGTTTGGAAGCGGGTTTTTATTCGAAAACAAAAGTAATGCTCCCGGAGTTGTTGTAGAGCAAACCCAGTTCCAGCCGCCCCGTACCGCACAGAAGCGCAAGAAGTGGGCCAATGGGTGGAAGAATCCCTTTGTTTTGGCCACCGGTGCCTCTCGAAACAATTGCCAACCGATGGCGTCTACGGCCGTTGTGGTTTCGGTTTGGCTAATCCGTGATTTTGGGGAATGGTTCCACGGGTTCGAGCCACTCCAACCGTACTCCATCCCCCCTCTTTCGAATGATTCATTCGGCATTTCGATTGAGTCTCAGGTTTTTCCCGAGTCCCTGGCGCGGTGTCTAGGGTGTCCCGTTTGGTGGTTTGGAGCTTTTTTCCGTCTTGTTTGTCCGCTCTTAATTGGACCGGACATAATGAGATGGCGGGACCGTGGACTCGGATACGGCGAACTGAATGAAAGGTCATGACTTTGGACTTTACGGAGGCGTGGGAGAGTTGTGAGCTTTTTTTTTGTTTTCGCTAGGATTTGTATGGCGGGTGGAAGGAATACTAGAAAAATGGTTCGACAGAATGGCACCACGAGTGAATGAGTTCCTCTGGGACTCTTAATGACGATTGAGCAGAAGCTGGAAGGAGTTAACTATGAGGTTTGAATCTAATTGTTTGATTGGAGCGACTGATTGAAACATTGGGAGTGAAAGACAGAATCTTTTACTGTATTAATGGTCGTTGGTTTATGTTCATTGAACAGAGCTGCTGCTAAGACTACTTGGAATTATCACCTTCTTACTGAACCACTCTTATGATACCTGTAATATCGTATCAAGAAGTCATTAAAAACATTGAAATCTGATTGCAGTTTAACTTATTGCATTAATTCCACATCGTTAATCCTTTCATCTTTGTGACTCAATGTTCATCTTGCCTAGCATCATCCCTTCTAGAATGACACTGAGCGGTAGTATCATCATCATCAGCGAGTAGTGTCACAATTTCCTACGGCACTTCAGAAACGGATCCCACTCGTCACGGGATCATCTTCGATTTATCCATTTCCACTGTCACATTTCCCCCGGTTCCATCATCGATCATCGGGCCAGCAATTATTGCGCCAGCTTTCGCGCCATATCGTTTTGCCCCATTAATTGGCACCCTTCCGCAGCCTCCTCGTTTAGCGGAGGGTTTAGAGCTCACAACACTCGTTCTCCAATTAAAGCTACCGCAGTTGGATGAACGGCTTGCAGAACCATTGGGCCGCTTTCGTGTGTACGGTACGTCTTCTTCAGTGGCTGCTGATACGGTATTCCTCCTCGCACCGCAAGGGTGTCACCGAGCGGGTGTCACATCCCACGGCGTCACGTTATGCAGCTGCCCACTCGCAATCACCGACACCCACCCGGCCGCGACTCACGGGACGGGTGTTGACTGGTGCAACGACGGATGCCCGCCACACCATCGAGACCAACCGAGACACACGGTCTGGGAACGGTCATAGCCACCGATGAGTCTGTGTGTGTGTGTGTGTGTGTGTGTTTGTTCAGCAAACTTTGGCGAGTATTGCACCGTGCCGCCCGTCGACGGGATTCCTTTCACTTGCGCCCAGCAAAACACTAGCAAGATTAATGATCCGCGCGGCAAGGGCACAATGCCGACAGCCGGGGGTTAAAACGAGACCAAAGCACGGCGCATCAAACGGCGGGCGGGCGCGCGCGTTCGCGTATGGTTATCGTGCATTTGCATCGCCGCTTATCGCGCACCCTCGTGCCCCCCCCCCCCCCCCCCCGCCAGTGGTACCCGGTTGGAACCAGTGTGCGAACAGGTTTCCGAAATTTATTTGATACCAGCGATACGGAGCAAACGGAGTTGAACGATTCTGGCGGACTGTTGGAGTTGGCTGGCGCTTCAGAAACACTCCTGGCACTTGGGCGCGAGAACCGACCACCCGTCTTGTGGAGTGGTTTCAAAAGAAAAATGACTCGCGGCTGCTTGCACAACTCCGCACCAATGTGCCGCTGCAAAACTCATCCGCAAAAGAACGGCACTAATTTTGCTACCCTTTTTTTTCGCTCCCCCTCGAGAAGGTGCAAATTCAAGACAATTCAGCCGAATCATGAGGGTACTTAGTCGTTATTTTAAAAACGGAAAAACGGTTTACGGTAGCGTTGAGGTTTGGCCGATCGGTTCTTTGATAAGGATACGTTCCAGCCGTGCTAGCAGGTAGGGAGGGACATTCAAGGGTGGGCTTTTTGATCTCTTCACAGTTTTGGAAAGAGTTTCGTCGTGGGCTCGCAAAGTTATGAAAGCAGCTTCTTGAGGTTCTTGTTTTGTTTTTATTTTCTTAGAAAGATTCTGGAGGGACAGTTTTTGTCACGTCCAGACTGTTGGTTGGCTGAAATGAGTCAAACATTCGAGACGAAGTTCGCTCTATCACTCTCACAAATCATTCTTTGCGATGAATTTAATTAAAGTTAAGTAGAGCGCAGTAAGAAGTTTACCCTGTCCAGCAGACAGTGAATTGAAGAAAAGTTTGACCCTTATGTGCTTCATAGAAATTGCTCATGAAGGACACATTTTAAAGCACATTTGGTCTTGTGCAAAATGTTAAGAACAGTCAGCTGAAAACCTTGTTGGACCATGTAAATGACTTTAATATCCCACTCAACCCCATCTTTTTGCTTTATATTTGACTTCAATTAACAGCTGTTACGAGCATCCTTCCTTTTCGTTGAATGCGCTTGTTTTGACTACATTTCCCCGTGAAAGTTCCCCATTCCGCAGAAGATATCGCACAAGCACAAGGAATACGCGATTGCTTCGATCATCGTTCTTTGCGCTCGCGCACGCGCACGCGGTGCATCTCGTTCGAGTAGGTGGAATGGATCCGATCCTCTCTACGACTCTGTTATTTTGCAACCTTTCCCCGTACGATCGCTCGTTGAAGTCTTTTGTATCGTTGCGCTATGTTCGCCCCGTTCGCTGCAATGGCAGAACGTACTCCGGTCATGATGGTATCTAATCGATGGTTTCCCATCCCCAAACAATCATCCTCAAACGCCCACGTAACTCAAATGAGACATGTGAGTGTGGATGTGTGTGTGTACACATGTGGGGTGGAAAATTCGTTCATTATTATTGCTACGAACGGTGATGATCACATATACCCCCCTACACACACACACATGCGGTATAAATATTGAATTGGCACGATTTTCAACCGACCACGAGCGGAAGATGCACACCTTCTTTACGTTGGCGCTCGTGCGAGCGCTCGTCCAAGCAGCTAGGGCTGACTTCAGGAGGTCCACGCGAAACGTGGCTGCTGCTGATGCAAGAAGACGCTTCCTTTTCACTTTCCAGTGCCAGGTTGGCTGCTGGGACGGACGGAGTGTGACAGATCTTCGGTACCGGCAAAGCTCGAGTCATGAAATTCGTGCAGAAATCAGCGAGTAACGGTAAGGCACCGACCGGCCACACTATGGGGTGGAGTGTCCACAGGTGGTGGCCAAATTGCCGTATTTTCTTGTTGCTGTTGCCATCAACTTCTTAAGCTTTACATAAAAATTCTAGCTCTATAAGAAAATATCTTCTTTAATGCTTTCAAGAACTTGCGCTCACCTTTTTAGGGAACTTAAATATACAAAAAAGGGGTGACAAGTGTACAGCCACATCCCATAGTGCCAGTGCATCTAATTCTAATAGGGCACTATTCCGACACCACCGCTATCTAACTGTTTGTTCACCGCTTCTGCCGAGCTGGGGGTTGTTTTTTTCATTCTCACGTCACAATCACCTCGTCGTTGGACCACGGCGTGGGCCTCTGCCAGCCAGATCCACCCAAACCCACCACCCGCGGCCAGGTTGGCTTTCCCGGGCGTCAGAAGAAGAGCCGCAAGGATTGAGCTCGTGGGATTGGGACTGAATTTGTTATGATAATTTGGACTAAACATGCATGAATCTGGGTCTCTTGGTCATGCTGCTGCACGTGTCTGCGTGTGAGAGTGTATCTGTGTGCGAGCTCCGTTTGTAAGTTTTGCGCTGGCGGTGTCAAATTAATTGAAATCTGCACGAGTCCGGCGATGGCACGAACTGCCCATTAGGTGGGCTGCGCCGGACAGAAACGGTGAAAGAACGAACGAACGTCTTCGGTGATTGTGCATTTGCTTCGACCCCGTCCCCATCCCGGGGTCGGTGATTTGTCCACGCGAGGCAGATGCAACCCGTCGCATTGACAAATAAATTTCCATCTCCCACCCCCCCCCCTCCCTCACACCCCTCCCAAACGCTAATGACGTGCCGTGCCGGGTCCGTGTGCAATCACTCACAATTGAAGCGACTTTTCAGCACCAACCGGGGGTACGGGACAATTAATCATGTCCGCCCCACAGGAACGGTTTGGAAAGAGATCGCTTCACCGGTCCGGTCACCGATACAAGGCGCAAAACGTCTGCACCCCCCCCCCCCCCCCCAAAACGATGTGCCCGAACGAAGTGCCGTGACGGATGCATTCTTCGCCGGGGAACTGTACCGAAAGGCACGGCTCGGAGAATGTCACCGTGTGACACCCGCACCTCTTCGCGGCTGAGACAAGGATGGGTCCGACATTCCGGCCGCTTTGCTCCGTCCTCGAACCGATCCCTTGTGCGAACTTTTCGGGGCTGGGAAGCTTTCGCAGAGCCACACATTCCTCGGGCTCTTTGGAGAATTGAGTTATTCACGAGTTACGCGCGCGCGCGCGCGCGCGCGCGCCTCCGAAACTCGCGTTGCGCCCTTGTTAGGGATGGGAGCATCACGCGGTTGGCAGAAGAAGCACTCGAAAAACGGACCTTTTTTTTGAATGCGTCTCTCCCTGCGTGCCGTCATCTACCTATCATCGCCCCACGAAGCACTATAACGCGTAGTAAATGTCGTGTGCGAAAAAAAAGCGTCACGCCGGAACGGGCCAACGGAGGCTGTCGTGTTCTCATGCTCTGGACACCTCTTGGTTCGCGAAAAAAAATGGGTGTACACGTAAATGGTAAGTACAAGCGATTCTTGAATGAAATCGTTCCGCCTGTACGTCGGGCAGAAAGGGCGCAGACAAGACAAGAGAGAGAGAGGGAGAAGAAGCGAGACTAAAAAAAACACTCAACATCGCTTCGACAACCAACGACTGCACGCAACACGCAAACGTAACGAGCCGACCAGCCGTGCGCGGCCAAGGGTCAAACGGTTGAATGATTCGTGGCTGTACGCTGTACGAAACATCGCGCGTCTCCGGTCTCACCGTGCCACCTACTCCCCCCGCTCCGTAGCGATCAGCGTAAGGCAAGGTGTTAAACGATTTGTTATTTCTTGCGTTCACGCGAAAAACCTTTCGCGCGATCGCTTGCTCGCTGCTGCGCGATCGATCGGAAGGTGGGCAATAAATATTCAACGACAATTGCTGTCCCATTTGTGTGGCATCCTGCTGGGCATTGGAAATCTAAAGGGTTGGAAGGGAGGAAGCGATGGTGAGCGGGACAGGGATTTTGCGGTAGCTTATGGTGATAATCGTGCCGATCAATACAGTTTTGCGGCTGCTGCTGCTGCTGTGATGAAGCCCGCCCGTAGATCGATCGGGAATGGGAAATGGATGTTTCGATTGTGATCGCGAGATGTATTGTTGTGTTAAGTGTTTTCGATGTTGAAATGGAATTAATCATGGCGGGAAATTGGTTAATAAGTGAATAGCGCTTTTGATTGGACCCCGATTGTTTGGGTTTGGTTGAGTAGGTTTGTTCAAGTAATGGAAAAAAATGTTTCATGTACTGTAGTATATCGTAGACAAGTAAATGGTTGGTCACTGCTGTGTGTGTCTATACCTTGACAAAGTAGGCAAAGCAACAGCATTTCCTAGAAAAAATTGAACAACCTTCACTCTTCTCGGTGTGTATCAACATCTTTTCCGCTGCAATTGTTGTAATTGAACAAACAGCAAATAGCAAATAGTGTAGCATAACCCAATTAAGGCACCGGAGACGATCTCGAAACCCGCTGGTCAACAATGGTGGTACCGACCACCTACGTGCTGTTTTCTCCTGCTCACCTCAACGCCACAATTCGGTGGCATCTTTCTAATCTGTTAACATTTTCCCGCCGTACACGATCGGTTAACATTTTCGCCGAGCCGATGGGAACGGTGGAGACGGAAGAGTCATCGATCCTGCGCGCGACATGTAAGGAGCGATGTCCATGCACGTGTTCCGCCGGATCCCTGGATCGCCCTGCCACATCCAGCGCTTTACCGCGTGGAGTCGCTGCTTTCCCACCACCACCATAGCCGGGAAACATGTGAGCGTTCACCAACACAACGGTGCAGCAGCACAGCAGTCAAACAGAAAAATCCGCACAAACCGCTACCACCTATATCGGCCGGCACTGGGAAACGGTGTTTATGCAAATTAAACACCGTTCTCGTCCGCGCTTTTGCACTGCGCGTGCTTATGCTTTTGTTCTTTAGCGAACCGTTTCGCCGGAGACCGGAGTTGTGTACGGCCTTTCTGTTGTGGCCTGTTGTCGGAGCCGTTTCCCGCACCCAGCGCTGGGGAGTTACGCCCCCGACGCTTGGGCGAAGATGAATTCTCGTGTCGCTGCTTTCCGAAATGGTAAAACAATTTTATTATGTTGTTACCGTTTTCACCGTTGCCGAACGCCCCGCTGACAGCTTCCCTCACCACACACACATACACACACCCAGAGGCTCGATTCCAAAACGGGTGCAAACTTGTTAAAATAAAATAAAAACTAAATCGTGTTCTGTGGCTTTGGAGCGCTTCTGCCAATTTCACCCTTTTCCGGCCCGTTTTTGCACGTTTGAGCGGCCGTGTGATGGGAACGGATGAGATGATGGAGGTCGTCCCTTCGGTTTGTTTTACGGAATGATTGAGATCAGCATGTGGGATGGCGGGGTAGGGGCCGTTGCAGCGCACGGGAAAGGAAATACAATACAATCGTGGGTGGAAGGGCAATTATATATTAGACATTTGTCTTCTGCCGGAGCAAATCGATCGTTTGATACGAAGATGCCCAGGTGGGGGGTGTCTAAAGAATACCAAAAAAGGCTAGTGAGGTTGAAGGGATCGTAAACTGCAATTAGAGTTAATTTCTTCCAGTATTATTTTAATTTCATATTTATTGTTCAAAAAACCATTCTTTGGAGCATCTTTTCTCGAACATCAATTAAAAGCAAAAGGATCTTCGCAATCCATTTCGGCGTTTGAACGTGATCGTAACGACTCCAAGGCGACTGAAGGCGAAACTCGATTGAACGCCTTCGCTTTCGAGACTTCCACTCCACAGAATGGAAAGATCACGAGACCTTCGTACGGGGCTAGCCGTATTGCAGAATTGGTCCATTCGCTTCGCGTTGCCCTTCCTCTCGAGCTGGGCACACTCGATCGGGACGGGACCAAGGGATGGGGCCAACCGATCTAGGTTTGAATTTGGAGCAGCAGCTCGCCTTTTGGAAGTGCCGTTTTCCCAGGCATTTCGCATACGTTCGTTTCGTTTGTTTGAGGCAACTCATCTCGTCTGTACGGAGCAGGGTTGGCTTAACTGACTGGCTGGATTGCACCATGCCAGCTGCCCTCGGTGCAGCGAAAAAACATTAACTTCGTGATTTGATTTAAATTCTCTGCCCTTTTTCCGTCCGTGGCGACCACTGGGATGGGGGTGGCGGCCACACTGAAGATGGCACACGTTAAAGGGTGGCCACTCCCGCGCGGAGAGGACAAGCGATCGGGTTCAGGAAGCATCATTTCTGGTGCAGCTTGTGTTGATGAGGCTTCGAAGATGCTTTTTTACAGCATTTTTAAAGCTACAGAACTGTTCTTAAGCACCACATTGGAACCATAAAGCCGCCCAATTGTGATATTCGACGTTCACCCATTGCAACCATCAAAAGGGCTTTGGTGGGCCAAGTAAGCCACGTTCCGCGGCCAGGATTGCGATGCGAAAGTGAAGGCAAACACTAATTACCGCCGCAGACGGACACTAATCACGCGTCACGACAATGCACTTACATTTGACTTTCGGTTCTGCAACTTACCAGCCCCAACGGCACCGCACCTGTCGTTGCCGCCCGCCGCCCAGAACACCCAGAAGGGAAAGGATTTGCTGGTCCAATTCTCTCATTAGCTGGTCTGATTTAACCGAGACGATTGGCTGCGTGGAGAAGGGGCAAGTGGCGACGGCCGTAATAACGACGTTAAGCGCTAAAGTAAACGGAACCATAACTCAGTCGTCCGATGTGCTTCACATGAATTTCCACATGCATGCTGGCATGCAACATACCGTTGCATTGGAATTAAGGTTAGAATTTCACTTCCCAGAGGTGTCTGTGTGTGTGTGTGTTTGCTTCCGTGAGTGCTGCAACATTGTAGCGCTGCCAACACACAGCCCGAGCGTGTTTCCAGTCAAAAGGTCAGCAAACCTGCACACCGGAACCTTGCGTGAACTTGCGCTGCCACCGGTGGTTCCCGCCACTGGAACAAAAGAGCATCCCGCTGCACCGTTGGTCGTGCACTGTCCTAGCTCTTTCTCTCTCTCTCCATCGGTTCGTCTGTATGGTGTGCCGGACAGCAAACGTTCGGACCTGAAGCCGATGGGAGTTTACCGTCTCCCGGAGCTATGCTTCCAGAAGTGCAACGCGCTGTAACACACCTGGAACACGCCATAGACAGTTACGATGCATGGCAACGCCGGATGCTGCTGAAGGTTCTAAACAGCCCGAAAACATGTCATTAAGACCCACTGGGAGCGGGTGTCAGTTGTTCGCCGAAACAGGTCGTGTCCACGGCGCACACAGCCAATTTGACATGTTCGGCTCATGTCTCTAGGCGAACGTTTCGCTCCAATTTTAGATCCACGCCGCGCCGAAGCTCTTTGGATGACTTACTCGGAGAAATGGGTGGGCCGATCGACGACCTGGAAAACCCAATGTCCACCCGTTCGCTAATTATGTAATGCACTATTTTGGGCCCATGTTCTTTCGTGGGCTAAATAGAGACACAGCCCTCCACCAGTGTGTGTTGCTTCATGTTTGTTTTTTTGTTCGTTCCTTCCTTCAATAACATTGAAGTCACTCGCTTGTTTATGATTCATGTCTCGTCTCGACTACACACAGCTCGTTTGTCGTCCGGGGAGGTTGGGCTTGAAACTGAAAGCCCTGCTGGAAGTCATGTTCATGTTCCCTTTGCTTCCCGCCCGGTCCCGCCGGTTCCGCTAACGAGCGCCGGACAAGCGCTGGGACAACTCAATCCATCTCGTCCAGTAATAAGTCCAGCGAAACAGCTTTCCGTCCTTATTAACGTCGCCCGGTCGATGGGGCTGCACTCCCACACGAGCCACGCCGTGTGCCGAGGATATGGGAAATGATGCTGCACTTAAGCGTTATGGTGCAGTCATGCTGAAGCCGTTTTACTTAACGATTGCTGTGGAGTGTCGCTGCAATGGTGCACAAAATGGGGAAAATATCAGCCTTAAAGCCAGCGAGGTATTGCAGCTCCAGGTTCGGGGTCTAAGGTACCGCTCCAGAACTAAGCACCGCGTGTGGTGGCGCTCTGGGTGGATCGGACGATGTCTGTGTGCTGCTACACGCCCCATTGTCTCGACCGTACACACCGTCCACCGTCGCTTTACATTTCAGACGCTTTATCAAATCCTTAATTACAGCTTCGCCAACAACAACGCTCCAAACCATGGCCCGGCGTGGTGATGTGATTAACTGTAATAATTGTTTCTTCCGCCCTCCGATGTTTCGCCTCCGTGCCCGTCACGTGGAGCGTACTCCGAAAGGGCAGGCCCGGTAAGGACTCAATTCCGACAGCACAGTGCGGGGGTGAGCACACCCATCGGGCAACCGACGTTCGTACCGGGGTCAGAAGATGCACCAGTGTGGACGACGGAACTTAATTAATCGTCAACCCTCGCGCACTGCAGGATAAATGATCGACGATCATCGTTAGTCTGCGAGCGTGTTGTTGTTCTTTTTTTTTTGCACAATGGATCTCCTCTGATGCTCCCTTCATTCTCGAGGGCTCGCAGAAGGGTGGGCTAGGGCTGACGAAAAAGGGAAAGTGGTGCGCTTTCGCCCGGGAGGAACGTTCCGATCGTTTCGGAACACTCCCATCCGGCTCGTACCAGGCGGGCGCTCGTTGCACACGAAACAATTGCACACAAAACGTCGGGGGCTTTTTGTTCTCTTCTTTTTGCGAAGGCGTGCGTGACGCCCGCGAAACTTGTGGCCGATCGGGTTCGCACCCCTGTTCGCACGGAGGACGATCCCTCGTCCGGTTGCCCGGTGGTAACGCGCACCGTGGTAACGTACATCGATCGTGGAGGATAAATTATTCATTCATCTCGTCGTCGACGTCGCGCGTAGCTTATGAGCGATGCTGGGGTGACAATTTGGCCACACCTCAGACACAGACTGCCTTGTGTGTGTGTGTGTGTGTGTGTGTGTGCCCCCCTTTCCGAGCCAATCGAAGGGGACGGTGTAGCAAATCCCTTCGAGCTGCAAATTACCAAACGACACGGCTGCTAACGATCACCGAAAGGGATGAATCAGTCGCCCAAGTCGGGGCTTGGGCTTGCGAAAACGACGTCCGGAATACGGTGAGCTGGCGAGGCGGCCCCCGAGCTTCTTGGCCGAGGCCTTCGGGCCGCGTTTGGCCAACGGTTTCGATGGCTGTGGGCATGGGGGTTGGTTTTAAAAATGTTATTTAAAAAAAACCGTGTCATACCCTTCTTCGTTCGGTACCGCGTTTGGCGATAATTTATGATGGTAGGTTAATTTGTATGCAATTGGATCAATGCCTGTGAGACGGGCCCTGCGAGGTGATCATGGCGATCGTTTCGCGGGAAAGGGAAGGGGGTGGAGGCTGGAATAGCACTATAAAAAAAAACGCGCGTTCACGCGACACGTACTGTCCGACCCGCAGCATTTTGGCCGTCGATTTCAAATCAGCTTCTGGGTTGTGCTTCGCTGGCAGAAGGCGACAAAACGCTGGCAGCGAGTGTTACCGCACGACCAATGTCAAAGTTTACGGTGCGACGCGGTGGACAAAGGTTTCAAGTTTGCAGCATGTTTATATTTAAATATAATTAAAAGCAACTTATGTCTGTGTTTACGGGTGGTTGCTGATAATGTCGCGTGTGGTTCAAGTTACTTTCACAAACATTTTAAAGACACGTGGTTCATCATAATGGGCAAATCATCAACGTAAAGGTTTACGTTTGGAATTGTTAAAAGACACTGTATGACTTCCTAGAAGATGCCTAGAAGAACTGGATGACATAATAATTTAAAATAAAGTTAGTAATAAAGTAATAGTAAAGTTACAAATGCATCAGTGAGAAAAGCTTCCTTGGTAGAATGCTGTAGATGCTGTGCAGTCTAGCAAGTTGGATGGACTAAAACCGTTAACATTAACCTTCATCTCTTTGCTGGAGAATATTAATCCATAAACGTTATCAAATTGACATTTTAACACATACACACAGAAAAATCCCTTGCTAAACCCTTTTCAAACAGAAGCTACAAAAGAGTTCAACGTTTGCATACGCACTGCGCGTCGCTTTATGCAAAGACCCTTTCCATTAGCAGGGACCACACGTAGACTCCTCACATTTCCCGAGGTCACACCGATGGCTCTCTGCCCGAAAAACCCGTTTCCATCAGCCATACCACACCGATCGACCCCCGTCCGACAAGAATTATTGATTTTCCATAACGAATAGCGAAATGTATCCGTATGTATGCATACGGACCATCGGTCTTACCCCTTCGTTTTTTTGGGTTGCGGTCCGTTGCCCTATCAGAACCTTTGGGAGGAAAATTTAATTTACAAAAAAAGAAAGGAAGCATCGCAACTACAGACTGTCACGCACCGTGACCATGGTACCGGATGGTGCTGGGCAGGGTACCGGCATTAGCGAGCGAAAATGATCCGTGATTTCCGAATGATTCATTATGTAAAGCAGATGCAGATGTATCCGGCGAATGTGTGTCCCGGGTGTGTCCTCCGATGGCCGCCTGGAAGCTGTGGGTAATGTGCGTATCCCGGGACCCCTGACAGCCCGTGAGTGAGGATAAAAAACGGGGTAACCAAAAAAAAACAAGGGAAAGACAACACACACGTTAGTGGAGGGAATAAGTGAGGCCGTTTTAAAGCTTCCGAAAAATAAAATAAAAACGTTCAATCTGTGAAAAATGATTACGAGCTCCGAAAAACTTACCCGGTGGTAAGAAAAAAAAACTTACCCGGTGGTTAGTGATGGGTCTTAGTGGCGTTTTTTTTTTCTCCATAAAGTTTGTGACCCTTACGAGCGCTGTGTGCGTGTGTGTGTGTGTGTGTGAGAGAGTGCGTAACTTCCTCTAAACATATTAATATCCTCGCGCTCAGATTGCCCAGCTTTTTTATGCTGGCTGTTGGGACGGGTTTTTTTGTATTCCTTCTTCTCGCTATTCTATTACAACAAAGTGCGAAGATGCGCTGCGCGGCATTGTACCTTGCCCTCCACTCTGCGGTCCCTTCATCAGCGATGATTGAAAGATACCCTTCCCAATGTCACTGCCACGCACAGGGAAGGGAAAATGGAAACTCTTCTATCGGCATTACAACGCACAAGGAAACCCATTCCAATCCTGGTGACCAAAACGCGAGCCAAGCAAGCAACTAGATACAAAACATGCATTTCCATCGCCCCGGTACGCCCATTTGGGAAGGGAGCCCCCATCTCGTTGGAAAATTAAAACGTTTTGGGAAACAACGAGCTGCACGGCCCAATGAAATGAACACCCATGAACCATCAGCCAGCACGGGCAGCACGGGAAGACCGTTAATGTGCTGAGATTAGGCTTTTTTTTCTTTTACGGAAGGGTGCATGTACATGCAGGGAGGTTTTTTTTCTGCTTCTAGAGATTGTATAACTCCTTTGCCTACCCCAACAAGATGCACTTTTATGAGACGGGTTTTTTTTACACTATTCAATTAACGGTGGTTCTACAAAAAAAAACGGGGTAGTCGTTTCGGAGTGGTTGTGGTGTGCGTTGTCAGGTTTGATGCTCCTTTTGAGCGGAAGAATGCTATTTATTTCCATTTAACTCGGACCCGAACGAAACAAAAAAGGTTTGGTTAAGGAATGAAAATAAAAGTAATATTTCGGAAAGGAGAGCTATTCTATAAATCACGGATAAAATACATCCCAAAGAAACTAAACATACTAAAATAGTAGATATTAACGTTTACAAGTGATTGCAAATTGAAAACGGCTAATTTATTTCTATTATTTATATAACTGCTAAGATGGCAGCTTAAAACGAATTATTAAATAATTGAAGAACAATTTGTTGAGTAGAGTAAAATTTGGATTTAATCATAAAAATGTACAGTTCATTTGATGATGTTAGTGACTGTTAGAAATATCTATCACAAATATTCAAAACTATTAAAACCCGTATTTAAAAAAAACCAAAGACATCCACGTCAAGCGTTTTACTGTATTGTACAAAACATTTGCACCATTAGCAACGACCCGCCCGATTTGTCCGTTCCCACGATCCAGTGGCATTACGCACACAACCCATCCCGGCCAGTCCGTGGAAACATCCAGCTGGAAAAGGTGAGTCGTTTATCTGGGTGAGATGAGATCTTTGCTAATTTTCAATCAACAAAACACGCCATTTCTTCGGAACCCAAAAGATGCCCTCCTCCCTAGTGCATCCTTGCGCAGCACCACCGAACTGATTTGCAAATCAAACCTTCTTGCCTTTGTCCGGTATCCTCCCGTAGAATTAAAAAAAAACCCTCTCTTGTGCCCGCTCGTTTTTTGTCATCAATTTTCTTCACCCAGCCCAATCCCAACACCTTTGGCTGCTGCAAGGAAAACAGTGCAGTCCAACAGAAGGGGACAAATGAACAAAAACGCAGGAGAAAAAAAAATTACCATCCCATCAGATGCGTTCGTGCATGGGACGCTGCACGGGCCGGCTGCAAAAGATGCGCTCCCGGACGGACGGGAACGGAAACGGAACCGTTCCTTTTGCGGGCAGCACGCGGTGCAAAGGACGAGCAGCCAAAAAAGCGTTCCCCTCCTTGGGTTGCGTAAGAGTCCCTCGCGAAAGAAGTTGGAACAAAAAAAACGGTACAAACTAGTTCTTCCTTTCTTTCTTTTTTTTTGTTGATGCTTTATTCCCCTATCAAAAAAATCACTCCACTGAGTCGCGTGAGAAACGGTGAAAAAATCGTTTTTCAAACACACATACAGACCATTTGCTTTGCTTGGCCCGAAGATTTCCACCACGGATCTTCTTTACCGAAGCGCAAAAACGGGAGGGGTCCGGTGTGTGCGTTTTTTTATCTCGCTCCAAGGGAATTTCGATTACGCATAGCGATGCATCTTCCCGATGGGTTTTGAGTGCCTATGACATGACCCTATAGCCTAGACCAAAATGAGAGCAACGCAGCAATAGGGCACACACTACCGGGAGTAACAGCCAGCGAGCAAAAAACGGCCGTGATGATGATACCCATACGTGTATTGTCGAAGGGAAACGACAAAAACTCTCACCCAACATTGCGTACCGCGCTGTCCATGAAGGCCGGAACAAATCACATCTTTGGACACTTCCGAGCCAGCTGGTACGGGAAGCGCACTGCTTGGGATTTTAAAACAATCCATCTAATACAGCAGTAGGAAGAGCCGTTTCAGAAGCGCTGCTCCGACATCCCTAAAGGATAATTATCAACTCCCAACGCTCACTCACTCGGAAGCAGTGGGCCCTAAGCTCACGTTCTCGCCTACCTCCTTCTAATCGAATACCATCTGGAGCGGCGGCGGTTCGGTTTAATCGGAAAAGAGGTTTTAATTTCGCTCTATCACCTTCTGCATCCGTTCCGTTGCGAAGCCCTCAGGCCGGCTTTACCCGGACCGTGCACTGCCCACCTTTTATTGCAATCATCTACTGCTCATCCTCTATCCACTGCATTTCCTTTTTCCAAAATCGAACAAATTGTCCGTCCGCTTTTTTCCGTTTCGTTCGATTCCAAAATAATATCAAACAAAAAACACCTGAGCGAATGCACACATTTCATTCGTCATGAAATTCAATCCCAATCTCGCCCCAAAACTAACGGTACCACCGGTGCGGCAGCCATTCGATCAACAACAGCAACACCAACAAAAAAAAAACCGGACCAAAACCTCATTCCGACGCACCGTAGCGAATCCTTCGCGCATCCGTTTGCGTTTTCCCATCAGTGTGCTTACTAGCCAAAGGAGAGGAGAACGAAAGAAAAAACCACACAAACTCGAATGAAAACTGTTGTGGGTTGGATCGACGGTCCAGAAATCATCATCAAAACCTAGCGAACCCATCTGGATCGAAATCTGGAACGAAAGAAAAGAGAGAAAGAGAGAGAGAGATAGAGACAGAAAAAAAACGCGAGGGGCAAAGCGCGTCCATCAACAGGATGAACCTGCTGGCAAAGGATCTCCGGGCCCTCCCTTCGGGTCCTCCCCCTTTGGGTCATTCTCCGGAGGGCGGACGGCGAATGAAGTTTATACGCGTTTTAGCTCCCGGGGCACGGAATGTGCTCCCGAAATTTCGGCGATCCAATGGCACCTCCGAGGCAGATATCAGGTAGCTTCCACCAAAACAAAGCAAGCGAAAAAGGATCTTCCGTTCTGTGTCCCACGCTACGGCGTCCATCCAGCACGGCATGGTACAACGGTATAAATGTGTTTTATTTTTTCCCTCTATTTTGGTGTGTGTGTGTGTGTGTGTGTGTGTGTGTGTGTGTGTGTGTGTGTGTGTGTGTGTGTGTGTGCATTTCGACCTTCTTCTTTCTAATAACGGACCATTTTTTCGGGTTGTAGGTTGATGCGCTGTGCGGGTTTTTTTTTTGCTTTGTGTGTGCGTTAAAACATGTGGTTTCCAATGTAGGTTAGCAGACGCGATGAGATTGTTTGAATGATGCGAGTATCCGCTCGGTGGCCGCAAGAACCACTCTCGGGAAAGGCTCTCGAGTGTCTCCATTATTGCCGCACAAAGCCAGGAGCCCGAAATTCTCATTCAACAAAGCGCGCTCAAATTCACTTCAACACAAAAGGCTCTGCTTTTAATTAGATCCTTGATCGCTGATCACCGCGAACGGGAAGGACTTTTCTCGTGATTTTCTCTGGAAGAAGAATTAAAATGATTGGAATGTAAAGCATCCACCACGAACGATGATTGTAATCTAAGAGAGAAAAAGAACACTAAACTAGATGCTAGACCTATATTACATAGCTTCTTGTGATTCTCAGGACATTCAATTCAAGCGAATGTCCTTCGCTGTCCTTTCAATCGAACGCTGTTTTTTTTTTAAGGGATGTTCTTCAAACTCCACCCATGAGTGCAGCCATTGAACCATTCTCATTCCATGCATGAACGGAGGCTCAAGTTGTTGCAGATGCACAGCGCCTCGGGGTGCATCCAGCGTAGGTCCAGGATCGTGAGCAAAGCTCTGGACAGCGCAAGGCCGTACGATCGCCCTTCTAAACGGCCTAAGGGGTTGGAGTTGGGCAATTTAGTTTTCTTTCTTCTATCTGCGCCTAAGCATTGTCCACAGAAAAAAAAAACCGGTGAGCTTGCGTATTTATGTGTTTTTTTTTATAAACTCCCTTTTTTATTTTAAATCCCGCGTCTGTCATCCCTGATTGCTTCTGTATTCCGCACCCTGAGGGTGACCCATTTTACAATGACACAGGAGAAGAAAAAATCATCCCTGGAACGTTGTCTTGAGAAAGAAATGTATAAAGAGCAAGGTAAAAAAAACAAGCAGTGAATAAAAACGATCAAGGGATAATGCTAAGCTCTTTTGTTTACTTTTGTTTATTTTTCAGCGTGTACAGAGCTTGCGAAATGGACCTTCTTGCCTGTGCCAGGCTTTGCGTGTGATCAGAACATGATCGCTTGTCATTTTCATGGCCTAATATCCGTTCTTTTTGTGAGTCAATGTAATATTTTTGGCAGTTTTCTTTGGAATTCGTTGAGAATTTTGCTTGATAAGCCTAGAAATATAATTAATATTTACACAATTTTGCTCAAGTTTCGTATATTTTTTTTATATTCTGGCATAGGTTACTGATGTCGTTTTTCCTCTAGAGACCACCGCAGCAGCAAAGGCCACTGACCAACTCACCCTCGGACACGCGTCCGATCGGACGAAATTGCCATCGAATTGCAATCGATTTCCATTTCAACGGTCGAATGGTCCCGGAAGGGTGGCGAGCATCGACCACCGGCGACAAAAACACCGTCCCTGGTTACCGCCCTCGGGCCCTCGCGTCACGTTGGGCATTTGCATTCCGACTTTCCCGGCTCGTTTCGCTCGGTCTTCCTGATACACTTGCCATGCATCCGTTTTTGGGTGCGTGCGTGTATGTACGTGTCCCGAAGTCCTGGGTCCTTTTTTTTCACACGCTCCAGCCACCGGTCTCTGCCAAACCTTCACCCTTCCCCTCTGTACTGTTTGATTTTGTTATGACGATGACGGTTTCCATGCCTTTCCTTTCCGCCTGTCTTGCGCCGCCAGCTCCATTTGCATAATGTTTAATGTCGATACAGTGCTTCCCCTCCCGCGATGTCCTATTTCGATACTCCGATCTGGTCCCATTACCATTAACCATTCCTTTTTTTCCCCCCTCATTCCCTAGCACAGTGCGATCCGAACGGACTGCCAGGGTCACCCCGGGGATGGGACGCTCGTGCGACACTGTCCCGCTTTTGTGTGTCGCAGTTGACGTCCTCGAGCACGCAACCGGCCAAAAGAGGGACAGGATTGTTTCTCTTTTCTTTTTTTCTTTTTTTTTTGCTTCATTCCATTTGTGGGCTGCAAATGAAAAACGCGCACACAGAAAGGAAGGTGAGCTGGGCTGGGGAAGGTTCGTAGCTCACACTCGCGGGCAAAGTGAAAGCAAGCGCAAACGAATAACTATCGCTTCACGCTTTATTCTAAATGAATAAATGTTATTTTTACGGATTTATTGATTAAACATATCGGTCCGAGCGAAAGGGGCGCTGAACGGGGAGCGAACCCCGGGCGTGACAGGGACCAGCACGCAGTGGTGGACGCTTTCCGTGGCCGGTGTCCTGTGAGTCGGGCAGTCGCGTTTGTTACGATGCGGACGCAGGAAAGGAATATTTAGGGGCGGAGGGTGTCGTTGTAGACCCACGAAAGGTAACGGTCGTTTTCCGGTTTGTGGTGTATCGTGTATCGTGTCCTGGACTGCATGACGGGGGTGAACAATTTTTCGCATGACCACCTTAGTAAGTTGTTTATTTTTGTATTTTTTCTCGGGTAACGAGGAAAGGTATTGGTATGTTTGGTAAGGCTGCGAATCAAACACATTCTTCAAATGATGCATCAGAGCTGGATACTAAAAAACTTCTTCACGTGACAGTACGGGCATTTTTTTGCATGACATTTGTTAACTATTCCGCCCCAAAAGTATGCAATTTGTTTAACAAAAGTGTCGCTTTTTATGCTTTTTTGTACATTATTTGGCATGTGACGCAGCCATGCAGAACACCAGCCCACCCCATTACAGTGGGGTGAAAATGAGTGGTCAATAAATTGGTTAGCACCCTGCCCCCTTTTTTTTTTTGGTATAGCATACTCGCTATTGGAATAAATGTATTGATTAAACAATGCAGCAGTCGCATCGAGCCCAATCCTACACGCGCTAAGCGTCCACTTCCCCGGGCTGGGACGGAGGAATAAATCAACCATAAACCGGGTGCGTAATGCGTTTTTCCCATACTTGCCCGACGAATTTCCTCGCACAGTGGACGTTCGCTTTCTGTGGCCAGGCTCTTGCTTTTGCTTGTGTTATTAGGCTTTTTCCTTTCATTAAAAAGGGGAACAGCAATGAAACAATTGTTCTGTTACTTGCGTTTCACGTTGCTAATACCAACGCACCATAAGCATAGCGTCACGAAAAGGTGCACACACACGGATGCGCCAGCGGGGAATTATTAAACTATTGAAATACATACATTTATCGCACACTCACCAGAACCAAAAAAATCCGATAAACAAACTGCCCGTTAAAAGGTTTACCGAAACACCGACCGCTCACAGCAGCAGCAGCGCTTTCGACAGCAGTTGCAACATTGTGTAAACATCCTGTGGCGGTCCTGCTGCTTGCTGCTGCGGGCGGAACCAAACTCCCTGCCCTATGCCCAACCAAGCTGCGTACGAAAGATACGCCCGTACACTCCTTGGCCAGCCTTTGTCGGCATCCATCCTTTCTTTGCTACGCTCCTTTTTCCCTGCGCTCAGCGGCGGGCATGATGCATCTTACCCCGAGTGCCCCGAAGACGCTTTCGAAATTCGTTTTGTGGCACGGGGATTTGTGTGCATGAGTAGCGTGTGTTGTGTTTGCCACTGTTTCGTTGCGCCCTGGCCCTGGTTCCCGGCGACTCGGGGAATGAAATTAGCAGGAAAAATCAATAAAATTGCAATCGATTTTGCCGGTCGACCATGCGGAATAAATGGGATTAATTTGTTTGCAGACAATCGGTCGGTCGGTCGGGCTTTGTGGGTTCGTTGAGCTTGACGTTAAGGCGGTGGTAAGGGAAGGCCCCTGTAAAGGACCGTGTTCATGTTGCAGATACTGGTGTGGAGCAGTAATTGCGTACAGGAAAATAGGCAGGAAAGGTTGTACTTTTTTGTGTTCCGTTGTACCGTGAAGCCATATGTGAGAATGTAGCAACTAATCAAGGCTGAAGAATAAATGTAAAAAATGGGTTCACAGAACATTTCAAGCTATTTTGCAAAACAGTTTTCACCAATCAACCTGTTTAATTAAAAGAAAATCATATCAAATTTGTATTTAAAATGAAGAACTTCTTAAACATTCCGAATTCCCTCACAAACCATCAGTACGCAATCCGTTGCACTTCCGCCCGCCGACACAATATCCTGTCGCCTGTATCGAATTCTGCACCCGGACTGCATCCCAGCATCCTGCGCCCCGTAACCGTTCGATCAAATTTCGATCCGCATAATACCTCCCACGGAATTACGGCGATAATTTGATCCGCCGTTCGCCGTGCCGCTCCTGGGGCCCTCGCTGGCCGGTTTCCATTTCCGGTCGGCAGGCACAATGAACGAATGCCCGGAGGAGGGGGGGATCGAGGTACATCGACAAGGGAAAAATAATAGAAAACGAATCGTGTTCCACAAGCACAATGACAGTTTCGGTACGGGCCCCGGGCTGAGCTACTTTCTCCAATTACGCTCTTTTTTTTGGTGCTATTTTATTATAAAGCTCAATATCCGTTCCATTCCGGATGTGACGGAATGTGTGTCCAGGACGGTGCAAATTATTCACTGTGGTTGAACCGTGAAGAAGTTGGTGTGTCTCCGATTATGCTCGCTCGGTAAATAATGTCCGGTTGGTCCGGTTGGTAGGTAAGCCTGTTCGGCGGAACGATTATGGGCGGTTGATCCCGAGCGTAGCCGGTTGTCATCGAGGAGATCAGGACTCGTGATCGTAAAATTTGTCCTTTGCCTGTAACGCTACACTACTTGGATGTCCTTGCATAGTCGTAGACGCTCCTCACAACCACACAACCAAAATGGAACCCTCGTTTCGGTCGTTCTGTTTTGATTTTTAATTTTCTTCCATTGTCCTTTTGGCCGGACCTTCGGAGCTGGACGCACGTATAGTGGGAACGGTGACAATGCGCTTGTAGGCGGATGACTGTCCTAAAATAATCTATTTGTGCCGTTCGAGGAAAAGGGCCCGGGCAAGGGTCATTCGGACAGCGAAAGAACAAGTGTTCTAATGATCAGATAACAGGCGTGCATTTCCTCTCGTCTCGGTGCTTGTCAAGCAACGCAGCACAACTTTTTGGCACATCTGGACCCACGGTGACCGTGGGAATTGGGTCGAAAAATCATTCTTTCCTTTAGCTTTTTTGTGCGTGAAACGGGGGTGAATGGGTTCGTCGATGATTCACAAACAACAAATCGGAGCATTCCAATACGGAGAAAGGGGTAGCTTTTCGTCGTCCGGTTGCTGCGATCAACAGTGGGTATTTTTGCTAAATTTTCTTATGTGCCATGTTTCTCGTCCACAAACCGTGTCAAATCGGAACCAACTGTTCTGGCGAGAAATGGTGCACACACGCGTGCGCGGCATTTTACAAAACGTTATGCATCGTATCCCGCAAGCAAGATCATTATGAGCGTTTACATAAAAGCCGCCGCTCAAGCATGCCGCCAAAAGCACGCACCTCCGTTTTGTTTTTGCGGCCACATGCCGCCAAAGGCTGCGTCAAAAATTCGCAACACACACACGCGCGCATTTCACGCACGGCCAACCCTCAACGGCAAACCATGCGACGGTACAACACGCACCGGTGCAAAAGCCAATCGCCGGGATCGTTCTTTGGGCCCTCTGTTTCTTCCTCCTGCCCGCCATCAACAACATCAACGACAGACGCGTCAACAAAACAATAAAGCGATTAAACGGCATCGAAATGCATCACCGCAGCACCGGTGTGTGTGTGTGTGTGCATCGGCGGCGTGCCGTGTTGGCCGGGCGGGAGGATTAAATTTAAATTTTATGCTCTTATGCTTTCGGTGGGCTTGTCGAGTGTCTTTGCTTGTTTTGTGTGTCTATGTGTGTTCAAAAAAATGGTAAAATCCTTCACTCCGTCTCTAGGGGTCATTGTGGTTGATGTGTTTTCTTGGTTTCTTAATGTTCCTCTTTTCGCCTTCCATAACCTCACGATGGTTGCGCATTATCCTTGCTGTGGGCCCGAAGTTCCGGACGGCCGACCGTTCCCGATTAACGTTATTGATTGCTTCCCATTCCAATGGACAACCGATTGCCGGTACCGTTCTATGGTTGGGTGCTTCCCCAACGAAAGGTGCGAGAATAGTGGCCGGAAAACCAATCAAAAACACAACGCTGAACGCTTTTTCCCTGGTGCGCTTCCTAGTGGTCCGAGGTTTTTTTTCTGTTGCGATCCACTCAACCACGGACCACCCGGACGCTTTCGGTGTTAATCCTTGCGTAAAATTTAACAAACCAACAACAACCAGCCCTGTGCGTATATCCTTTCCAGGTGAGAAACAATGCAAAGCCGCATGTTTTTTTTTAACAAAAAAAGAAAGAGAAACATTCTTGCACGATCACGCACAACACGTACGTGTCCGTAAATCGATCGATCCGGACAATGGTGGAAGCATATGCTGGTTTTGTTGGTTTCCAACCGGCAACAGGACGCGGGGAAGGATACGGTTGCTGGTGGCCCGCATTTCGGCCTGCTGCAGCAGCAGCAGGAGCCAGAGCATCCCGATCGTGGCGGTTGATGTTGCAATAAAAATCAATCAAAAATCAGCATAACAATTTGCATTGTAACGTACCCACCGCCACTCCCTGATTGCGTTTGATGACTCTCAGGCCGCCTCAATAAAATGAAGATTCGATGCGATTGTCACGCGAATCCATGGTTTCCTTCCGCGTTTGGATTTTGTGTGGGAATAGGAAATTTTATTCTACTAACCAAACACGTCCAAATATTTGGGTTAGCTTCTTTGTTTTCTTCTTTTTTGATAGTCTGTGAAGATCACTTTGAGATCTCAATGCCTAAGTATGAATTCTCTTTTCCTTGGTACCCGTGGAGATAAGCGTTTTTATAGGGTGAGAGTCATTTTAAACGGATTTAGATAATTACATTAATGTTTGTCTTGTTTTGAATTCAGTAGCTCTTGGAAATTTCCGAATCAACCGTTCAAAAAGTGATCAATAAACTGCGAAGTATTTGAAATTAAATAATTACACAAACAACAAACACAATCTACTAGTATTTCTATAAAACAAAGCAATGAATATCCATTTAACTCTTCTTCGCCAAACAGTACCTTTTCAATTCACTTTCCTACACCTTTTCCCCCGCTTACTAAACCATTCACCCATGCCCGCGAAAGCTCACTGGGGAAGATTTACATTCCCCGATCTTTAACCCCATCAGGTGGCAGCCGGCAGTGTGATAAATTCTGTCCCGCAACGCTATAATTTAGGATTTCAATTTAGCACCATTAGAAAATTAGCCGTCCATAATTCACCTTCGATCGGTTCGACGATCGGGCAGCGCCGTGGCCGTCGTGGCTCGAGCCGGGCCCTTTTGCGCACCAGCGCCATGTCGTGATGCTCCAGATCGCGCCAGTGTTTAGGCACTGGCAACTGCCGCTCGCTCACCAGTTTGCCTCTTCGCAAACGTACACTCTTTCTCTCGATTTTCGATACATCACGATCGCGGGGTTGAGTTGGCCGATTTCCAGCAGCATAAATCATCATGCTTCGCGGCAGGCAGCTCCGGGGCCACTGCCAACGAACCAGTGCTTCCAGTTTCCTGGCTTTTGATGCTTATTCCTCCCCGAGGGAACTATTCTTTTTTGTTTCTTCTCCACCACGCACAAGTCCGAGTGTGTGTGTGTGTGTGTCGCAACGCAAATCCCCCCGGGGGAAGAGCTCCATGAGCCCAATTTCGGAGCACACACATCGACGAAACGGAAGTTTTTGTACGAGAATAAACACACCCGTGCTGACACTCATGGTCAGTCGGTGTGGGTTTAGCTTTACGGCCCAACCGCCGCCGACACCCCGAGTCACGATTGTGCCGCAAAGGATGTGTGCTCTTTGCAAATGGATCGATTCGCGCAAATACCACCACGATCGCAAACGGGACGCCACAGGCCACAAACACTGCCAGCTACCGTCGTACACAGTCAGGCTGCGCAATAAAAGACGTCCAACGTACAAATGACCGGCGACGCTGGCACTGGCTAGCATTAGCTAAATTGGAAATTAAATGATTATTACCCGATCCCGGGCCGTGGTGGGATTGGTGCACCTAGCCACATGGCTGTGGAATTCGAAACTCCGAAACGAATCGAACGCCAGAGGTGTCCTGTGCATTCACAGTGCCCGATGCGCCCAGCCACTGGTAGCTGCACGTGCACGTGAAGTTCAAGGTGGTCGCATGATGATGTGCTCGGATCTTGACGACTTAACTGAACCCGCTGTCAGCTGCCACCTTGTCAGACACCGACTCCGAAGCGGGGACCGAAGCGCTTACGATCGCCTCTCCTGCCCCGATTCCCCGAGGCGAAGATCATCCCCTAGTAGCTGTGACGTACCTGTACACAGTAGCTGGACGGTTTTTACGACCGCTTCCGTGCACGCGCGGTTTGGGGCAGTTGTGCAACACGCCACGCCGCGTGTGCACACCTTGATCGATAGTGCTTGAGGTGTGGGTAATAACTGCATAAAAGTCAAATTAATTATAAACTAATGCGGTGTTTCCTGCCACTGCCCTGTGGGGCTGTGTCGGATCGGACGCAGGGTTTTCGGTGCAAGATTTACTGTGGTCAGAATGTGTTGTTTTTCTCTGTGTGTGTGTGTGTGTGTGTGTGTGTGTGTGTGTGTGTGTGTGTGTGTGTGTGTGTGTGTGTGTGTGTGTGTGTGTGTGTGTGTGTGTGTGTGTGTGTGTGTGTGTGTGTGTGTGTGTGTTATTTTGAAGAGAGACCGTGCGGCCAGTGGGCCGGTTTCCTTCGGGATACAAAATAATTGTAGCCGATTCAGTAGCCATTACCCAGAATAGCTTATTAGAGGCAATTTCAAATAGTTGTTTGCTATGACCTGATTGTGAGGCCCTCAAACAGATATTCAGACTCTGAGGACATGATCGCAATGACTCATCTGAAGTATAAGGGGGTTTTATTGTATGAAACTTCTTATGGTGTCATTGATGATAGTTATGGTTAATTCCACTCTATTTTTCAATGAAGTCGTCATCATGAGACTTTTTGTATTTCTACTGGAATCATAACTGATGTCTTAGTTCTCATTGTTGAAGCTATTTCTCATCCGTTACAAAGATATCCAAAAGATCATGTTTCATGCCAATTATAAACTCTTAATCTAAGCTTCAATGACTTTTCTAAACAAATATCTTGTATTAGATACACCTTTCAAGCATTTGAATTCCCTACATTGGATGGCTAACTAGTCATAACAACCACCATATTCACCATATCAACCAATTAAGCTAATTTATACGAAGAACAGCTTGAAAGCCCATGGCAGGACTCTGTCACTCCTTCTAATACTAACCACGCTTTGCTGCCTAATACAAACGTCCAAGCGTTGTTCCTAAAATAGAAACCATGTACCAACCACCCTCGCTCCCTCACACACTCACCTCACCCTCTTTCCCATGCATCGCATGCATCTTCAAACGCTTCTCATCACGTTCATCCCGCAGACACCGAACGGTACAGCCTCGCGCCTCGACGGTCGATGAATTATGGTCTGTCAGATGTGTGCGCGTACAGTCGTGCTCGTGCGTTTTGTTCCTGTTGGTCCTTGGCAGGGACCGAACAGCCGAATCCTGCCCACACTGCCCTACATTTTCTCACCCCGCGCAGCAATCCTTGGACCGAACAAACTCAAATTAACATACGCATAAACATTGTCCCCGCGGAGTGCAACTGGCACCGGCATCGTACACGCCATTAACCGTGCCCGCTCGAGACGCGGGCCGCGGGAAAGCGGCGTGCGTTAGGAGCGGGAGAAACATAACATTTAATGTGCATGACATGGATGCGCTTTTCCCGCAACGAAGATGCTGCCGTTAGTGTGTGTGTGTGTAGTATGGGTTGTATTTCTTTTCGTGCGCCATGCGATCCGGGGCTTTGGATTTGACCGGCACCATTTTCGGGCGGGCACTGGTACTGGCATCCTGTTTACAGGATTTCCCACCACCACCAGCACCAGAACCCTGCCGGGTTCGGGGGCCGTCGCTACATCGAGCTCGCTTAATTATCCTGGTGTCGAGTGACACGTTCAAGAGCGCTGCATCCGCTGCATGGCGATCTCGAGCTCGCCGGCAAGCGTTATCCATTTCAAATGTGGGTCGAAGGATGTGGTACAGCACCGTCGCCGCGCTTTACACGTCCGTGTGTAAAAGCGTTCGGCTCGATCCTCACGCAGCACCGTTTTCTTACGATCGTTTCAAAGGATTCTGCGTTCAAGATTTTCACCTAACCCACGGCTACCAAGGAGAATTGGATCGGATCGGATCGGAGATTGACAGCTGCACGCTGCTGGCCGTGCCGTACACCCCGAAACCATCCCATTGCACAATGCGTTGGGTCTTTCTGCTGCTAAAATTAAACACAACACCGCACCAGCCGCTGTCGACGGACGTGCTTGGCAAAAGAAAGCCCTAGACTGCCCATCCAAAGGGATAATGATGCAACCCATTCCGGATTTCGTCCATTTTTCGCCGCCCGGCTAAGCCACCAAAGAGGATTCTTCCTTTTTTCTTCGGTTCGGATTTCCACGCAATCTTGCTCGCTCGGTATACCCCCCACACACGCACACGCATCGCCGCATCGGTGGTGTTCCCTTTGAATGTTCCGCCACCTTCGGAGCGGGTTCGATTGCGTAGCTTCTCTTTCTCGCTCCCTTTTACTGGATCATTTTTCCCTCCGATACTGGCGATCTGTATCCTTCTAATCCAATTCCATCGCTTGCAGGGAGCTGCTTCCATTATCCAATTCCGGATCGAATGATTGCAACCTACCTGAACGAATGCATCACTGCAAATTGTTTTTCGTCATTTTTTCGTATATTTTTTCGTTCCATTTTTTGTTTGATGATGCGGATTGCGTTTCTTTCTTTTCCCTTAGGAGGGATTTTTTTTAAATACCATTTTGACCAATGATTTTATTTTGACACCTTGACAATCCTTCCCAATGAGGGGTTTTACCCGTGTCCATCTCTCACTCAAATTTGACGTAAGCTGATAAAAATCACCCATTGGCAATCGTTTGCGATCGGGCTGCAATAGAGCTGCAGCTTGCTGATGGAGAAGCTGACCGCAGAAGGGAGTTTCTTTAGATTCGTGAAGTGTCCTTTCCCTTTTCTAGTTTGCTATAAAGGAAATAATCGAACATTTGGCATTTGCTTTCTTCTTCTGGAACAGGAAAAAAAGGTTTCAACCCTATAACCAAGCATCTCAAATGAAAGGATGCGCACACACATTCGTAATCGGACCGGTCGGGACGTGCAGAAAAGAAATTGCTTTCATCGGCATCACACATTCTGAGTTTCATTTAAAAAAGAATACAACAGTGCCAAGTAAGAAATGGACAGAAAATTCCAATACTGTACACTGCACAGCAAACCTTTCTCTCTTTCCCGGTTTTTGCTTCTCAGCTTTTCATCTCAGGCATTTGGTGCGCGCTGGGGTCGTATCAAATTTCGATCATCACGTGGGTACGGCGCGCTTTTATTATTGTACTGCTTTTTTATGAGTGTGTGTGTCGTTCAGCGCTTTCCTCAAGACATTTGCTTTTTTGTCGTATTATATGTTCGTTCGGTGGCTCGAAATAAGCCCGCTTACGGTGTGTGGCGGGTGAAAGGTGAGATGCTTGTCTGTGAAGTGCGGCTCAGCCCAGCTGTGATTAGTTCGGGATGCAGCTGAATAATTTGCAGTTCCAGCGTGAATGAGAGAGAAAAAAAGCACGTGTTACAGACAAATAAAAAGGATTCATTGAACGCTCTCCACGCGTGCAAGCTGTACGGAAGGAAGTTGTCAACCGTTGTCCTGGAGTTAACGATCTTATTATCAGCCCCACACAAGCTAACAAGCTCAATCTAACCACGGTATACTATACCATCGTTTCTATGGCAACGAATCTAATAAATAAAGCATCGTTTTTAGGCTTTTCCAATAAAACAACTCAATCAACGATCATATGTATTCCCCTTCGCAGGGAAGCATCAAATCACCGCTTCACATCAACCGGGTCCATTCAGGTCCGTGCGGCCTAATAAAATCAAACCGCCCCGCAAAGATGCTGAGATATAATCAATAAAAAATATATATTTACACATTTTCATGCACTTATACTTCAATGGGTAAGCGGATCCTCGGACAGCTCGGAGGCTTCGAAAACAATTAGACCACCATAAAAATATCAACAACCGGCAACAACTACCCGGTGGACGTTCGTGTTACAGCGTGGCTGCCAGTGGGGAGTTATCCCGTCAGATAAATTCGATGTAAACATGATACCATTGATTGGTGCCTGTGTTTTTTTCTTTTATTATCTTGTACATGTGATTTTTTTTCGTTCAGTTTTCCCTTCAACCCACATTGTGCGTTTGACAGTCCACCGCAGTCCACCGGGCTCGACCTGTGGTCCGATTTTTATTACCCATAGTTTAGCGAGCATATGTGTATGTGCTTTTTTATCGTAAAAAAGCTGCTGGTCGGACACGGTTCCAGCGTATGTCCAAGGGGTGCATGTGTGTCTGCCATATTACTGGATTACTGGATGGTTTTGATGGGGTGTGTGGAATGGATTTTTCCAAATAGGGATTCCAACACCCTCCCAGTGCATCGCTGTGCGTGCGCCTTCTAATCGTCCAGTATGTTCGCAATCGATGTTTGTTAGATAGATGAGCAGTACACGACAGCAACAACAAAAAAACACGACAATCAATAGCACATCAAGTTCATTTGTGGACAGTTCAATTGATATGTTTATTCATGGGTTTGCGATGCCTTTTTGTTTGTCGGTGGGTTGTTTTTTGAGGGACGTTTGCTATGGGATAACAAGGAAGGGGCAGTGAAAACACATCCATTTGACCAGCTAACAAGGAAAGCAATACAAATTGAGTGTGAAATTTGCACTATTAATGGGAGGAAAAGGAAAGTTATGATCAAATCGGAGAGACCTCTTTCAAATCTCCATAAGTAACTTCTTTTATGAGCAGCAAAGTGGCAAGCTATCGTTTCGACTATCTTATCTACCTTTTTGTCACAATCATATCGTTTAACCGATCTCTGGGCATCTCAACTATTTTAAGAAAAAAAAACCTGTAACGGTCATTTTTTTCGAAGCATTTTCCAACCCCTCCTTGATAACCCTTTAATCCTTACCGGTTTTCCCAAACAAAAAATAAGCCACAAAAAATCATTTACGACCGTTAGAGACATTTTTTATGATGTGTAAGAAACAAACAAAAAAAAAACAGAAAACAAAAATAGACAAAAAAAGATGCTTTCTTCAAGACGCAAACACGCACACCGACCGACCCTTGACGGTTGGAGGGCTATCTCGGTTTACGGGTTTTGCATAAATCTCCGACATAATTAATTAGATCGTAATGCACGATCGTACACCGGCTGGCTTTTCATTGTTGCAGACGGGGCAACATTGTTTGGGATGTTTTATTTTTATTTTACTGTTTTTTTTTTTTTTTTTGCTTCAAACCCTTTTTTGCCAACATCACATAAAACAGGCAGATAATTTTAAGGAATGATTTAAAAAAAAACTTCATAAGAGCCGTCATGCACTGTACCGATGTTTTTGGCTGGAAACGGGGTTTTCTGGGGATGCATTTTAAGGGTTGTGATTTGTTTTTGTATCATGGTGATTTTTTTCATGCTATCCCTTCTTATGCCAAGAATGTTTTTCTAGATGAATTGTTTGTGAAAAGGTATCCATTTTTTCACTTTTAAACAAAAACACGCCAGTCCGGCCAATTCATTCAATTTGATTCACTGCAATAAAACCGTTAGGCACATTTTTTTTTCTGACAACCTTCAATCGTGTCCCATGGTGAACCCCTGTGCAGGTCGTTATTAATCGGTTGTTATGAGAAGATGGGTGATGCTAAAACAATTTATAATAACAGGAAAATTTATGACACGAGTTCAAGAAAATAATAAAACGATGGATCTTAACATAAACTACTAAATAGAATACAAACCCGGCACAAAATAATTGAAACAATTCAAATAATCCACCTCGATTTGCCCACCTCCGGTTAGCAAAGTCGAACTCTCCCAAACAGCCAGCAATCGCACCCAACAGCCAGCTGACCAGCGCCCGGGATGCCACAGCGACAACAGCATGCGATAAACGATCTGCCGCGTGACAGTTGGCCAATGCAGCCACCAGAAACGCACCGGCCACCGGGATCTATCGTGACCCGCAAAAATCCATCAATAAAATGCTTAATTCCAAGTAATCGCCCTTCCAAACTTCGGGCTTCGCATTACTCGCCCAGCTCGTGCGTTGCAAAACCGTTGGCCATACGCCGGTGGTAAAAAACTCACCTCTGACCTTACGGCGTCTGCAAGCGGTGGATGCACGTGGATGACCACGTCAGTCGCAAAATTGCTGTAATGAGAGTATGTGCATTGCAACGCAACACACACACACACTCGGACCCAAAATCGATCGAATTCAATCGACCAAAAGGGGCCCGATACGATGCAATCGCATATTTATTCTGGTTCAGCTTTGCGTCCCCTGTCCCTTTTTGGCAACGCGCGAGGGACGCGAAACTTGAAGCCGGTCTACCTTTGGCGGGGTGCCGTTCCGATCGTACCTTTGTGTGGGCTCTCCTTCGTCCCGGGACAAAAACACCACCGGGCGATGCTCATTTTTGCATACACCGGTGATAAAGTTAGGGTGCACTTTGCAAATATTAATGAAGGTTCGGGGCAGGATGCGAGGATGGCGTTTCCGTCTCATTTTTTTGTTTCTGTTGTCTTCTCCTTGTCCTTCGTTCGTCCTGTGATAAATGACGCGGAAAAAATTATACCACTCTCAACCAGGATCATCAGGGCTACGGCTGGTCGCTGGGATGATGTTTGCGATGCGCTGGACGAACGAATTTCGATTCATATAAAGCGATCATTAATCTTCGACCAGACGATTGTGAGTGTGTGTGTGTGTGTGTGTGTGTGTGTGTGTGTGTGTCTGTGTGCGAATGTTGATCGGGAGGGTGTTGCTTCTATGTGACGTTTGAGGCAAAGTTATGATAAACGATTTGCGAAATGCGTTGGGATGGATGGCGATGAAGCTGCGCGAAGTTTTGATCGTTTTCATTGCGATTAACAATTACAAAGCTGTTTTTTACACAGGAGTTGTAAGTTATAGAATCCAGCAAAACATCAACACACAATACATTTGATTGTCCTTGAACGCTTTCTTAAAATGAAATAAACAAAACTCATCCAAAACTCCTAAATGTAGGCTAAAATAGATATTAACTCAAGCGTCAACTAGAGCACACAATTATCGACCGAATGCAGGTCAATACAGCCAAACAAGCTCGTCTGCTTTTGAAAATATCATCCCAAGAAGCGAACCGAAGCAACGCGTAAACGAGACCAACATAACGAAAACCATAACGCACCACTCGGAAACACGAAACTAAGCCAAAAACCCATACCCGACCGACAAACGCGTTGCGCCGTTTGCACCAAAAATCGAAAGTCAAGTTCAACGGCGAACGCTATGTTTATGCTGCGTGCGTGTATGTTTTTTTCTTCTCCTCCCCCCCCCCTCCCTCCCTTCCACCTTTTTCCTTCTTTCTTGTATATTTTTAAATACATCCCCGGTGTCCCTTGCCCTTGCGTTCCTTCTCGCTCCCAAACGCTCCCGAGCCACACTTGAGCGGCCGATGCGTCGGACGCATCACAACTGCCATGCGTATTTTTAGAGCGGTCTATCTTTCTTCCCTCTATCTTTGAGATGCACCCTTGCAGGGGGACACTCCCTTGCTGCTGCTGCTGCTGCTACTGCTCCTGCTGACTGTTTATGCAGCAAATGGGTCCGCACGGTGCATTTTCGCTACCCAGTACGGTGGCGCACGCTACCGGACGCGGGAGACTCTACGCACAGAAAACCACATTGGGTGGCTGAAAATAGCTGATCGCTGATCGCATTTTCCCTCACTGGCCACCATGGCGAGCTAGGGAGCGCCTGGTGCATTAGGCTGGTCATAAAAATGCACCCAAATAGCGATGCACCGCGACCGCACCAAGACTTCGGCGACAGTCGGGAAGGGTTTTTGTTTTGTGGCTTTCCCTCTTCATTTCAAGTCTCATTTATATCACACGCACACGGGAGTCATCGCGGGGACAGTGCTTAAGGGTGTGTGATTTGGTGCAGAAAGAAAAGCAAGCGTTTTGCTCGGATTTGTGCAGTTTTAGCACATTTTCAACCATTCTTTTTTTGTGTTGTTGCCCTCTTTTTATTAAATCCTGTTGGGGGAAACGGAAAAACCGAGGCCTGCTCACGTTAGGGAGTCATTTAGTTTCGTTTGCCTTTTTTCCTTCTCCCCCTATCGTGTTCGGCCTGGGGCCAGAGACTAAGCCGGCAAGGAAAAACCGGACCCGCTGGTTGGGGGGGGGGTTTGCCGCTGCACGGTCGTGCTATTTCTGGCCGTCAAGCACGCGGACCCGCGCGGTCACACGCGGTCGAGAACGACGGATGTGGCTTTATTGAAATGATGATGATGATGACGACGACGACGACGACGCCTGATGCAAAGGAACTGGGCAGAAGAAAGACGCATTTTTTTTCCTACACATCTTCCACCGACCGTGAAGAGCTGGCGGCACCAGACCCCGAGGGACAAGTACCGAGAACGTTCTCGAGTGACACATGCCGGTGCACATGTGGATCACAGCGATCCAGCGGACCGTTCTGTCTGTGAGGGAAAGGCACCGTGATGGGTACGCCGAAGACGGTCGCGACACTAATTTATGGCGTTAATCTAGTGGACGTACGCAATTTTCCGTTCCGCGCAAGAAATCGGTTGGGAAAAAACGGTTGGGAAGGAGACCGGCGCGATCTTGCATGGCCCGACGAACAAAGAACGCTTTTCCATCCCCGTCTGCAGAAAGGCGACGGTTTGCTGGTCAACGTGGGGAGGCAGAGGGTGGCCGCACGGGGATAAGGCGGCCCGACTTGACTTGCGTTCCATGTGCTGGCAGTAAATATTAATAAAATGGAAGCTGCGACCAAACCCCCAGGAAGTGGGAAAATGTTGTTGATTGTTTGGACAGGCTACGAAACACGCATCACACACACACGCGCGTAAAAAGCGAAGAAAAGGGAACCTCGAACAGGCTGGTAATACGCTGTCAATGGGCGATGATGGGTTGGATTCGCAAATCGAGCTGAGGTTTTTTTTTTTGTTCATGTCATTTCCCGGACTTTTGCCTGGAAAAACTGAACGCTGGGGGACGGATCGGATGGGGACTTGTGAATCATAAAAAAGGTCCAGAATAGAAGCGAATGGTTTACTTTATTGGAATCGCTTGCAAACGGCGTGCACAGTTTCGTGCGTTGATGTATGGTTTAGTAGCTTGTTTTTGGATGATATTTCACCGTTAAGTGGCTGTTGTGGGGAAATAAGAAAATTATCTCATCATGAGCTGGAAGATGACGTATTGATATTGCAAATCGTTCGTTTCAAACATGAGTTGGCGATATGACCAATCACTGCTGGGTTATTTCGTCACTGCACCGAAATCAATTTTAACCCTTTGAAAGTGCAAAAAGGAAGTAAATGTTATGTAGATCTCTTTATTTAAGGAAATTGATTTATTCTTGGTGTGTTTTTACACATTTCTATGTCTCCCAATTAGCGCCACAATAGTACCAGATGACCATTGCCTCAACTCGATTAATTATCCAGTAACAGGACGTTCGGATGTTGCTTACAGGGTTTCCCACGATTTATTGGTCGGTTCCCATCAATTTTTGGTGGGTTCCCATATTTTGTTGATGCGTTCCCACGATTTTTTGGTCGTTTCCCAGAATTTTTTGGTCCAATTGTATTGATATCCAATCGGAAAATACCAATAAATTATGGGAACGAACCAAAAATCTATGGGATACGACCAAAAAATCGTGGGAACGCACCAAAAAATCATGGGAACTGACCAATAAATCGTGGGAAACCCTGTAAGGAGGAGAAAATGTTAACCTGTGTATTTAGCTCCTCTACCATGGGTCCAAATATTTCCGACCAAAATCAGCGGGGTCGTTATACACGAGTAGTAACTTTCTGAATACACTTGAGACATTACGTTTGATTACTAATAAAGAAGGTTTGATGCATGGGTATCTACAAAAATAATACTGGAAAAAGCAAAGAGTGTTGCCAAGGAAATGGGTTAGTAAAAAGAACGAGGTATGAAAATTGAGGAACCAATTGATCTCACGGGTTCTTTAAATTGATGATTATTCAAATTAATAAAAATGAATCACTTAAGCATAAGGTCAAAAGTTAAAGCTACGAAAATACCAAAAGAACCCGAAGTCAAGTGGGTGGTTTCCATTCATTTGTACTAGTAGCACAAACAAAATTATATTTGGTCTGAATCAAGTGGGAAATATGGACAAAGTTGTTTTAGGAAATTTAAATTTATAAGTAAAAATTAAAAAAAAATTAAATAAATTTAAGCCGGTCTCATGGTAAAGTCGTCAATTCGTACGACTTAACAACATGCCCGTCATGGGTTCAAGCCCCAAATAGACCGTGCCGCCATACGTGGGACTGACTATCCTGCTATGGGGGGAAATCAATAAGTCACTGAAAGCCAACCCCACAAGTGTGTTGGCAGGCCTTGACCGGCATCGATTGTTGAGCCAAAGAAGAAGAAGAAGAAATTTATAAATAAAGCAATTTTTTCTAAATTGTAAAGCAATACACACTAAAATATGGTAATCAATTTTTTATCGACTACCCTGAACTTTATATCATATTCAAAATGTTTTTATTATTATTGTTATAGTTATTGTTCAATTATTATTTCTTATTTTTACTCAGTATCTGTCATAAGGGCTGAATAATGAATATTTCACTAATAATTATTGATATCAACTAAGCTAAACTAACTTCTGATTTAGCTAATAAGGAAAAACCAAAAAAACGCAATGAGACTATCGTTATCTCAAAGTAAAAAACAAGAAAACAGAAGAGAAAAGAGAATAGGAACAATTAAAGCAGGTTTTGCTATTGTTGAGGTTGTTAGTTTTCGTTTTAAAACGATGTAAGGAATATTGAAACATGAAATTTTAACAATTCCTACTTTTAGCTTATATTAGTAGGAAAATTGTTTTTATTAATCAAATTAAAAGGTTCAAATAAACCAACTTGCTTGTTTATAAAATGTTTTATTATTGTAAAATACGCCTGGAGCTAAGTAATAAACAACGACACAAACTACGTAGGATTTCCAGTTAGTTAAACTATTATCAACACCAGATACACTGAAAGAGCATCCTTTAATATCTTAAATTTTTGCTTTTTTTCTCTAGTGTGCATATACCTATTCTACAGTCGGTGCATGCCCAAACTTTACTTAAATGAATATAAAATTACAATGTTTTATTATGAAACCACACCTATTAAAAATCTTTTCCAATATGATTGTTAGTATACCATACTATACACCCAAAAGCCTGTTCCAAAATTGATTCCAAACTCCTTGTCCAGCCATAGCCATTATCCGCTGGTTCGTGATGTTCCATGGTTCCTGTGGCTGAATATTCAATCCTTTTCTCATTTATTTCACATAACAACCTCCAACCAGCCAGTCACCTCGCCTCCCTCCCGTCGCTCAACAACAAAGACTCATATAAAGATTCCCCCACCCCCTCCCTCTCCCTTTAACCCCGGCTCGCTTATATGCACGGTGGTTCACCCTTCCCACCCTTTTTTCCCACGTATGACAAGCGCACGGAGCCAGAGCCACCATTTTATCGACACATCGACATCATCGTCCATCGGGCCGGTTCGGTGGTGGCCATCCAACCGAACACAAGCGCAAACCGAACCCGAAACTCACCACTTACCCCATTCCCCCTCTCCAGGTTGGGTTTGGGAAGAATTCGAAGCACCCAAACCCCATCCACCATTCCAACACCAAACCGGCGGAGGACATTTTGCATGCGCAATGCGAACAACCCCTTTCTCACATACACATACGCGCGCACACGGCCCACAAAACCCCCATTTTCTTTCGTTAGTGGGCGGGTGGGTGGCGTGGCAGTGCGGCACGGTGTGCGGCGTTCACATACGTACACATCGTCCTCACTGTTGCTGACCGCCGTACGCTGATTGGCTTACCCGTTTGGGCTGAAACAGGGGATGAAAAGCAGCAGCAGCAGCGGCGGCAGCGAGGGTTGCGAACGGGTGCACGGTAAGCGCCTCAGGTGAAGTTGAAAATAAGATGGAAAAGCGTTACCCGAAGCAAATGGACTATCGATTGTGGGGGCAAGATAGGAGCGGGCTGGTTGGGGTGAGGTACGATAGGGCAAAGCGGTGCAAAAACAAACAATTTTCCATTTTCCACCGATGGCTAAAGGTACTCACTCGGTGGGTGCGCGACCCCACGCGCGGCCAGCGAATCCTTCATCATTTCCCATTCGCGGTCGACGAGATAGAGAGAGAGAGAGGAAAATTGGATGGAAATAAGAAACCGTGTGAATGTGTGTGTGTGTGTTTATGTGTGTTAGCAAGCGGTTGGGAAGGAAAAAGGGCAGGGAAGGGAAAAGCAAACAGGATTTCAATTACGCTGCCCTGGTCGTCCGGTATATCCTTGCCGTGTTTCGAGTGCGAAGCCTTTTACGTATGTACGACCGACCGACTCCTGTATGATGCTCGTGTGCGTTTGTTTGTGTGTGTGATAGAGAGAGAGAGGCAATGAGTGAGAAAGCGATAAAGCACGATTGAAAACGGTTAAAACGACTCCCGGAATGGTACATGGCTACACACACATGCATGTAGTTTATACTAAAGGCCATGTCCTCCCTTTTCTCTGAAGAGAAGAGTGGCCAAAAATCGAAAAACGGACAACCCTCCCCATCATGGCCGCGAGTGCGACAGGGAAGGCAGCATCCATAAACTCGGTATCGAAATGTCGTCCTTTGTGGAAAAGGGAGCTGTTGGGGTGGTGATGGGGCGATGGGAAAGCAAGAGGGTAGAGTGCTGCACTTTGCCCGTTCACCGTGTCGTCTTGCCGTGCCATTGCGGGGGGTCGACTCTCCATGTGCGCACCACACACACACACACACTCGGCGGGAAATTTCATCTCCAGCCAGCCACACGCACACACACATACATACACTCAGGCCCGCAGTAGTGGTGTTGCTTGTATGCTAATGTGCACACATGTGCACACGCACCCTCATTTAACATTTTCGTGTGTGCGCACTGTGTCGACCGATGCTTCTGGTCCAGTTTTTCCACGAATCCGCTGGATGCTGGATGTTCGGTTGGAGTGGAAAGACGTGGCAAAGACACACAACACCTATTTATCAAGGGTTGTGAAAACTCCTTCCCTTGGCGAGCGTTTTTCGGTGCCCGCACGACAGAACGGGGCGAAAATCGAACAAAGGAAGCCATGGCCGGGACAGCCTGCCATGCTCGGGTGCGTTGGTACGATTTTCTTCCATCCCTTTTGCACCAACGGGCGCTGCGTTGGCCTGCTCGATGGCTGCCTGAAAGCGTAGCGCCTTTCATTCCAGTTGGGATTTCATCACACATGCCACCATTGTCCTGGGTGTATGATTCTGATTTTGAATTTATGCTCCCGGCGCGTACGTGTGCGTTTGCTAGCCGCTAATAGATGGCACTGCTTGTGCGGGATATGCGATGCGACGCTATGCCGCTTCCTATTTGATTTTGATTGGCTGTTTACTGGTGTGTGATGTTTTGTGGGCTGTGTTTGCTTATTGGAAAAGTTTTGTGGACCTTGTTCGGGAAAGATTTTGTTGAAGGAAATTGTTACTCTGCAAATAAGTAGTCGAGTAGAATATCGTAGGGGTATTATTTTTTTACGAATAATTTATTCTTGTTGTTATTTATTTGATGTTTAGAGTTATTTTTAATTGGTTTGTTATTTTATTTACTTTTACCGATAGCTTGAATAACTAAAAACTATCTCACATTTTCTTTCAAAGGGTTCATTTTATCTTGCTTTCATTCAATTAATTTTTATGTTTCGTTTATTTTCTAATTATGCTTCAAAATTGAATAAACAATTTTCACATAGCTCATTAATTTACTCACGACTTTCCTATTGTAATCAAGTATCTATTCCGTTTGGAATTAATAATACGACAATAAATGCTTTTTATTTGGTATATTTTTACAATATATATTTTTCTGAATAATTCATTGTTTTCAAGGAAATTTCATCTGCTTTTTCGTCGTTTATTTACATACAATATACATTTCATGAAGCAAACAAATGGTTGTGAGAATCTCTCATACCTATTTAACTAGATTTCACTAAATATGTTCATTAAATATGGATCCATTGCCCATCAAGGGCAAGGAAAAACAATCGAAAAAAATAAAAATAAACAAATCCTGACCTTTCTCAAAACTAAAAGCGTAAAAAAACTCCTGCGTGAGAAAAAAAACCAACTCCTAGAAAAGAGCAAATTGTCGACAATTATCAATTACCATCGCACCTTTTCCTGTTCATCGCGGGCTGTTTCAACACTTCTGCAAGAAAATAAATATCTGTCGTCATTATGCTTCCCTTTCACGCGACGAGCCGAGCATCGAACGTGCACCCGTCATCCTCCCGGCTCGGCCCGAAAGTGAAAGTGAAATTCACACTCTTTATCAACGTTCTACCACCACCACCACCATCACCACCCGGGGCAAAGCAACAGGGCCCGCGGAGAAAGGTGGTTCTTCACGGTCAGCCCCCATTCTACACCGTGCTCCGTGGAAAATAAAAATCTCACCCAGATCGGTCCCCTCCGCCCACTGGTTTTGTGCATTCAGTAGCATTTTTTTCCTCACGCGGAAAAGGACTCGCGTAAAACAAGACGGCGAACGAACGGCACTAAGGATGAGGGGACGAGGGCCATTTACAAAACGCGAAGGAAAAAGTTGGAAAACCCCCGGCATACATTCCAGGCGCTCGCCAGCAGCTCGCGAAACATAAAACGATTACGTGCCGTAGAGCGGTGTGGTGCAAACGCCTTCCCCCTTCTCCGCGTCCTGTCGCACACGTTTCTTTCATTAACCATCCCGTGGACCGGCTAGAAAAAGAAAACCGCGCCACGGTGTGAATGATTAAAGAACGCAAAAAAAAATTGTCTTCTTTTCCCTTTCCATTATTGCTTTTGTCTGTGACGCAGCTGATTTTTTTTCCTCTGCACTGCGTATCATCATGAATGAATGCCAAAAGGCGTACCAGGAAAAATGCTCCCTCAACAGCGTTTGCTTAAATCGCTTGAAAAAATCTAATTAAAAGGCAGTGACGCAACAGTGGCGTGAAAAAAAGAACACGAAAGAAGACTCCCACCCCCAAGTCAAGACCAAAAAAAAAAAGCCGCCGGATGACAGTAATGATTGTGTAAGGAAGGAATCAAATGAAGCCGAAACGAGCCGGGTCCCGTCGACGAACTGGGTGAAAGAGAAAATATTGCATTTAATCCAAGCGTCATTCAATCGTTTTGTGAATTAAAAAAAAATGTCTACAAGCACATACACAAACACGCTCAGACCAAAAAAAAAAGCAAAATGAGAGGAAAAAAATCCATCCCTACGTTTTGGTGCACATTAAAAAATCCCGTACCCCAAGTCACGAGGAAGGAGGACCCGCCTTCAAAATCGGGGTGGTGGGAGGAGGGAAAAAGTCGCGACTTTGGTGTAGGTTATGGTTTTATTAACTCAGCACACTTTTCTTCCTTTTTTTTGCTGCGGGTGGAATTGTTGTTCTTGTTATTATTTACTCTCTTTTTTATAAACGCATTACGACGACGAGCAGCTACGGCTACGGTGTGAGGAAACTGTTTGTTTTGGTGTTTGGTTTCCGCTCTCCGCCTGCTTTCGCTCCGTCAACCGTTGCCCCACCTACTACTGCTTAACTTTTTTAATGAGAGCATGATTTTTTGTGTCGCGTTTTTTTTTCTTCCATCCTACCATGGACATCTCATTTGTGTTTTTTTTTTTCGCGGCATGACTTTTACCGATTTTTTTACATTTTATTTTACCTTTCTCTATAGCCACGGCGTTTCTTTTTTTTCTTCTTTTTGCTCTCTGTCTCGCTTAAGAACGATTTTAGCACTTCTCCAACCAGTTGGACGTGATGTTTTCCTTAAGGATTTCATAACTTTTTTACCATCGCCCTTTAGGCTGGGAATGTGTTAGTGCAGACTCTGTTTTTTTTTATGTTGCTGCGAAGCACTTTCCGGTCAACCGACCGTGGCCGTACTGTCGACGGGAAATCGGAGTGATTTTTTTTTCTCTCTCGCGTCAGATTTTCCTCATCCTCCAAGGAATTAGGGAAACACTGGGTGTTTGGAGAGAAATTGAGGGAAATGCGGTGCGCTTTCCATTCATTAAACTTCGATTATACGCTTTTCAGCGTGCCAGCAGGTCGCTGGTGGAGGTAGAATAAAAATAATCTAATTAGCCTTACGGCACCCGAGACGATAGATTAGCGAGATAATTGCGCGAATTATCAGCTTGGTTCGTAGTAGTGATTAAATAATTACGGGTTTGAATTGTTTTGTGCTGTTTTGGTTTATGATTTACATATGATAACAGAATCATTACAGATACATCATTCTTAAGAGAACAATAATAAGAGGAACGTACCATTACAAAGAAAATTAACTGATGCTAATCAAATTATAATTGAAGAAGACTGTTTAAATAAAAATAAATAAAAGAATTTTTTTTACTAAAATTACACATTAATCAATTCATTGTGAATACATTTTTAACAACACATGCTTCTCGATGAAAGGAAGAGTTGGGTTAAACGCCTGCAGTGTATGCAATCCGCATGTATTGTCACTATGGGAAAGCGGTGGCCATGCTTTTCGCGCGAGATGATTCTATTTCAAGTATTATTTTGTTACACGTACACAAGTTGAGTAACAATCAAATGTTTTAAGCTTATCATTATCACTCTGAATTATGTAATGCTCATATACATAAACGAAGATATTGAAACAATAATAATTAAGCATGACTGTGTTCGCTTTTCTGAAAACAAATGTCGTACATTTTACAATTAATTGCTTGTGATTCACTCACAAGATTACTACGTTAAAAATTGATTGATATTGTGTTTTCAAGTCATTAATGTTTAGAAAGTCAATTTGAGCTTTCCGAAAATCTGTTTGAGGTAAATCTCGTTCCAATTTTGTTGAAATTACGAATTTCCAAGATACGTATTTGGACATTCTACGATTTTTCCTCAATACTTACGCAAATCTGCTTCTTTTCCCTTCCTTGTGAAGGATATTTTCTACGAAGCACTTCAAAGGAAAAAAAACAATATAATACAATAATTCATTTTACCATCCGTGTCATTTCAGTCCGAACGTACCAATGCCATCGAAGCCACCATTCCTCACAAAACACTTTCCTATACTTTGACCGAAAAACACACACGGGACTGTAAGGATTCTGCCAAGTAAAAGAAAGTAGAAAAACACATACTGCTAAGAGGAAAATACGGAGCAAATGGAAAGCAGGTTCCATCTCCCACCGCACGACACTCGAACTCGAACGAAAACTCATATGAGATTAAAACTCTTTCCATTTTCCATGTGCGAACGCAGGCCGCTTAGAAGATGTGGAACTGTCTTGCCACTGTCCCCTTTCGCGGCTGCCGCACCAAAATCCTATTTCAGTGGAAGCCACACACACACACGTACACTGGCCGGCAGGATCGCAGGGAAAATAAAATCCTTGCTCGGCCGCTCTTACACCCTCCTCCTACTGCTCCGTGGTGCGCAGAGTGCGGGTGCGATGACGCAAAGCAAAACTTCTTATCTCTTCAACCGTCGCAGCGCTGCGAAATGGGAGAAACAACATCCTACCCACCCGGACCGGGATGATGTCCCCGGATATTAATGCTAATGTGTCGTCGTGTGTGTTTGCGTTTGTGTGTGTGTGTGTGTGCTGTCGTAATGACGAAAATGACAACGCCGAAACCGTCCTTGCGGACGTATGTAGGGAGCAAACGCCCTGGCTGGCAGGCCCACGACCACGCACCCCGTACAGAAGACGCACCAACTGGAGTGGAAAGTGAACGCTCTCGAAATATCATTTTATCGTCATATGTAAATTACGACCTACCGTGTCGGTGAGGGGTACCGTTCCCGTGGCAAAGCCGAGGTCGCTAAGCATCCCCGAGACGGTTGGACGGTTGCCCCGGAGCTCGAGTTTTTATTTGCAATTACAGCCTTTTCTCTCGGTTCGTTTTATGCTGGGTTTTAGGTCGGTTTGGACATTGGTTTCTAGTTTAAGCTTGGGAAAAATACGAGTGAAATAAATAAATGATGGATTAACCACATTTCTTTACCATTTCTATGGAACATTTTGTAACTGAACTATAACTTAAAATTGCATGGAGTTGACTTTTCCTTCAAGAATTTATTTTGTTCAGACCAATCCACCAATGGTAGCTAAAATGCAAGTATCATAAATCTCGATTGATCAAATTACAAGGACCATAAATTTTGATGCTTACTATTGCAGCCTTTTAGGGGCCAATCTTAAAAGGAGTTGAATCGTTTCAAAACATTTTTTTCTGCAGCTTGTATCATATTCCTTCTATTACTTTCCTTCCTAAAACGCAGTGAAGCAAGTAAAAGTCTGTTTCCGAATTTCGTACCAAATTTTTAACAAATACCAAAACTTTTGACCAAAATTCCTCCATTTTGTAATGCAATTTTAATATTTCAACGTTTTAAGTTGATGTATTCAGCATCCTCAAAAAAGCTTGTTGGTCGAGATAGCACATTTTCAAAGCGCCCCTGCTGAAAATCTTCCACATTTTCTACAAACAATATTAGCCACAAGCGTTTGATACGCCTGCATGTATGCTTCGCCTCAACCAAAAGCGACTCCATTCAGCTTCATCCTACCGTCGATGGGGCGATGCGAGGGTGAGCCTTCAAAAGGTAGATATTCTGCCGCCCTTTCAATTACCCCCATTGCTCAGTTTTCAATCAGCCCAAACACTTTTCCGAAATTACAAAACCGAGGCCCTGGCTCAACTTCCCGCACATAAACACACACACACATAACCCCACGTTCGTACGTATGCAGGCTAGAGGAAACATTATCAAGTAAATCAATATCCTTACCAGTACGGGTGCGCTGCTGCGTATGTACGGCGTTCGCCAGCGGCTACTTCCGCCCGGTGCGTTTGCAATTTTCCCTGGATGTAATAAATTTTCCCCAACCACCCGCCACCACCGCCCTCTAATCCCGCCACCATGTGGAAGGGGAAGAGGACCATAATACCGTACACACACAACACAAAAGAGACCAAAAGCCTGCACGAGAAAGCCAACACAGGGAGGCAACGTCTGCTAGTTTGATAACAAAATGTGGCCCGTCCGTCCAAAGCCCGTGGCCCGCTCGGTGCCATGTGAAGGTGCAAGAAGGGAAGAGCGAGAGAGAGAGAGAGAGAGAGACAGGGGGAGGGAGGATGGTTTTCCTTTAGCATATATTATGATATTGAAGTTGCTTTGCTGCTTTCCGAAACCGACCAACCGACGACGGTGGCGGGGACACACGAGAGTCTCCATCCACTCTGCCACTCAGCCTTCTGCTCGGTGGACGAAAACTCTACCTAACTCTCATCCACAACCCCATTTCCACCCGTACGTATAAAAAGGGGCAAACTCAGTGTATGTGTCAGCTCCACTCCCAAACGTCCACTGTGTCTTGCAAGCCGCCGTGCCTGTACCACGCTCAACGCTTTGGTGGAAAACGCGCAGGACAAACGACCTGCGTGTCCGAGGAAAATCGTTATCGGAACCACCACCTACTCACACACGCCAGCAAACCACACAGTCTCACACACACACACATACATGGAACGGCTCGCACAAAATGGGAGAATTTGTGTCCTGCCAGCCTTCTCCTACCGGGCTAGGAAGGGAAAACGCGCAAAAAGGGGACGCTCATTTTCCCATTCACCACATTTTCCCCACTTCCCACATCAGTCGTAAGGGGTGGATCGGCCCGCAACGGCAGCAAGGATAGCGACGGTGAAGTGGACGAAATAACAAAATTCAGCGTGCGGGAATCGCAGGAGGCGGAGTGGTATGATGCACACACACACACACACACACACACACATTCTCACACCCATACGTGTACCGTTATCCGGCAACAAAGCCCGCCAGCGGACGTTGAATTCGCCGGTAACACCAACACACAGCCTCACACACACAGACACACACACACGCCCCTTTGGTCCGCTTTTTGGGATGAAATATTTGCCATGCTCTCGACAGAACCACACACCAGCCTGGGAGGGAGGGATGTTTTTCCCAACCCGCACCATGGCCGTTCGCTGTGGCCTGCGGGCAGTTGTGCCGTGTGCGATGATAGGGGTGGGAAGAAAAGCGAAGCGTGAGTGTGTGTGTGTGTGTGTGTGGGTGTGTGTGTGTGTGTGTGTGTGTGTGTGTGTGTGTGTGTGTGTGTGTGTGTGTGTGTGTGTGTGTGTGTGTGTCCCCGAATGCTCGGCATCCGCCATCTTTCCACTCTGTGGCGCTTAGGTGGGCCGCACCCGCACCGGCAGGAGGAACGCAGAATTCGCAACTCACGACCAGTCCGTCGCTGGCAAAGATGGACAAAGCGATGGAAATGCCGATTGCGATAGGGTGAGACCGATTTTATGTCCGTATTGGTGTATTGGTGCTGTCCGAGCGGTGTTCGTTTGCGAGGATGGGGTTGCTCACGGGTTACGGCTGTTGTGGTTTTGCTGTTTTGTGTTGATCCAAGCGCAATTTTCAATTCGATTGCTGGTCGCTTTTTTATGTCGTCCAACTGTTTGCCAATATTGAAGATATGGAAATAATAGAAACTTTTATGACAATTATATTGCATACCTTCAGGCGCTTAGCACGTCACAGCAATGAGCGCATTTTTAGCAAGTTTATTGTCTATTGATGCAAAAAAATAAATATTTAAATTCAACTATTAGTTTAATATTCCAGCAAAAGTTCATTTTAATCAAATTTGGATAATATTATGCAATAGATCGGAAATATTAATAAATCCTACCAATCGATGAATTTACCACTCTGTCATCTTTGAGGCCATGCTAAGCATTTGTGATACATGTTATTTATTTCCGATAATCATTTTCAATTGCTAAAAACAAAACTTACCCGAACGAAAGGTCAATTTTACTACAAGGACAGCGTTCTTTGAACATAAATTAATTTGCAGGTTAATCGATGCCAACTACATCATCTCTGGTCATCCAGCCACTGTCGGGAATTTTAGACTAATAGGATTCTCATTCTAAAGCGAGTTATTGCATACTCATGTTCAACTTAAGTGACAGTTTTTGATCAGTTTGATGTAGGTATTAGTTATGTAGAGGCAAAAAATAGGCATTAATCTTCTAGGATACTTTAAGTTACAGTTATTTGGAGTCGCTGTAAAAAATAAAAAAATAAAGGTTCTGCTCAGATCACTAGAGAAACATCAGAATAAATTCGAACGAGAATATGAAGATGCAAAGTACTGTTACATCGATCTTAGTTACTTGTTTGACATCATTCTCATCGCGTTGTCATTACCCATACATCCAAAGCTGAGAATATTATGTACAATCTTTGCTATTGCGTTTACTAATGACTCAATCCAATTTTAGAAAACACAAATCCTTCTAACGTATGCACTATTACTGAACCGTTACAATATTTTGACATTGTTCCCACCTATAATTCCCACCAAACTTCGTACAATCGCCTTCCAATAGGCTATAGTTTTCCACACAAAAAAACACACACACACTCACGATCGATGCTGTGGGCTGACGGTGAACCGATCGATGAGACCCCGGAACCCTTTCCTGTGCCATTCATCTGCACCGGCACGGCACTATCTACCGTAAGCCAAGCCCATCCATAACACGCCATACCCAGCGACAGATAGTGATCAGTGTTTTTCTCACCTTCGTGCGCATTTACAAAAGCCTTCGACGTTGAAATATGCCTCCGTGTGCTTTTGGGGTTGAGCAAAAAAAAAAAAAAGGACACGAAGCTATTTAGCAGCCCAAAACCCCCTTCGCCATTCGTTTCTGTTGCCGTTGCTGCTTTCCGATCCTTCGCATATCGCACGATCCTTTCGATCCATGAGGTATGAGGTTACAGGCTTTTCGTTTTGTTTTGTTATCTCAATGCACATTCGCAAAAGAAAAGGGACAATTTATATTGAACACCGTTCGAGCGATGGGTTCGCTTTCACTCTCGATCTTTCTCTCTCTCTCTGTCACCCGCCGTGATGCTCATCAGCACTCATCGAACGCACTTTATGATGTTGTTTTCGGGCCTTTTGGTGGCAAAATAGGATTAGTCACCTGCTGGGACGGGACCCTTCTTGTGCGTTTGGCCCCGGAGTGGCTACTTGTTGTGGGTTTTTTTTTGCTGGTTACCTCTTTTGTCTTGTTTTGTGCACTGTTTATGTTTGTTTTTGGTGGATTACCTTTCATTCGAAGTATTTTGTGCTTCAAACTAATAGAGCGAAGGGATAATTGACTGTAAAGACCGCAAAGCAGCAGCAGAAGAAATTTGCAACAAAAAAAAAATAAAAATTATGGTGACTTTCCCCAATTATGGGAAGGAAATGGGCTACAATTGCTACAAAACGATTTGCTATCAATTGTATTTCCGTCCCTACCTTTGAGTACATAAATAGGTCGCCCACAATTTTCGATTCCTTACAACACACCGACACACACACGCACACACACACAGCTCAAGTGGCGGAAGACGAATTTTGTGCAATATCCTCGGCTCAGCCATGCTTTTTACTGTTTCAAGATGAGTTGCTCACTAGCTCGAACCGCCATTGGCATCCGGAACGCCACACACCTAAATCCAATCACAGTTCACCGAAATGTAAGCATTCCGATTTCCCTTCACTAGCTCGCTTTCCCCGTCTCCGTAGAAAAAGGCAGACGACGGACAATCAGAATGGAATGAACCGAAAAAAGATCATTCACAGTTTTTTTTTTGTTCCCCCATTTTGCCAACCCCAAAAAAGCATAACCCATTCGGCTGGCGGATATCGGGTTAAGGCTAAGCAGGAACAAGCGGCAAGAAAATGAACGCCACTGTTACGAGAACGCATCATGCAACGGTAAGCAAAAATAATGCAAATAATCCATTTTCCGTTGAGAGCGAGAGAGACAGGATGTTAGCAAACAAAAACAAAAAATACTTCCCAAACACACATAGAGCGTAGGCTAGAGGAATGCCGGAAACGGCAAAACCCGTCCGCAAAGTACTGAGCACTTTACTTTACCGTTGGGTGGGAAAATAAATTGAACTTTCGCCGCCGCTTTGCGCCGTGAATCCTTTAACGAACCATTTCCCACCGATTTCGATCCGAGCTGACGGATCGCAGAGCGCGAGAAACAGGAGCTGAGCACCAAACGAATCGACAGCGGGTAAGATGGATGGGAGAAAAAATCCTTTACCGGGAAGCACAATAGCAAAAAGGTAGAAAAGAAAGAAAGTCCGTTAAAGGTACCTCGCGGAATAGAAAGTGAAAAATCGAAATTTGCATTATGTAGATTAAAAGGGATGCAAATCGCATCCCTTTTCACTTCCTGCGAATGCAGTTAGAAAAGGGACTGGGACGCAAAAGAGTTATGCATATACCGTTTGCAGTCGCCAGTAAGGTAAGAAAGGTGAACGGTGAATGCAACACTAAAACCTAAATCTTCTAAGCCCTCCTTTTTCGTCTGCCCGCAGCGTGTGAGTTAGTGTCAATTTCGCACAGAAACCTTCCGATCACCAAAAGAAAGCCTCAACGTAAGCAAAGGGGTGAAAGTAGTTTTGCAACAAAAAAAAAAAGAACGGTTACACAGCCTGTGCCTGAGAATGAGAAAAGGAACAATCCACACATCACATCCACCCTGGGCCATTGAATAATGCCCGGCTATTGTGCAAAACGCAATCGCATCGCTCGAAGGAAGATGCATCGATTGGGAGAAGCCACCGCCGTCTTAGAAGGACTTTCCAATATTGCCCTCGGGAGGTGCTGCTTCACTCACTGCTTTCTTGTACACCCGTTCACCCCTTTCTTGCCTGGTGGGTTTCGGTTTAAATTAGATCTTTCTCCCATCCGGTGGCAAACCTTGACAGAAGCAATAATTTGATTTTCTCTTGTCGCATTTTCAAGCAGCAGCAAACGGCGGAACCAGGTCCGTTCGATTCCGCAGGTACGCGTGATCAGTGCGCGGAGTGTGGACGTTGGGAATTGAATTACAATCCCAGCATGCGGTAGGATGCAAAACGCCGAGGGCAATCGGTTTGGTAGATTGGAATTCGTGTGAAAACCATTTCCTGTGTGCTCGATCGAGCCATTTCTCCGCATGGCTGGTTGAAGATTGAGAGTGGCTACTAGAGAAAGTGGTCATCTAAGTATCTACAATGTAGCCACACACACAAAAAATGAAGAATTGGCTTAATAGTTTTCTTGAGATGTTTTAAACACAAATTTAAAATGGCGCTGAAATAGTCTATAACGCAATAAATGCGTCAAGCGACGGTTCGCACACAACCCGTCCAGGGGGCCACTCAAACAGTGTGACTCAAGTGGACATGGTCTCCCGCGGTGGTCACGATTTCTATCGACCGGAACCCTCCAATCAACACGCATCAAATACGCACTCGAACCATTTCGTATCGCGATCGTCCCATCTCGCCGTACCAGTCCCGTTACAATTGTGATTTATGCTCCGCGCATTCTTTCGCCCAGCGCGAACCACTCGACTCCACTACATACTGAGTGGGCCTAAGCAGGACACCGACCGTGACATATGCAAAGAACCGCTGTAAGCATAGTAGTCGTGCGAGATAAAATATTACGCGCGATTAATCTGCTCCCTAGAAACATCAGTTTCCGTTTCCGCGCACACAAACACACACACACACACACACACACAGGCACACACTGTCAGTACAGAATTTTTGGAAGTGAAGCGGGACGAGGTCGTCGAACCTTTCGGGAAAGGGGGAAACAAACGAGAGCAGTTCGCAGTAGCAACAATGGTTACGTTAAAGATTTCCCGATTGCGTCACTGATTGGTGTGAAGAAGCTGCGAGTCAATTGTTGATGAGGAGAGTTTGAGGATGCTAGATAGGATGGAAAGGAAGCGTTACCGAGTGGAGGCCATTTAATTTGAGTTCAAGATCAACGCATTGTTGAAACTGTTTGAATGAGTTTCCTATGATAGTTACGATCAAAATCGGAAGGAAATCATTGATAAAGAGTTTATTTAGATTGTGTATTGAAGTGGAGGTTGTAATAGAGGCTTGTGCCATATCTGATCAATTAGCTTTGGATGGTAGAAAATGGAAACGACATGGTAGAAATCTCCTGTATTGTTAGTTTTCGCCCTTGAAAATGACTATATCTCAAACAGTAGCTCGTGAAATGATATACAGGCTTATTTAATACCGTTTTAGATGGGAATCGAGTAGTCAAAATGAGCTTCAAAGATATCTCTTCCATATAGCTCTAATAAAAGTGTAAAAAATGTCTGAAAGATTGTCTGGAAAAGCGGCAAAATGCAGAGAGATATCAAAAAAATCATATTTTGATGCCTTAAATAGCTAGACGACCTTCGAAGACGACTTTTATTAGGAAGAAGAGCTAACAAAATAAAAACACTTTACCTGCGTGTCCAATGTGGAGATTTGAAGATATAAGTAATAGACTAGTCAACCACAACTCAGCAGTACATTGGTACAATTTTCTAACGGTAGTGTTGCTTCTTACCACCTGACGAGTGTCTTGAAAACGTACTAAAAGAAGTATAGAAGGTTAAGAATGACTGAGTCGAGGTCTTCACACATTTAGGGAATATTTCATTCCAACTAACTTGCATTGGTATGGTTTGTATGGACATATGGACATTAACAAAGATCTTCTCCATGAGTCCTACACGAGTCCATGTGTTCCTAAAATACATTACTTTAAGTGTTATCAACTCTTTCTTGTGTTTCCAAAACTGTTTTCCATTTCATCTTATATTCTCTATTCGAGCCAGTTCCTTCAATGTATGTTGCAACAACTAAAACACCTTCCTATACATCCCAACCGTAGCACATCAGCAAACATCAAACATCACTTCGTTAAACCTCTTTTTCGCCCGACGGTTCGCTTCGACCCCTACCATCCTGTCCCTCCGCCGTATGCACTTTGCAAATGATATGCAAACATGCTCGCCGCCATTTTGCCGGACCTGCCGTACCCTGTCCGTACGGCCGGGGACGGGATACGGAAAAGCCATTAGCAAAACATACAGCAATGGTGAGCGCCCCGGTTCGCTGTCCGCAACCGGCAAAAAGGGGCGCCAGCAAGCGCCATAGAAAATCAATACCCATCGCCGATAATCACACCGAGCGTGGGCCGAGGGTGCTTCGACACAAAACGTTCAGTTTTTCGGGCACATTCTGTCTATGTCTGTGGGTGTGTGTGTGTGTCTATCGTTTCCATTTTCCGCCGCCTTCACCCTCAGAAACCGTTCAAACCCAACCGTACAGAGGGATGTGCTTTCAGTGCTAGCGTCAACATTTTCACGGCTTCGTTAAGCCCCCCGGGAGTCGCTGCTATTGTGCGGTGAGCTGGAAAAGGAAGCTGGATGAAGAGGGGGGGGAGGAAGGAGGAGAGCGACAGATACAGACGGGAGACCGCACACCGAACCCGTCCACGCCGTCAAACGATGCCGGCTGATGATGGCCAGCGAACCGAGCGAAAATCGCAAACAGCGTGTTTATTCAAACCGACACCGGCACCGGAGACTCCCAGACGGCCACCGGTGATGCACCGTGAGTTTGTTTCCATCTTTTGCGCGACACGAGATCCTCGGCACGCACACACACACACACACACACCGTCGCCACTGGATGAACTTTATTCGGTGTAAAACCACCGTTGATTTCGATGAACATCATCCATTTTACATGCATATTCTTCCAAGAAACGGTTTCACAACGGTCGCCCTCACCCCTCGCTCTTGGTTCGTGGTTTTGCCCGGTAGAGCGGTGCAGGAATATTTTGACCTTCCTGCTCGACTGGTCCTCTCTCTCTCTCTATCCTTTTCTCCTCCCACCAACCAACCGCCCACATCGTCAACTGTTTGATAAAACATGCTAATAGAATTGATGAAACCATCGTCCACTTTGTGAAAAACGAAAAACCCAGCCCAACAAAGCATCCGTTTCGCGTTTGCCAAAGCGAGGAAAGCAGGAAAGCGGATGCTCTCCCTCTCGCTTCACCCAACCCGGCCCTCCGGCAACGGTCACGTCCGGTGTGAAGGTGTTATGTATACATGGTGAAAATGGCATCGTCACAACCGACAGCAGCCCGGTGAAGCTCGCTTATTGAGGAAAATCGATCGATCGTCCAACCCTCAAACTCGCCAGTCCAGGCATCAACTGACCGTACGCTGCAAACCGTTCGCCCAACAGCGCAAAGGGTGAGTGAAGTGGGCGGGTGGACAATCTCATCGTGCCCATCCTTGCCCATCCGTACGAAGCCATTATATACCAGAACGGTGTGTCTGGGGGCTGGTGTTGGGGTGGCCCCAATGTCTTGCATTGACCGACACGGGCGCCAAGATTTGAAGTTGCCGTTCGTTGGCGAAGACGTGAAGAGAGTGAGGGGGGGGGGGGGAGATGGGTCAGGAGAATTAAACATAAAGAACCGGACCAGAACGTCCCATCCCAGCTCCGGCCAGCTCCGGGAAAGATGGACAAAATGGCCGAACCGAAATGGCTTCCATGTATCCAGCCGGGGATGCTTTTGTGTCGGCTGGGATGAGATTGATTAAGAATTCATTTACTAATCGGGCGCGTTGGGAATGGGTGTTGTGAATTTTATAATACATGAAACATACTTTACATAACTTTTCTTATGCCTTTAATTTAAATAATATAAGTAAGATAAATAAGTTATAAAGTCCAGGCAAATAGAAATACGTATAAACAAACAATACGTTATTTGCTGCTATGATTAATCCCTTTTTCTCAAGCAGGAACTCAACAATAAAGTTCCACTAACCAAAAAATAGAACTGCATAAGAAATATAATAAAATCAATGTTCAAATGTTATTGAAAATTGCGTGTAGTTTGTACAGTACTTGGCTACTGGAGCAAAATATTATTGCAAAAGCTAAGGCTAGTAAATTTCCAATCTTTTCCACCGTGAAGCACCGTCTCCTACACCGGCACAAACCCGCTGCATAGTTTTCACTCCACGTCGTTCCCGGACGCACGACACGTCGTTCCCTCCTCTCTCTCTCTCTCTCTCCAATCACCAAACGACGATGAATAAATTGAATTTCAAAAACCCAACCCCAAACACACCCAAAAAACGCCGATCCAACGCCCTTCAGCGGACTGTGTTGATTGGAGTGGTCCCGAAAATGGACCGCGTCCAAACACCCAAACGGACCCTTCGGCAATGGAATTAGTTTTCTCCGACCGCTAGGCGGTGCTCGTTCCACTGCTGCCACAATCTTACTCCGATTCGAACGGGGTCAGCATCCTTCTGCCAGAAGGGGAAAGACTGTGTCTGTCTGTGTGAGTGTGAGTTTGTAAGCGTCTGGAGTTAGGTGAGCTATTTGTTATTTCATCTGCCGTCCCTGCCGGAGAAGACATACACACCGAAGCCCATCGCGACCATCCGTAGCGTCCGTTTTGCTTGTCCACCCGTTTTGCTTGTCCAACCATACCCCCCCCCCCCCCTGTCCCTCAGCAGTAACCACCCTCTCCTAACCTCAATAGATAGACAGGAGGATAAGGAAGAAGAAGCCATCGGACCTAAACCCCCTTGGGAGTAGCGAGAAGAAGCACTGGCTGGGCGCAGAATTTGCATAAACACAATGGTCCGCAGGCCGGAGCGTATTAATACTGTTGTTAGGAAAGATTTGCTTCACCCCCGCACATCCCCTCCGGGGCAGATGGATGACAGGGCAGTCCAAACCCGGAACAACCCGCGCGATTCGTTCGGCCCGAGGGCAATGCTAAAACCTGGACGAAAACGTGTGGCCAATCATCTTACCGGAGGCGTACCGTTACCCCGGGGCCGGCACTTTCGATAGTAATTCAATCTCGCTCGGACCGTTCCCGGGGATGGCTCTGGATGGAAACTAGGCCGCCCACCCCTTGCCAGCTTGCCAGCTTTTGGTGGTGAATTTCCATAGTCATCAATTTTCACGATTTTCCACCCTCGCCGAGACGAGATGAGATTAGGCGAAAAACTTTGCGCCCATCATCCCTCCCCCCCACCCCTCCCCCCGAATGTTTGCCATCGATTGTCCGTCCGTCCGTCCGTTCGTTTCGGTTTTCTTTGTCCGTTCGGGGCTCACCCTTATCGGTGCACATTGTGTCTTTCATCGTCACCTTTTATCTTCGGCCGCACGTTAGAAGCTGCTGGACGGGGGAGGTTTTTTTTTTGTTCTTGTTATTTTTGGCCTTCCGCGCTGTTTGCTCTTGATGAAATTTTCAATTTAAAAATGAATGGCCGGCCTCGCCAAAACCATCGCATGGCCGCCCTAGCTCATCGCATCTCATAGCCCGCCGGTGCCGGGAGGGCAAACATTCAGGGGCAAAGACCGCTGCGTGGAGAAACCCACTGTGTTTGCTGACCAGAGGATGTGTTTTTTTTGTCAAACCACGGGCACACACACACACACAACCAAAAAAAGAGACATTTTGATCATTCGATACGGCTGAAACACACCAATATTCGGCGCTCAGTGTGTCCCGGCTGCCGCTACGCTAACTTATCGCCATCGGTCGGGCGAGCAGATTGATCGAATATTGCCTCCGGCGTGACAAGAAAAATCGTCCCCGTCATAGTTGAGGTTTGCTTCATTTGCTTCAGTTCGGTGTTTCGCTCATTCGCTTCATTGGACCGTTGCTTGGGGAAGGAGTTTACCCGCTTTTTGGAGTGCGGGGAGTAAGAATGCTACTTTAAGCGGGAGGGTTGAAGGATCTAAATTGTGCGCCCGAGGACAGTTGCTTGGCGGTGTGGTTGAACACTGTGCTTGGGGTGATAAATGGAAAATGCCAAAGCCCTGACAAATGCACCCATTGGAATTAAGGCAGATTTGTACGGCATTCCTTGCATATTTAAAGCCCTCGGGTAACTTACGAGTATACGTTTCCAAGACAGCGAGGACGTTCTATTTCCGTGTACTATGTCAGTGTAAAGAGTACAGAAATTATATCAAAACATCCCGTATCTTATACCAAATTATGTAACTAAGTAAAATAATACTAAATATATCCAACGTTTCAACTTGAAATGTTTTTGGATCGACTTTGAACTGAATTAGTTTAAATTCTACAACATTTGAGTATATTTGTTGCTTTCATTTAACTTCTGTATACACAAACACGACTCAGAGTAGAACAAGGCACATAATTGGCATTAAGCGTTGATGTTGGCACGAGATTCGGAACTGTCCTAGGACACCCAGACTTACTCCTAGAACCTAGAAACTAAGGTGTTACCTTCCACTGCCTTCAAGCGCAAAAGTAGAGCAAGCCATACGATGCAAAGTTTCAGAGCAGAAGCCAATAGAAGCCTTTTGCAACCTTGGTTGAAGTTTAGTCCGAAAGTGACGTCTCAGTTAAGCTATGTAGCTCTTTGTGCTGGTTTTTCTTTGGGCAATACCATTTCTAGAATTACAGTGACCTTGTAAAGACCTACGAAACAGTCTTGGAGAGGTTGTAGCAATCACTCCCAACGTATTTCTTCATTATTATCGAGCTAGTTATTTAAACCAAGGCTTTAACTCAACATACAATTATATTTGGTGCCATCTGTATCTTATTCACCAATCAAAGAGAAACTACCCGTTTTTCATTGCCAGCGGTAAAGTTCAAGGACGCTTACCGGAAGTAAACATAGGTCAGAACAGAAAGAAACGGGTTAAAACAGCTTTATTAAATGAACGGCACCGTTTGTAAGATCCACGGTCATAAAAAAAAAGACAGCGGAACTGATGGTGAACCATAATAGCAAAACAGCTATAAAAACAACACACCTTCTCCGACCCGATGTCGGCACACCCGCGACACAAGACAAACAAAGTGTAACGAGAGGAGGAAAAAAACCAAGTCAAGAGAAATTTTCTTTTCATTATCAGCAGACGGTGGTTTGCCCCGTCCTCTGAGCAACGCCCGCCACCACCACCACCACCACCAGTAACTGGTACAAAATAAGAAAGAAATGCCAGCAGCAACACACACACACAAAGAAGGAAAAACATTATCCTCATCCGCCGTGGCCCGTCGCATCAGCTGATAGTAAACGTAACAACCACTAAACGGGATGGAGCGTAAAAAAATGAACTTGCCCGGTGAGAGAAGAAAAAAAACGAACCCCCGTGAAAGTGAAAGTAGAAAAATTATCCCAAAGCCCTGCGCCGTCCTCCCCCCCTTGGAGGTCGGAGCCTCACCATCGGGCAAAGCAAAAGAAAACTGTTCGCGAACAGCCGCGAGCCGCGTGCCGCAATTAAGTTTCATCGTTTTGCATCGCCTGGGAGGAGTAGCAGCACGCCCGAGACAAGGAGTAGGGACAGGAAAAAAGCAGCATTAAAGGATCGTTTTCGTTGCTCCTCGGCCTCGGCTTTTGCGAACCAGGTTCCCGCCAGCCCGACGAGAAGTGCAACCGAGGAAGTGTGCGCCTTATGAATGAATGAATGAAGCAAATTTAAATAATGAAAACACGCTACGACGCGCATTTTTTCGCAGCTTCTGTTGTGCTATCCGTGGTGTAGCGGGGGGGGGGGGGGGGAAGGAGGGAGGGATGGAGGGTTTCGGTGTGCGTTTTTTTCCCAACCGGCGCGCGCGAAGCAGCTGTGCTACTTATTCGGTGCATTTTCTTTCACAGTCCCGGGCGTTTTTTTTTTCCATTCTTGGCCATCTTTTGTTTAACAACAGTTTTCCAGCACTGTGCGTGGAGTGGAAGCGTTCTTTTTTTGTCCTTCATTTTTTCGCGCTGCCGGGCGCTCAATTTTTCCGCCATCATCAAACGCAACACACCCGCGACTGTCGGTGTGTGAGTGGCTGGTGAGTGGCAGACACAAAGCAGCGCGCCATCGCAGCAACCCGCGCACACATACACCGAGCAACGGGGCGAGAGAGCGAAAAAACAACAACAACAACGAAAAAGGGGAAATTTTCCAACCACCCGCCTTCTGTGTTGGGACTGCAAACGAACAGGAGGGAGCACCGCACAGCCAGGCGTGCGAGCGGGATAGAGCCACCACTTCCCCTTTCTTTTGTTATGGAGAGGGATTTTTCCGTGGCCCACGCGCACTAGTGCAAAAGGGAAAGTAATTTTTTTCCCGCCATTTTATTACTGGCCCGCAGGCGGTGGCACTGTTGTCCTGCGTTTGGGGTGGTGAACGCGCATCATCCGCCATCAAAGAGAAATTTTTCGTTTTTTTAGTGAGTCTTTGGCAGTTCGTTTGCATAAAGAATTTTAAAAACTCAGACACCGACGACGACACGTTTGCAATTGTTTTGCTTTTTTTCTACTTTAAGATCCTTGTTTTCCCTCCACTTTCATTAGCATCGGTGAAAGTGGAACAAAACGATAGGCGAATAAAAATGGGAAAGGGAGCTAAGCGAGCGAAAAAAAAACTGTGTTAATAGATTGCATAATTAACGCGACGCGTCGGCTTATTTTTTTCGTACCTAAAATCTAGCTACAAAAAAAAACGATATTTTAACATCCCGTTTTTTGGACCGTGACCGCCGGCTGCCGGCAAAACACAGCGGGAGCAATTAACGGGAAACGGGACGAAGCGTGGACAGACAGCCAGACTGGCCGAGACCTTGACATCGTTTTTAATGAGAAAAGGGAGTTCTTTTTTTTATTTAAAGTTTGCTGGCTGCTTACTTTACAAAAGCTACAACAGTTGCTTTTTTTTCACTTTCTTTAATTTATTTTAAGTCCGATGCCGCCAACATTTCCTCCCCGGCCGGCCGGCCCGATTCCCGTCAATGAAATTTCGTTTTCCCGCAAAAGTGGGCCAATTTTCCTGGAAACTCCTGGTGGTGGTGATGGTGGAAAATTATACTTGCAAACGCTGCTGTGCCACGCTGTTAAACAAGCCGATCATCAAACGCGGCGCTCGATAACGGCAGGCCGGCGGCTCCACTTGTCTTTCTACCTCTCTCTCTCTCTTCGCCTCCGTTCCTGTTCGACAGCTCATTGCGGCTCATTCATGCTTTAAAAATGATGTTGCTTCGCGTCATAACAGCCGGCGAAGGTTTCTTGCACTCGCACAGACACACAGACAAACACACACATCAACATTGCTGCTTCTTTCTGTTCCGTGTCACTTTCTGAGCCCTGCCCCAGTCCATCCCCACCGCGCGCCATCATCATCATCATCATCTGCTTCGTCCTCAGGATGCACTTAAAGTGTGTGCCATTTTTATAGATTTATGCTTTCTTTACGGCCCGCTGCCCGCTCCCATCAACAATGTGTCTGCCAGTCACAATTTATGTGCCCCAGGACCACCGCCTCCCCGCAAATGGAATGGTGAAGGTTTTTTGTTGCCTACCCTTGTTCTTCAAGCTTTCTGGCTAGGCTGGCTTGCTGGTGGTGAAAGTAAAAGGGGAGTTTTTTTATGGGGGACGGTTGAGGTTGCGGGTGGAAGTGCCAGGGGAATGAAATTTGTTTGTTTGCGTGCGGATTCTTGACTTTTTTTTTGCCGACGCCGCGCCGTGGCTGTAATAAAAATTCGTACCGAGACGTTGCACACACTTTCGCTTTCACTGGAACCGATGGAGAGACGGTGCTAAAGGGGGAGGATTCTCGCTTTCCTCTGTCGGTGTGGCTGTGTAGTACATGTTGGGCTGCACAAATACGCACCTTCGAAACAGCTGATCCGGTGCAGAAACAAACACAGTGTTTGTGTTTGGCTTCGAGCGCAATACTGCAATGAAAATGCAAATTTAAATAGAAACTCGACACTTTATACCTTACTTAAGGACTTAAAGTATTGCAAAGGATATGAAATTATTTTAACGAAATTGACTCGATCTGAGATTAGTGGTATTTTTTTCTGGTTGTATTGACATTTTAACTAACATGTACATTAAAAGAAATGGACAAACATTGACAATTTTCATCGGTTTATCTTACCTCGCGCTAACGAAACGAGAAATGTACTTTAAATAATAGTATCTCATGAGTCAACAGACACAATTTGACACCTCTATAAGCCTGTTCCGGTATCTACAACCACTTCTTGACACTATTAAACAACAATCAGAGCATCCTAAACAAGCCCGGTTCGGAATGGCCAATGATCCTGAACGATGAGAAGCTCCAAAGGATGCTGAAAATGAAGTCCTTGGCCGGTCCAACATCTCCCAGCTGCGTTCCATCGAAATTTTCTGTACCAAGGAGATTCTCAAACATTTTTGTCGCGAAAACTGAGGAGGAATTGATACAACCCAAATAGCCAGCTCGTACTTTATAGCTGATTTAGAGCTGTTTAACGAAAAATCGGTCCGATGTCGTACTTTGTGGCTGATTAAGAGATAGACGGTACTTTGCGGAACTATGGAGCTTTTTAACAGGCACATGGTACTCTTTGGAACTTTGCGGCTGATTAGCACTATATGTAGGGTTCATGATGGAACTTGAAGGCTCGTTAAGAAAGGGTGCTGAACTTGGTGGAACTTTATAGCTTTTTAATGCATGACATCGGTTCAAGGTGGCTCTTGTCAAAGTGTCAAAGACAAACGCCGGCAATAATCTCATTGCTGCTGCACAAGTTAGATTCGTTAAATGAAGAATGAATATTGAGTGAAGTGATTGTGAATCACAGTAAATTGTGTAAAATTTTGAGTAATTCATCAATACAAAAGATTAAAAAATATACATATGTGTTTAAACGAAACAAATCTTGTCGTTTATTTCATCGATGACGCTTGCTTGAAAGTAAAACACAAAGAAAAATAATCCCTGGCATCGTGGTATAAGGAAGCTGCTTAGGCGCTGTTTGAAAGACCCACATAGAACTTTGATGCTGTTTATCTACTGCAAAAGGCGAATTAGAGCAGCGATCTTTAGCGTGCCAAAATGAGCTGCTTAAGCAATTCTGGCTATTTGGGAAATCGAAGGTAGATCTTAAAAACAAGACTGCTAACATGCATTTGTTCGCTTTTTGCAAGTAAACTTAAATAATTACTTTTCCAATGATGTTCGTGAAAATAAATCTTGGTTAGCATTTTTTCTACAACCAGCTGAACAAAACCTATATTATATGCAAACGTTACTCTCCCGGCTTTAGTTTATTTTCCAAACGTAATCGGCCAGCTAAAAATTGAAGCTAAAAATTGAAAATGAAACATAAAAAAAAACAATATTTTTATCACGAGAAATACTAATCAATCATACTAATACTTATAATAATTATGGAATAATAAAATACAGCAAATTCAAATCGCTAAAGATATTATGTTCAAGCAGTTAATATGACATTAATATATTCAAAAATTATAACTAACTAGTATTTACACAATAATTCTTCCTACATGGTGACTGTTTCCAACGATACCTCTTTGCCCACGTCCGGCTCATGTTATTCTATTCTACCAAGATCTCCTACCATTGAACAACAACCGTTCCATATCCTGTTTCTAATTATACAGCATCTTCTCCAAACACGACGAACCTTCCATCATTCGCTTTGATGTGTTCGCGCTTTGCGCCTTTGCTCACACCCCATCGGCAGCTGCCCATCGCATCTAATCCCAACATCCCGAATCCGATCAAATATCCTACAACACACACACACACACCGACCAACACTATCAAACAACAGTGCTAGAATGGAAAATAGAGAGCATTTTTTAATCAAAGCCCATCCGCACCACAAACACAGCCAGCCAGTACGTACGAGCCAGTTGTTGCAACAGTTTCGTCCCATTTCCTTGTTGCCATTGAAATGCTAATGAGCTTACGCACTGTGCGTCCTCCGAAACGCAGAAAGGGGCTTAACCTTTTCCGCTCGTAATCGAACGTTCGAACCGTGCAACGGTGCTAACGAATATTCGATATTCGATCGGGTTGAAAAAAGCATATTTGCATATTTATTCACACACGCACGCACACACCCCTTTTCCTTTCCCATTCATCGGACATAAAGTTTGCAATGATTTTTGCAATTGCACAACGCGTAAATAGCAGTTGCAGTTTGACAGTGGCCTACAGTTTCGGATATAGGTTTCTGCTGAAAGGAAAGCTGATGCAGCTGCATTTTTTCATTTCCTTCTTTTTTTGTCTCTATCCCTCTCTCTCTCTCTCTTGTCAGCTTGCTTAGAAACGGAGCAGTTCGAGATACGGGACGGATCATTTGCATAAAAATGTCCTCCGATTGGTGTATGGCTTTACGCGCTATTCCACACCGGGCCACACCGGGCCACAGGTCTGACAAAAAGGCTGCAAGAAAGAGAGCGACGAAAAGGAACGCAAGCAGGAAGAAAGCCAGGTAAACGATTTTCCACATGCCATTCCACGGGGAGTCCTTCGCGCTGATGCATATTATTTTTATTAACAACAGATTCCCTTGCTTTTTTGTTGTTGTTGTTTAGCTTGGCCCGTATATTTCACACCCTTTCCCGGGGTTGGCGCGCCGTTACGCGCACGGTAACCCGGCGTCACTGTGCTGCGCGCTACCTGCGTTGCGCAACCCTGCATTAATTTTCTTTCCCGAAATAAAAGCCCCAGGTGTCTTCTCGGTGACCTCCTCGGGCGCACTCGCGTTTTGTGTGAGGTCTAACGTCTAATGCCAGCTGAGCTGTTCGGCGGTGCCGCTTCTCTTCACACCTCAAAGCACGCTTTCGGATGCTTTTGAGCAAACATTGCCGCCACGCCAGTGATCGCACAACAGTTCGAACTGGTTGGTTGTGATTTAGCTGCGGAGTCTGCGAAGTGAAGTGTATTGGCTATTGATTTTGTGATTGAACATACGTTTCTTACCTTCAACAGTGCTCGTCCCACCTGCACGTGCGTACTCAGTTTAAGTGACCGTCCGTCCGACAGTTCAATAACAATGTTCCGCATCGTTACCGGCCGCACAGCGGGCGGGGTCCACTGTCCCTTTCCCGACTGACCGCAAAAATCCTCGCAAAACAATCAAACCAATATTCAAAAAGCCTTTCCCAATCCCGTCCCAGCGGTCCCTGTGATTGGGCTGACCACGTGCACGTCCAAACGTTGTCCACCCCTTGGATTGTGCCGCGTGGACACCACGGCAAATGATGATCATAATTTATGGACCGAAGCACACAGCGGCACAGCGCGGCCGGATTTGTTCGTATGCAAATTGTTGCTACCAGCGGCATAAGGGGTCAGCATAAATTTGGGGTCAATTGACCAATGTTGTCACGGCACACGCTGACCCCTAGGTAGGCCGGCCGTGCCGGGTGAAATCCCTCTGGGGAAGCGCTGGCCGGCAAAGCTGACCAATGGCTGGACAAAGGGGCGCTTCCCCTGGGCCTGCCATCCAAAGCGGGGAGTGAGCCCGCCGTAACGAGGATCGTAAACGAAAGTGATGGCAGTGATGGGCCTCCTGTGTTGACCCTAAGCGTGGCGAAAACAAGTCGTTTATCATCGTGCCAAGTTTGCAGCACTGGACAGTACGGCTGTCGGAGTCGGAGGGAGCTATTGTAGTTATCATTTACCATCCCCAGGCGGTTGGGAGTGTCTCAAGAGGCCGTTAAAAGATTAGCCGGGCCCGGCCGTTGTGCGTGTTTGTCAAAGATATTAAAACAATCCTTCGTTGGAGTGAGTGACCCCGAGTGTGTTAACGTGGTAAAATGAATGGGATTATAATCGGACGGACTTGAGGCCACCGATCGGGGAAAGTTTAAGTGTGGAAAATGGTGGCACAAACGCGTAGCGCAAGCTTACTACTCTATTTCTGTGATATTGAACCTCCTAATAAAGTGCATTAATTATGATAAAATAGGGTCAAAATTTAACTGTGCGAGAATACTCTATGCGTTTTAAACAACCGCGCCACAACCGGACAAGAGGCGTCACTGTCTTTTTGCTAAAGTAACCAAATTTTCGTCAGGACACTTTTGCCCGAACAAAAACGAACTGCTTTGCAACCGACAACTCTCACCTACGCATCGCGCATTATCGTTCACTCTTATCATCCCCTTTAGCCCTCTATGGCAACGGCCAATCCAACTTTAGCTCAACCTTAGCTCAATCTGCTGCAGCATGGGCTCGGCTGTTCATTAGCGTTGTCATGGCAGGCACCCGAAAAAAAAAAATAAGTAAAAAGACTCCTCCACCAGCAACCCGAACTTTCTAACCAGCATACGCGGAGCTTATTTGTCTTTCATATCGTTCGTCCTGTACCATCACAGCAGCTGGAGCCCCAATACAGAGCAGGCTACTTAGGCGAAGCGCCGGCGCTGGTAGAGCAAATAATACCGCAGAATGTGCTGCACAATATCGCCCCGCAAAACCGCGCAAAGAGTAAGGATCGAGCTGGAACACCGACGTTTCGACGTTGATTTATGTCACACTGACACTGACGGACGGACGAAAGGTGGTGATGCTGGTGCAACGGCGACGTACGGCGGTGGCGTCCTGTGAGAGCTCCTGATGATCGTCGTCCTTTTTTGCGGTGCGATACATCGTCATTGCCGTCGCCATGGGAACAAACATGGCAGCTGGGATAGGTTGGCCAACTTTAGCTCCCCACATGCTACAGTGTGGTGCATGATGTTTGTGGATGAATTTGTATTGACTAGTTTGATTTGTAATTTTGTACAGAGTTTATCACAACAAGATGTTCCAAGTTGGTGAAACACACAATTTATTTTGTGTTTCAGAAATTTCTCAATATTTTCTACAACTGTTTTAACATTTTATCCCTAAACGTTCAATTTTATAAAATTGCTCAAAACCCTTTCATGCTCACAACTCTGCCCACCAGCATTGGATGGCTCAACGAAGAATACCACTCCTTGCCATCCGCACTCCCATCACCCAACGGCTGTGGTTTTAGTCGCCCTGCCAAGACGTCCCGATTCGTTTGCCTACGACTCCCCATGCACCGTCCCAGTTTGCATGTTCTTTTAATTAAATTAAAATTATATCCACACACACTGACACACACACATACATACACGGTGCTATCTTGCCGTCGACCCATAGCAACTCCAGCACGTCACATGTGAAATTCGCCCACCCCGCAAGCGCCCAAGGAGGTCGGCAAAGGGCACCGGCACCACGCGGTCGCGGTTTGGGAAAACTTTTATCTCTCCCCTGGCGCCACACACGTACACGCTGCTACCATGCAAACGATCACGATCCGAAAGGACGGTCACACGTACAACCACACACACATACACACAACCGCCATTTCGTTTCGATGCGGGGACGTTCATGCGTACGTTCGTCCGTTTCGACCGAGCAGGCCTCCGAGAAGCGCCCACGTACACGTGATGCGAGGGGTTGGGTCATGTGTGCAGAAACTTTCTACCTCCTTTCTTTCCACCAAGCATGTGTGTGTGTGTGTGTGCCTTTCCCTAATTGTCATTCCATTGCCCACCTCTCTAGGTCCTTCCGTGCCGTTGGCCGTTGTCAAATCCTTCGCCTCCCGCCGTGCCGTCCCCGTCCACGAGTGTGAGGCATTTTCCTTCATTTTCATTCCCCCCCCTCCCACTACATTGTAGCTCATTTATTTGCATTTATATGAAAGCCGGTATCCTTTCGCTATGGTATCTTGCCATACAAATACACACACATGCACACACTCAATAACGTACGCAAAAGCCCAGGAATTTCGTTCGTTTCGTTGTCGCCGTTCTCTTGAGCTGCTTCCAAAAATTATCCTCCCGGGACGTCAAACACACACACACACACACGCGCGCGCGATGTGGCAAGCAGGCAGGAGAAAGTTTTCCCCATTGCCCATCACACCATATGGCCTCGCCCTGGAAGATGCCGGTTGGACGCAGGATATTGTGGACGCCCGGACCGACGTTCGGAAACGTCGCACATAAAAGTTAGACATTGTTCGCCCCCCCCCCCCCTTCACCCAATCGCGTACGGTGGCGTGGCCATATTTGTTTGGCCTCCGCCATCAACTCGCTTATCAGCCAGCACAGGGTAGAACCTTTTTAGTTTCGCAATGTACATATGAGTTTGTATGTGTGGGGGAGCTACGCAGGCGTTATCCCATTTGGACGATTCTTCCTGCCTCGAGCAACGGGACCATTTCGAGAAGCTCGCCATTCCGCTCGATTCGATTCGCAGCCTTCCAAATAAGGACCTCAAACGGACATGTATGCAACCCCGAACTTATGTGTATGGTGTTCCACATAATCCTTTCGCTACGCCCACAACCCCCACTAGCACATAAATTGACTTACCCCGGGTTAAGCCCGGTACAAAATGCTGCTCCAACTGCTCGGGAACGAACGCCAAAAACTACAACCACGCCACGCTCGGCACAAGAAACCCCGAGCCAAAGGCTCTTGATTAACTTGGCCTCGACGAAAATTAATTTAATTTTTGGCGTTTTATTAAAATTAGAAATTCTGCACTTCTGGCCCGTTCCCGTGTGGGTATATGTGTGTGGCCCGCTGGTGCCGGCCAAATCCCGGCGACACCGATTTGGAGCGCCGACGTGTGGATGTGAGGTATGTGTATATGTATTTTGCTACCATGCCTGCACGCGTGATCCTTGGCCCGCTCGCGATGGCAGCATGAATCTTGCATTGGAAATTTTGGGAGAAATTAGTTTAGTTGCAAATTGAAATTTTCCTTCTATAGGGGAAGCGACCAAATTATGTGCCCGTGTACGGTGGGACTTCTGGTTGGGAAGGGAAATGCCACTACCGTATGCATGGAGCGGGAAGTACATGCCTGATTTCCGATGTCTTTTGGGACGCTTTAATCAGTGCTAATTGGGCGGAAATATTAGTAAGTTGAGTGTTTATGTGGATGCATCTATTGTGAGCATGAGTAGAATCGGAATCATTGAGGGAGGGCTGGTTCAAGGTAAGATGAAACGAAATAAAGACACGTTTGAAAGAGGTAAAATTGAAATGTATACACCGCAAAGGTTGAAAGTATGAAGCAAAACATTAAGGCAGTCTTAACTAACTTAACAAATGCATCGGTTTATTTACTGTTGCTTTCAATTTAATATCCAGATCCAAATCCTTTATCAATATTTGACATGATTTGTTCCAGATATACTTTGTAGCTACTTCAATTAGAGGTTTACAGACAGTTATAGGCGATGGTTGTGTCTTCTGGTAAGAATTTCATCACTTAAAATGACTTGTTCAGGCTAACGTAAGCGATAATCATAATCGCAAGCTTAAACCAACTTAGTTTCTATCATTTATTTCATTTTCTACTTCTTTGGCGTACGGAATCGTGTTCCTAGATATTGTGTAAATCAAGATTATAGACGAGTTTTAAGGTCTACCTTGGATTAACATCAATTCCTCCTCAGTTTTCACGACAAAATTGTTTGAGTAGAGCTTTTGCATCATGTTGGTCCAGAAAAATTCGATGGGACGCAACTAGGAGTTGTTGGACTGGTTCGTGGCGTAGGGTGTCATATCGAAATACCTCCAAAATTCGCCTGAAATGGTCGCAATGAGTTTTGGCATCATTACTAGCCGCTGCAATGGCAGTGGTCGCTATTTCTGCTTCCTGATATGTTTGTTCTTGTTCCCCAGATATTATTTTACTGTTCCCTTTGGAACCTCAAGTCGTTCAGGGTCGTGGGCCATTCGGAACCAGGCTTTTTCTTTCGATGCTTTGATTATTGTCTAATAGTGCCAAGATGTTATAGATGCCAACACGGACTCATCCAATGTCCACAAACTGCCACACGACCTTCAACCACAAACTACCTTTTTGGTCATCACGGCTAGAGTTCGACTGATACGGATGTCAAATTTTGTCTGCTGACTCATGAAATACTATTATGAAAAGTGCAATCAACTTTTTGTTAGCAAGAATGAAGATAAACTCATGAAAAATGGCAATGTTTTACCATAGGGAGCCACGCTAGCTACATAATAAAACACCAGGCCACCCCTTCGCCCGCATATGTAGAGCTATAGAAGGAGACGCAAAAGAGTGTTAGGACAAGAGAGTTTTGTAGTAAATATAAAGCAATTGAGTTGTAATGTACGGATAAACATTAAAAATAAATCGTTACAGATGTAATAGACGATCTATTGTAAGATCAACATCAACAATTTCAATTTATTTGTTAAGAACTTTCAGTCGAATCTTTCCAATCAAGTGAACGCGGCAAGTCTCATAGCTTCATCCGAGATACAACAATGCATAATCTAACATAATTAAACATATCAGCAAATTCTAGAACCAAGCCACACCAACCTTTCGCCAGAAACCGACAACGGTAATGAGATTCGCCCGGTTCGAAAAAAATACACTCCCGCTACTTGTTGCAAGGTAAGACATCAACGCCGTAACGCAGGCTGCAGCTAACAAAGTGCGAAGACCTGCAACTACTCAACCAGCGCAGGCAGTACCCGCAGCGCCGGATCCGGGTTCGGTTTGGCTTTTAATGGATTTTCCGCCCCGTGCATTGCTGTTCCCGTATGCATCCTTCATCGCGGCACGGCACCATCCGTTCGATAGTGATCGCTGCTAGCCTTCTAAGCCTTCGCAAAACATTGCCAACATACACGGGGCAAAGCCCTTCTCCTTGGGCTGCGACCTAATTAATATACTTGCACGGAATAATGTATGGTATGAAATTAAAATGCTCCCTCCGCCCGTTCAACCTCCGGACCGGGAAGCCCTAGTGCTTCCATTATTGAGCCGCGATCGTGGTACAAAAACCTCCTAACATGACAATGCTCCCCGCGCCCGATGTTACATCCCTGCTACATACATGCGGGAAAAGAGGCAGGTTTGGACCGAGAAAACTTTTCACCTCCTCCACCCCAACCCCTCCCACACCTTCAGCATGGATGGAAAACGATCACGAACAGAGATGAGTTTGGTTTCGGTGGCTTCGGCTGGCGCTGATTTTCACTCGCGTAAAGCGAAACGCTTCTCGCACAAAACTTAAGTACAACTCATTGCCGTCGAACGCAGGCCGCAGCCCCCGTCACCTACCGTCCTATGTTTTCCGACAGTTGCGGAAGGGCTGCCGGATGATATTGCTCCGGTCCGGGAAGCGGGAGCCCTTCAATGATGAGCCCGCGCAACGATGTGCGATGTAAAGTTCGCCTTCGTTCCGGGGGGGGTTTTTACCCAGTGCGGCCATCATGCCGGCTCCCGAACGGTATTCTGCTTCGGTATTCATTACCCCGCCCGTTCGTTAGGCGTGCCGGCAACCACCCAGCCCCGCTTAACCAATTCCCCAAACGAGAGCCCCAAGCGCACTGCAAAGCAGTCGACACTGGTGAGTGGGGGAATGAGAACTCATTTTCATTTTTCGCCAAATTCGACACTTTTCCATAAAACTTTTGCCCCACATGTTGTCGTGATCGAAAGACAGAGAGAGAGAGAGAGAGAGAGAGAGAGTGGAAGAAACCATACACGATAGGCGTACGCATACATAAGCGCACACATGTGACCGATGGTGGTTGGTCCAACCAAGTGCGCGCGTACGGACGGACGGAAGGCAAATGAGAAACCATACTACTTAGCTACTAGCTGCATCGTTTGCCGCGTGCTTGGGATGGTAAGCGGTTCGCCTACTGTGGTACAAGGTGAAGCGAACGGCTTGCGGTACGGGAGAGCGCAGCACGCACATCTTTTTGCGCTCTACTCTTCTAAGAAAGCAAGAAACTCTGCTAGCAAGTCATAGTTGTACGTACACGGCTTGGTAGAAAGTTTTTTCGAGGGGGAATGGTATTTCTGTCAAAAATGAGATTTCCTTTTCGCAAAAAGGCTAAACACGGGCAAAGGCAGAAACACCTTTGCCGTGCCTATTGGGGAAAAAAATGCAGATAAGACAGTACGCCAAATTTCCACCTCGCCGGATATGTGTGTGTGTTTGTGTGTGTGTGTGTGTGTGTGTGTGTGTGTGTGGTGTGTGTGTGTGTGTGTGTGTGTGTGTGTGTGTGTGTGTGTGTGTGTGTGTGGTGTGTGTGTGTGTGTGTGTGTACGGGAAAAGCCTAACGGCTTCCGCCATCGTATCAGCAGAAAGCCCGCACGCGGATTGATATTTTATTTCCCCATTTCGCACCAAAGCTTCCTGTTTCCTGTTTGTGTACCGAAATTGAATTTCATCTCAAAAGCCCGCCCAAATCCTTTCGGCCCCGCTCGCTCGCACAATCACACTCGGACGTGAATGACGTTTTGTTTGTAAAGGATTTGATGGGTGATGCATATTGATCATCTCAAAGGAGGTAAAGTCTTACAAATGCCAACACAAATATTTCAACCCTACCACGACCAAGCAAGCAGGCAAGCATCGTTTCCACCCGCGAAGACATTGGTTTCAATTTTAAATAATGTCCTCCAACGCGAGACCACCCTCTCTGTCCAACGGTTTGTTCCTCCCCGTCGTACACCGAAGCCGTCAGTTTGGTGCGCCATTTGTAAAATGTGTTCCCTGTGGCCGGGTGGCAGTGTCGGTGATGTTCGCTCGTACTCCCTCATCGCTCGCCCCGAACCTTCCATCACGAGCAGAATGTGGCCGCAGCATTCCGATAGATGATGCTATGGGACATCCACCACCACTGGAAGCGCCATTGGACGGCATGTTGCCGCACGCGACACACCGTGCCGGATGGCTCCGCTAGCATTCCACGCCGCACAAGCTCCGGACGGTAATGGAGATCGCTATCGGTGAGGGTGAGGATGGGTGCCTGTGGTTTGACGAGAATGAGACGGAGGTGGGCTGAAGTACAAGAAGGTCGTTATCCTGGTGGCCGGGATTGGTTAGTTTTGGAGCAAGGCGTTCGGGCTGCGTCCGTAGATTGTTTAACGCGATGCATGGAAGGTATGAAAATTTCGCCGCGCTACACGGGCAACACCAACGCAAGGAAAAAGCCATTCGGCAAGGTGGGTTCGAGCAGTAGTTGAGGGGCAGCGTGGTGCAGAATTAACAGCAGCACCACGCTTTAGCTAAAAACCAGAAGCACCAGAACCCCCGCAAAGGCAGCTCCATCCCGCGGTGGAGCTGGCCGGCTCTGTCTGCGCAACCCGGTACGTCAGTCAAACGCTAGCAAAAATGGCAAATGTCAGACATCGCGCAGCCATGGGAAGGGTTTGCGGGAGCGCCGTACATTACATGCAAGGTAGAGATGCATCCGCAGGTCTGCAGGATATTTTAATGTATCGTTTCACCAAAAAGTTTCAGCCATGTAGGAGAAACCATCAAAATTCTCTTTTTTGGTGTCTTCGTTCATGCGATAAAGAAATACGCCCGTTTCAATCCCATTCAGACACACGTCCATTCTTCTTCTGCGGGCATTGTTAGGGCTGCAGGATTGATGTTTCGGGTTACAAACGTTTCGAAGGTACAGATCAAACACACAGGCATAGATATATTCCGCCATCTAGCAAATTATTTCCCTTCGATGTACTCTTCTCCCAACTCCGTCCTTTCTCTGGTAGTGGGAAACCCCCCCGTTGTGGGAAAACCCTTTCACATGACTAAACAAATATCGCTTTGTGTGATTAGAAACGTTTCACGTTTTCATTTAAATGCTGCAGTCACTAATCATCTCCATTTACAGCGTCGATTCCAACTCCAGCCACCGAGCTAGCTTACCCTAACCGCATCAAAGAGGTCATACTACGCGGAGAAATAGCTCCAAATCCGCTCCGAGTGCTGCGACGAATCGATAGGTTTCACTATTTCTAACGATCTGTAAATATTTGCCCTCGTCGGATATGGTCCCTGCATGGGCGAACGTGTGCCTTATCGCACACGATGGAGGCAAAATGGATCATTTATGCAAACAAGTTGCTCAAGGTGCGCCTGTAAGGACGGCACGGCCGGTACAAAGAAGAGGTTCGTTAGCGACCCACCAACATAAAGGTAATCAGAAACGGATGAGCGAGGTCTAGAGGTCGTCAGAATGAGCTAGTCATTTGCTTCTATAACGAAACACAATAAACAAAGCAAATAGTCACACACACACACACACACACACACACACATCCCGACGTACGATTTAATAACGAATCCAAGAATATACTTGAACCCAAACCGTCCATCTGCAATGTGCAACTCTTCCCATGCTGCTGCTGCTGCTGCTGCTACTGCAAGATGTCCCTGTCATGCTCCTTGGCGATTCTACTGGAAACATAGTGCAAAATGTATGCAAATGAAAAGCTCATTGCTGAGACGCATCTCTCTTTTCCTCTATTTCCATCCCACACACGACCGTACTTCAGACCATCAACGTGACTGACTATGGCTCTGGTGTTCTATTTATTGTGCTACCAGCATTGAGCTTTAGCTGCGCTTCTGTTCGTGTACACGCGTCGGAAAATTAGCCCCAAACTTGGGAAGCAACCAACCAACCCACGGTACCCAGGTACGCCTTGCCACCACGCAATACAGCACGCAGTTCATCATTCTTCGCGCTTCCGACCAAACGCACCGTCAGCGTCAAACTCGTCATGACATGTGATGTGAATGCGTCTCCATGGTAACGAACAACGCTCCCGCCCGGTCCCCTTCTTTATGGGCACGTGCTGAGCCCAGGCAACGACGATTCGCACGGCACAAGTGTGTAAATATAGTTAATAGTTGAAGCGCAAAATGTGAAAATAGTTTGGCTCGGCGCTGCTCTCCTGCAGGGATCGCACAAGTTCTCCGGTAGGCAGGTTCCGGACCCGATGTGTACCCAACGCCAACACACACACACACACACACATAGATTACACAGTTTCGAGTGCAGTTGCGTTGCTGAGGCGCAGCTTTTGCACTAATGCATGAATAATGCAAATGCGTTCGCCGAGCATACTTTATTAAATTTGCAGTTTTTCCCGCCTTTCCGCGTTCGGCAGGGTGGAAAATTGGCAGCCAGAAAGCAAGAGTTTCTGCACCGAAAACTCCACATCCAACAAGGGGAAGGGGGGACTTTTTTCTCACCCCCCCGTTGCCATAGTTCCAACCACACCGCCCACCCGGGGACAGAGAGCTAATTATAATTAGCTCTGGTTTTGTGACATTACTACCACGTGCTAGGGTAACAGTGGCAAACGCCCGAGTGACAGCCAAAAGTTGAGACAAATACAACTGTGCAATCATGACACGGCTGCTGCCACATATGCGTTTTTGCAAAAGGCTTTACTTTAAAAAGAGTTTTTTTTCCTCTCTTGTAGCGTTGAGCAGCTTCTCAATATGAGTGATATATTTCGCAAACAGCTCGTTGAGATAGAGAGTTGAGACCTTCAGGAGATTATTTTCTTGCAAACCGCTAACCGTGCCGGATGTCTGCAGACCCGTAGAAGCAAACGTCTTCGAATCGTGCGCTGGCAACACAATTTCCATTTCCCCGATCTGCACGAACCTCCCGACGAGCGTGTAATTTGGCAAAATAAACATTGCACAGACGCGGGTTGATTTTGTGTACAGTAGCGATACCTTGGAACGCTACAAAAGACACGCATTCACGGCAGGTAGACGTGGCGCTAAGGACCTGCTTGATCCCGCTAACCGGTACACCACCGGCTTTTATAGAATTCCCGTCCAGCAAACGGGTTCGGGGAGATCAGCACAGGGCGCGAGCACGAGCAGCGGCACCATTTCCTTCGGGCGCTTCATTTACTACTGCTGTGCGCACAGGGAGTTGTATTTCCACGCTACAGCCCCGGACACGTGGGGCTGACGTTGGCCAGAGAAGGGCGTACAAAAGGGCACACAAAACCCCCGCGCCTCCGGGCGCTGGCTGGATGGGTGTACCAGCCCCAGGCACACCCGTGTTTCCGTACCGTGCGGCAACACAAGTAACATGACATGACGTAAATAGCGATGTACAGTGGCTTAGCGATGGTTGAAATGTTTGGCTCAGGTTTTTAGACATTTCCCAACCCCGGCAAAAAGGATAGTTCAACAATGCTGAATGTAAACGTTCCACCACGTCCACCAACGAATGCCAGTGATGCCTGTTCCGCTCTGGACAGTTTGCGCAAAGGCCAAACACATGCAAAAAAGCTTTTTTGCATAGTTTCAAATAGCAGTTTCGTTCTAAACCTATCTAAAGTACGCTCCTAAATGATAGATGGTACGCTTTTTTTATTTAAAACTGAACATAGTACATCGAGTCGGCTCTCGCTGTGTGCTCCTGCCACCTTCCAAGAATCTTCAACAACCCACACACACACACACACACTCCTAGAGCAAGCAATCAGCCCCCTGAAGCCGGTGGAACGAGGCATCGCAAATGTTTGTACATGAGCTCGCGGTGCCACACAAACATTGAAACCCTGCCCGGATCCTTGGACCTAGTCCCCTTTCCGGCACAAAAGCCAGCACAAGCTGCCCATTCGCAACTGTCAGGACCGGCAGGACAGGCGCCAGGAAATTCTTCGAAATAGCGAGTTATTCGAGCGCGCTGAACCGAAACGGATCTGCTGGATGCTTTCCGCGAAGACAAGAACCACCGTGCGTACTAGAAGAAGTGAATGAAACGCTTGGAATGTTGCGCTCAGCCGGTGGATTGGGTGCGCTACCGCCACCGCCACTAGTGCTACTACACGCTTGTTAATTGGTATTAATGTTTATGCTCTGGCTAGCGCGGACTACCGTGTGCACGAGAACATATGCGATGAAGCTAATGCAACCCTTTTTACTGCTGCCGCAAAGGTCGCGCAGAACGTAGTTAGCAAATGGTTTATCGCTCGTGTGCAGCAAAGCGCTCACAAAGCTTCGTACTATTTGTTCCTCTCTAATCTTGTTCAGCCAAATCAGCCAGACCTTCATACGCGTCCTGCACTCCCCATTCCACCAAAAAAAAAAAAAAAAAAACTCACCCAAAAAGGTCATCGCCACCAAAACCGCAACCACAATGGTACGGTACCCGGTCCGATTTCGATCCGATTTTGGCTGTCAGATTAAAGTTTTTAATTACACCCCGGGCAATAATGATAAAATATAGAGCCGAACTTTAGCCTGCCCCCCCCCTTCGAAAGGGTGGTCCTGCTCTTTACGGGCAGCAGGAGAGGGAGAGAGAGAGGGAGAGAGAGAGTAAGAGGAAAGGAGGAAACAACATGGATGCTCCACGAAACGCCACCAAACTGCAAAATGGGATTGCAATAAAAGGAAACTTTACGATTTCTTTGTCGCTTCGCAGTACGATGCTTGCGGTGGGTGAGATGGTAGCCCCATGGATGGAGGGGCAAAGTTTGTCACCTCGCTTTCCTGTTCAGCTCGAATGGACACCAGAGGGCCAGCGAGACCGACACGGGGGGGGGGGGGAGTTATTGGGAAGAAACATTCGATAATTTACCACACTCTGATAATTGTTTCTTCGGTACGGGGTTAACGGCGTTTTCTGCCTCGATCGCTTTATCCCCGATTTTACCATTGATCGAAACTGCAGCTTGCGTGTGTTAGGATAATTACTTAGCGTAAGTTTCTTTTTGCATTGTTTATGGCCACCGGCAAGCGCTCAAAGACACGCAAAAACGTCCATTTGCACGTGAAACTCATGTAATAAGAAACGTGATCAGTTTCGAGGGAGTTTCGATTCAAGTAACATTTACATAAACATGCGTTTTCTTGCGCAAAAAGCGAAACGAATGAGCAAACGAACACATATACTTAAACACGCGCAGCCACATCAGCATCAAACGCCATATCGGCAACGTCCTTTAGCAAACGCGCTGATCAATTTTCGCTTGCGTCAAGCGTTTTTTTTTTGTTTTCTCTCCATCAAACCCGCCCCTTTCCCAGTTGGGCCTGCGGTTCGCCCCCCGCAGTTGGGGCCAGTTGCAAATGAACCGGGCGTCCTACCGTGCTCGTACTTCATACGCTCATCTCATCACATTCAACACCCCGGAGGGTTGCGAAAGGGGACGGAAAGCCCATCGCCATTGGCAACCAGGCGGAAATGAAAGAAATGAAAAACTCCTACCACACCAACCACCGCGGTTCGCTCGGTCGCTTCCTGCTTTCGATACACACACACACACACACATACACACACACGTACATATATTTTTCCACATTTGTTTCCCCATTCGTCTGCCCGTGTCCACCCGCCTGTGTCCTGCGCGTTTCGAAAAAAACCGCTCGGGGCTAGAAAAGGCTAAAGAAACAATTCCCTCCCTGCCTCCCTCGCACTCACAAGCCCCAAAACACTCTCCCCCCCCCCCTGCTTATTTTACTTCACCACACGGGTGCGCACAAGAACGCTCCGAATCTCATCAGTCTTTGGCGACCCCCGGAAAAAGTGATCTCCAACCTTTCTCCTTTCATCCACCCGTGGCTCTTTCGCTTTCTCTTCCCCGATAGCTTTCGAACGCTAAATACGATCCTGCCGCTGTGTCTTGCCAATTCCAATCCCATTCGATAAACGGGTGCACACACACACACACACACACACACACACACACACACACACACACACACACACACACACACACACACGTAGCAAGCCGCATCCTTCGTCTTTCGCTCGCCGCGTGGACGTTGCCGAATGGAAATGGATATAAATTTAGATGAAAAGTCAAGAGAGCACTTACTGGTAGGAGCGCTGGCAAGGTTTGGGGGCTTAGAATGGAAGAATGGGTGGTGGTGGGTTGGTGGCAAAGGGTGGTCTGAAACTTTGGTCCTGAAATGCGGACGCGGCAGCAAGATGGAAGCTCGCCCGCGGTTGTGCACACGTGGACGGAAACAGGAACCTACACCGTGTCAGGGAACAGGATATGCGAAGCCTCCGTGTGGATGTGTGTGTGTGTGTGTGTGTGTGTGTGTGTGTGTGTGTGTGTGTGTGTATGTGTGTGTGTGCGTGTGTTAAGAAAGGGAAGGGGTTTGGGGCTTTTGCGGCTGGGCTCGCTTTCTAACTTTGATAAAATGATTTGGGTTTTCACAAATGAAGAAAGTTGCCGTTTTTCGGGGTGCACAGTTGGAGTTAGCTCATGCTGTGGACAGAATTCAGTGAGCAGAGACTATGGATACATGACAAAGTGTTCCTACGATAGATATTAGACCTCAAGTATCAATGCATAGATGTTATTCTTTATTCGTTAAAGTAAAAATATGGAACATCAGGCAATTATAGACAGGGTAGGACATGATAGGCCAATTTTATAGCAATCAATGCAGTATTTGTGATAAATGAACGAGAGTAACAAAAGAATAACAAATAACAATTACAGAAAAGAATAACAAGTATCACAGGCAATGTGCCAAACATACAAGCTTGACAAATTCCACTATTTCACTATTTAGCCAGTTGACCTCGCGGCCAAGATCTTCATTTTCAAAATCATTTGGAGCTTGTTATCGCTCAGGTTCGTCAGCCATTCGGAACTTGGATTACTTTCGATGCTCTGATTGTCTTCTAATAGTGCCAAGATGTTGTAAATGCCGAAAAATGCTTATACAACGCCCTTAAAATGCCGCACGGAGTTGGTTTTAGACGCATTTCTTTGATCGCTCAAGCTCCTGAACGAAGTTGCTTCACTTTTTGCGGCCATCACGGTTAGAGAGACTGGTAAAATTTGACACCGACTGTGAGAGGTGTCAAATAGTATCGGCCGACTTATGGGATACTATTATTGAAAGTGCAATTAACGTCTCGGTAGTGCGGTTGGAAGATAAACCCATGAAAAATCGACAATGTTTGTCAAATCGACAAGAATAAAGGTATTTGAGTATTTTTGTTTTTTATAACCAAAATAATTCCTATTGACAAAACCTAAAACTCCTAACAATCAAACTTATATGAACCATAACCACCCTGACGAACAGCACGCACCCACTGTGCCGGGCTAAACGTGTTCACCTTTTTTCACCCATCCGGTTCCATCCGCACATCACAACGGGCGCGCACATCACAACCCCCCCCCCCTTACGGGTGCCGAAGGGTAGTCGAGTTCGTCTTTCAAAGTAAAGTCGCCGCGGACAAAGGCTCACCTATCGCTCAAATTGATGGATATACTGGCACAGGAGAGCGCCGAAACCCATCATGGACGACCGCCCAAGCAGGAAGCCTAAATCCGACCGCCCCGGTGTGCCCCAGAGGTGAAGGGGCCACGAGTGGCGAAACGGGCCCACACGCTGATGAAAGGCGAACACACCATCGATGCCTTGCGGCCGTATCCCGACATCCAATCCGTCCAACAATCCATCTTCACGCGCGACGTTCGCCACGCGCAAAAGTATTGAGAACAATTTTCCGCTACCCACGCCGCTAGCTCCTATGCATCGAGGGATGTGTATTTATATATATATATAGATTGTGCCTTTCGTCGTTCTTTCCTGGCGCTTTTGAGGTTGTCAGTCAGGCTGGTCGAGGATGGTTTATTTTTCTTCCTTTTTTCGAGTTTGCCGTTTGTTCTGCTTCGTTCTTATCGTGGCATGCAAATTTAATGTATCTTGCCTTGTGCGCCTGGTGCTTCGATTTTTCGGGTCCGTTCTCGCGCTAGCCCGCGTTCGAATTGGATGCTCGCGTGGTGGACTCGATACCACGATGCTGCACGTGTGGTACCATCGGTTTCCCCTTGGTGTCCCTTGGCTTATCGTCCGTCCCGGCAAATGCAATGCCTAGCCGCGGGGCACAACCGGAATCCTCCATCAGGGTGGCACATTAGAACGCGCGCGAGAGAAGAGCAGAACCGAGAGCATGGTGCGACCCGCTACCGTGAAGCGACCGCTACCGGTCTGGTCGGTTTGATAAATGGAAAACCGTATCGATTTTGCCTTACCGAAGCCCTATCCGTGCGCGAAGCACAAGCATTGTGCGGTGGGGGGGGGGGGGGGAGGGAAGCGTGGAAAGAAATTTCGCCATTGTTACTGTGAAACATGGCCTGGCACCTGGAACGGTAGGAACTCGCTGCTTCACACCATCTAACAACCACCCGCAACCCCCTCCCCCATAGCTTGAAGAATCCTCCATAGGAAAAGAATAAAGGAAAAGTTGGATAGAAACGGAAGCGAGATCGAACTGGTACGGCTAGCGCGAATCCTCTACGGTCTCCCCTCCTCTCCTACACATGGGACATCCAAGTTGGCGTGTGCTAGACCATCCGAAGACCACTGCCAACTTCTCCCCACACACACACTCACACACATACACTTAGAAAGAATGATTGAAGGATCGTTCCAACGGATGGCTGATTTCAAACAGAAAGAAATGGGTTTTGTGCTTCTTTTGCTTTCGTTTTTCCCCTTGTTCCCTCCTGTGCCGCTACACAGCTTCACAGGTAGCTCCATGCAACATTGATAGCGGGTACCAAGATGAAGACGAATGGTGTGTGTGTGTGTGATTGTGTGTGTATGTGTACTTGTTCTACACACAGGCACACAAAGCGCGCCACATGGAAGGTGTGACGGAAGGGAAAGAGAAATGGGTTTTCGGTTCCAATAAATAATGTATGTACATCAGGTGTGTGTGTGTGTGTGTGCGTCTACCTTTAACCCGCCAGTCCATGGGAAAGTGAACAGTGCTGGTATTTGGGGTGCTGTTTTTTTTTTTTCATTCTGCCTCCCATTTCCTCCCGCTTTCCATTAACACAAAGCGAAACCACGTGAGGTACCGGGCTGCTCCATTTAATAGATTTTTCAACAACCCGGCTCGAGCAGCTCGAGCATACCTGCGGCGTTCGAGGTGAATGCATGTACGTAGCCTTTTGTGTATGTGTGTTTCTATGGTGAGGTACGCGAGTGGAGCTTTCGCTTGCAAGAGGCATCAAAAGTCTCATCATTCATTTCAAATAAACCGGGTAAAGAGCACGATAATAAACATCGAATTACACAACCTCCGAAAGGGCGCGGCGAGTCATTCTCGTACTGCATTGCCATGTTTTACACAGCTAAAACACTTGAACGTGTCAGTGGGACGGCGCAAAGGAATGGGTTGTGTAGACATAGTGGGGGGGAAACTTAAAAGTTTATTGCTTTTCTGCACAATGTTTTGTTAATTTGGAAATTAATATGGAATTATACGCAATATTTCATATTAATTAAATGGAATAGTAGGTTCAATACCTGTTTAGAGGGAAAAACATTTTCTTCTGAATATATCAGTTAAATTGAAAAGCGAAAACCTCTTTAAGGATAAAGTTTTAAATATAGATACATTAACATGAAGCTTGCAATTAAGTGTTTGAGATAAGATTTCACATTTTCACAAGTTATTTATCAATATAGGGTGCGTATTTATTGCTATTAACTATTTGCCCGAACTTTCTTGCTAATAATGAATTAACGTACAAAATGTCATAAAACGTAACTTGTACTGAAAACATTGATGGAATTTACTGATGAAGATTCAATTATCTTTCCCAATACATTCGTTGGATATAATCCATTCACATGTCCTTCATTTATCGCCTCCCCAAAAGTAAAGCTCCCCCGAAAAATCACCCCAAAAAGACCACAACCGAATGCTCACAAAGGCGTGTGGCGAGTATTCGATTTTGAACCCAAAAGGTTACCATAATTTCTGTTCATTTTGATTTTGCCCGTACGCATCAGTAAACGACAACTTCGAACCCGGCCAATCAAGGACAGATTTGAGATGATACAATCAACCAGCACACACATTGGTGCCCACAGCAAAGCATAAATCACCGAACCGAAGGGAGTCAAATGTGGTTAAATTGTTCGTGCAAATGGGGGTTAGCGAGCATGGCGGATATAATACTGAACCTTAACCCCTTTTTTATAAAATGTGTGCGATTTTTTGTGCTTTAATGCCCCCAAAACGCAACGGCATAGCAATTTAATGGCTCTTTAACGGAGCGAGACGATAGGAAACGGTACGAAGCGTTAAAAAGATTAGCCAGTAATGAACCGTTTTTGGTATTACTTGATTATAAATTCATCGTCATACAAGGAGTTTCTGTGGACTTGTGTGATTATACTTTATTTTGTTCGTAAAATTTCATCAAAATTTGTGCTTTTAAATTTGTCCCTTTCGGCAATGTTGAATATTTCACAACGAATGCTCCTTTATGCAAGCATAACTATTTCTATAAACCATATCCTATCTTGTCTCAACACGTACAGCTCTTGCGATTGCAATTCTCCTTCGCCGAAACACTCCAGGTCCAGGTCAGAAGCGCGACCTGGTCCCGGGCTGGTCCTCACGGTAAAATGTGCTGTTAATGTTATCGTCCATAAACTATGCGCTCGTTTTTATTATTATTGTTATCGTTACTGCCTCGCAGGCACACACGTGTGTACAAGGGAGACGGCAAGGGGCAAGGGGAGAAAGGATGCCTTGTTATCCTTCCGAGGACCCATCCTACTCCACCTCCGACCCATCGCCGTTAGGTCGCCATGGTTACTTACATCCGACGTAGGCCTACCTACATTTCCCGGCTGCAGGACGTACTCAAAGTCAAATACATGAACATACACACACACACACACACACACACACACACACACACACACACACACACACACATATGAGAGCACAGAATGTGGTCGTAAAGTCCCTATCACACCAACAACACTCCATACACGTTATTTTACCTCGCTTCGGGTTGTTGTTGTAAGATTTTCCCTAGCCGCAACACAAACGTTGGGCCGTGGAGGAGCTACAACTCCTTTCGGATTGTTATGTGCTACCGTCATCCGTGAGCTCCCCCCCCCCTCCCGGCCACCGTCATTCCATAAAGGCCATAAAACCACGGCTAAAGGTTGTGTGAGTGTAGCCACGGGTCAAAGAGGGGAGAAGACATCGGACAAAGCCTAGTTGAAGTAGCATAAAAGCCATTTTGTTACAAGCGGCGTTTGTTATAACAGAAACAGAATTACTTCAAATACGTCTTGAATTTCAGTGTTGATGTTTAAACTGTAAATTGTAAAGTTTTTAACTTCAGTGTTAATTACCCTTCCAACTCTCCACATAGCTAGCAAAACAAAATCGATATCTCTCAAAGAACGCATTTATTCCAAGCGTTTCCCGCGAGTTCAAGTGCCTTATCTTCATTCCGGCAGCCATGTGTGGCCACGCTGTGTCCCTTTTACACACACACACACACGCATATAGCAGGACATCGCCACAGTCGCGAACGCGAACCGACCAATCGAACGAAACGGCTTCGGAACCGGACGGAAACGGTGGGCCGGTGGACAGGTGGAAAGAAACCCACCCACTACTCCCCCCTCTGCCATAGAAGGACGCGCATAAGCAGAAACGCCTTTGGTCCTTCACGCTCGAACGAAAAGCGGAGCTAATGTAACGGGATGATAAAGGCAGCGCGCATGTTGTTTTGTCACGCATCCCCTCGGCACCACACCACGCGCAAGTACTTCCCACCCACATGTGTGTGTGTGTGTGTGCGCGCGCGTGTGCTCTTTGCACCTTTTAACCTGCCAGCAGGCGCACAAACAAAGATGGCCATTCCACCCTTCCGGGCGGCGGCGAGGGTTCGCGCGAAGGTTTCTTGGTTCGCCGTTTCGCTCCCTCGCGCAATCATCTCATCACAAACACTGGCCCACACACACACACATGCTCACACATGACCATAAGGACCATCCAGTGATTCCCTACGTCCTGCCAGAGTCCGAGGCGCAAGGGAAGGACGGGCTGGAACCCCATAACATGCCAGTGTTTATGTACGGTTTTATTTTACGGTTTTCGCCATTCGCCCTTCGCTGTTCCGGCCACGCAACCACGCCACGGACACATCGAATGAGGGAGGGGGCTCTCGGAATGGCCGGATGCGTGTGTATGTATGTGTGTAAGGGTGTGTGTGTCCCATACCGATCGTAAAATTTATGTTCGTTTCAACAAACTTTAACCACTGCTGCTGCTGCTGCTGCTTCTGTTACCGTTTGCCGCCATCCCCTTCGGTCCTGCCTTTCTTTATTCGAGTTGTTCGAACGGAACACACGTGAGTGCTCGCATAATATGAAACTGCCCGGCTTTATACGTCCATTCGACCCCTTCGCGCTGCTGCTGCTGCTGCTGCGTGGAAAATGTTTACCCTCGAGGGGACACAGCACACCATGCGTGGGCTAGTGTGCGAGGGCAAGCGAAAAAGGGTGCACGGGTGCTTTCCCGCTTTCCCGCGCTCTGTTTCCGCATTCCCTTTTGATACACACACACACACACTCCCTCGCTACGGTCACGGGGGTTTCGGGGTTGGAAAATGGTTTCGGTGCTGTTTTCGTACCGAGCATCACAGTCGATAGCCTCCTCCCTCTGCTTAGCACAACACACATGACGCATATGTGTGTATGTGTGTGCGTGAATGTGTGGCCCGAAAATGGAAAAACTGTCCAGCGGAAAAATGGAAGCAAAAATGAAACGAGCCGTGTTTATGGCGCTGGGAAACCTGGGTGGGTGTCCCAAATGTGTCTCCGAGCCCATTAGGATTATTCGGATACTTTACCGTCCGCTTCGTCCATCCAGCCGGGAAATGGAGGAAAACTTTCCCTTCTTTTTTTTTGGCCATCATTTTCCAGCACGCTTCGGCCGCCTTTCTCTTTCACCGCAGCATCCTATCAGTAATGAGACTGATTGGACTGAAGGATGCTGGAGCGGTGGAATGGAGACGTTCGGGTTCCGTTAATATCACCTCATTTCGCTTCGCAAATGTGCCGGCTTTTTACGAGAGCGCCGTTTGCATTTATGCGTTCGCTCATAAATTATGTTTTATTTCCGTACGCGCACGCACGCCCGCACCCACGCGTGTGTGTGTGTGTGTATGTCCCCGTGGTTATTGCATTAATATGGGACCCGGGGAGCCAGTTTTATGTCAGTGCGACGGCCGGGCCTTGGGTGCGCCTCATGTGCCGAAACTTTCATTACGACCATCGCCATTTGGCCATCTTTTACGATCCGTGTGCCTTTATTTCCCTAAGCGTTGGGTGAGACAGGGGAGTGTGCAATGTTTTTCCCTTCAATGTCCAGATCCAGGTTGGCCAGAGTGATGTGTGACAGTGACGGGAAGGGAAGGTGGGACACACATACGCAGGAAGATAACCGTTTGCCGGGTTTAAGGACCAATTTCGGCTCGCCAATCGGGTCCACGTGCTGGAAATAAAGTCTATTAATTACGCCTATATGGCTCCGGAATGGTTCTGCAGCAACATTTTCTGTTTTGCTCGCCGCTGACTGCACTGGTTTGATGGGTTGATTGATCAATATAAGCGAACGTGATGGGTGCAGAGATTTACTGTCGGTTTAGAGAGTTGGTGGTAAATATTATCAAAACATTAATACGTGTCCGCAGAGCAGGTGGCTGTTTGGTTTAGCGTTGGCAGAAAAGTAAACGCTTCTTTGTTTACTGCATTCAGCATAACATTTGTACGCTAACGCAATATATTTCTATAAGAATTATTAGAAACTATTTCCCAGCAATTTCTCTTTGAGTCTTGTCGATCCATTCAATTGAATTTTTTTACGTTTCAGACGTCCTTTCAACTACTTCTTTGTAATCATTTACGAGTCCTGCCCGTACCTTAATCTAGTCCATTAATCCCGTTCCAAAGAGATGTAAATGTGTAAAAGTCTCCGTTAGTCAAATTAGTTTTTTTTAGGTTAGTTTAATATTCAGAGTTAGTAAATTTACACCCAACTGTCTTTTTTTTTATCAAGAACCAAAATTGAAAATTTTATCCAACAGGAATCAGAAATTGTTTTAAGTCATATAGGAATGATTTTGTCGGCCCAATGTTTATTAGGGTGTTGTCTATATCAATATATGTTGCCAAAAGTGCAAGTTGACTAAAAATGTACGTTATTGCACGCTAAAATTACAATATTATTTCTACAGCCTGATTTATAACAATTCCCGAGAGGATACTGCGACACTATTTATAAAGCTATTTATATAAGGTTCAGCAAAAAGGATTCATTCAGTTCGCTAATGACACAAGTGAAATGTTTTCGATTTCTTTCAATAATGAAATGAACATAAATGTTGTAATACTATGTAATGAATTAATTGTACATGATCTTAAAATAAACCCGTTGAAATGCTTTCTCCTTGTATTAAATTTCGTTACTTAATTTTACAAAAACCATCCTACCCCAAAACAAACCACTCTGTATTTCGGCCATTGTATAAAAGGTGGGGTGTAAAAATATGCACGACACAAACAACAACGTTCCAGCACAGTCCAAGGGAGCAAAAGAACCTTCCCATTCGCACACACGCATAAAGGCACACATGAGTGGTAGCAGTCATTCCGTTCGATAAAGTTTCGAACCCATGTACGGAATGAAAAGGAAAAAATAAACACACACACACAGCAAACGACCAAACCTCCGAAACTTGTTAAAAACGAACGAAGAAGCATACAAAAAGTGCAAACACCTAAACCATCGATTACCATTGCTTGGTCTCGTCGATGTGGTGCGTAGTTTTTTTCCCTCCCCGCTCCTTAGAGCCCTTTTCAAGAAGGTACCGAGTGTTCGAGTGCGCCATACGCAAACGCCATCGCGCACCGTTTGCCTGTTCTCGGCGGCACATAAGTAGGTGATAACGACCACTTTTCGCGCGTTTACGACGCAACCCGGAACGACTGGCACGCATCGAACTCCTTCACGGCCCGGCGTTATCGACGCGAACCCACACGGCTAGCCAGGGCACACATACACACACACACATGTACACAGCAACAACAGCATCCAACGGCAGCCAAAAATATCAAACTTACCTCCCTTCTTTTTAAGGATGGCTTCTGCACTGAAAACAACAACGAAAGTAACAACCACTGGAGGGAAAAAAATGGAAAACACCAAGAATCGTTATCTTCACACTCGCCATTCGCATTACGATTTCATCTATTATTTATGCAGCCTTCCAGCGCTGGAGTGTCACACTGGGAGTGGTTGTGCGTGTGTCACGCGTATCGAAGAAGTAGTTTCTTCTCTGTGTGTTTTTTTTTATTTTTTTATTTTTTGGTTACGCCACCCACCCATCCCACTCCCAAACACACATTTCCAATTCCAATCTTACCCCTCGCGTAGTCCTTCCCGTTTGTTGGGGCGGTGGAAGCCAATCTGCAAGAAAATGGCACCGTAAAGCGGAAAATGATGTTTGCGAATTTCACTTCGCGTCCCAGCGGGACATCCACTCCACATGGGCGGGCAAAAGGGAAGGTGAGTTTGGGGGAAGGTTGGTTGCGAAGCAAAAATGCTATAGCAACCGGGTTGGGCGCGCGAAGCCGCCGTCCAACTCGTACACTTGGTCGAAGAAAAACAACCCCTAAGAGAGCGCGTTACGGCATGCGTGTGTTTGCGTTTCTGGTGCTGTAGCGGAAAGAAGCAAAAAAAAACAAGGGGAGCGCGGGGGGGGGGGGGGAATAAAACCTTTAACCCACATGCACCAAGGTGTCGACTGATAAAACCTTTTCCACGCCACGCCAAGGATCAAATGAACATTACGTGAGCGTATCTCGGCCGCGCAAACGGGCGCAACGGGGCTTCGCGCGAATGGTTACGCAAAAGACCCGTTCGAGGACATCCTGACCACGGGCGGTAAGCAGCAATAGGCTTTCCGGACCACCCCGTGCCCGCCCGATAATCAGAAGTAAGTGGAAGTGGTGGTGCTGTAAATTTTAATGCACGAGTCTCATTTTTTTTCGATCCCGGCACACGGGCTAATGATGAAATACAGGCACCGGTGGTACCTACGGGACGGTGCTACAATCGAATTGTCATGCTTTTCAAAGGCTGAGTGGGCCAAAGGGAAGGCGCAAGATGGTGGAAAAAAGCACAACCCCAGCGCAAAACACACCTACGCAACTTCCGGTCGCTTGGGTGACATCGTTGACCTGCTTCAGCACGGAGCGCCATTTTGAACATTGGCCCCGGGTACATTCGCCACTCCTACCGTGTCTTGGCAACTTGAGCACGGTTATCTCAATGCAGGCCAACGGGAGGGCGGGTTTAGATGACGATCGAAGAGTCCCATTGACAGACAGCTCGCACTGGTGACATTTGCTCTTCGTGTGTGCCATTACTGTCGATGGCTAGCAGCTTCCTGCTCCACCAGTTCTTCCCACAGAGACGGTTCGTTGCAGATGAGGGGGTTCCGAATGTGATGGCAAAAAACGGCAATGGAGCTCAAAAATTGAGCCCCGAACAAGACACTGACAAACAAACCCATTAGAGGGAAGGTTGATATTTGTGGCACACATCAGAGTTGTTTGCCAGTGGTTTACTGGTTTTATTTCTTTCGTGCGTAAGTAGCTCGAAGACGGCCCCTGCTTAAACATTACTTCAGTGAATGCTTCACACTGCGAGATGTGGCGTAAGGTTTGTTGTGCAGAGAGCTATAGCTGGGGAAGGCTCTACTCAAACTATGTTCTTCTACTCAACAAGAATCAATCTTACGTCGTTGGAGTCTTCGTTGGAGCATGTATTCTAGGACAAACTTTCTCTTGGTTGTCGCACCACAAATCACTATCGTGAGTGCTTTATCGTGTATTTGGATGTCCGTTTTGCAGCAAAAGTTCTTACGCACTATGCGTTCGAGGCTGCTTCCTTCCAAAGACGCACAAATCATCCGAATGTGCAACTTCGTTTAAGAACTATAAGAGCATCACACGCACAAAAAAGCATAAAATATAACAGGCTTTGCTACACATTTCAGGGCTACATCACCTTCGTTCTACAAACGATTCAAGATTGTTCTTTATTGTATTGCCATAATAATACTAACTTTATAAAATCTCCCCAAGCAACCCAACAGAAGCCCTTTATTTATGCTCTACATGGACCGTATCTCTAATAGCACCGGTGTGCCAGCTGCACCGGCAGCAGAGGGCTTCCCGTAGCCCGTCACTCCCACGGCACGAGTGAGCCCACAAACGAACTGATAATATCAAACGCTTCAATGACTTTTCTAATGCGACAGCACCATCCATCTAGCATACATCCACGCATCCCGCATCCACCGTCAACAGTTTGCCCCTGACGTACCATTATGGAGCAAACGGTACGGGCTAGCAACAGCAGCAGCAGCAGTGTACTTTCTCCCAATCGAAGAAGCATGAGTGAAAGCGTACCTCCTGCTCCACGAGCATGTCATTTGATCTTGTTTTTTACTTTTCACTCGATTTTTCGATTACAAATTCCCTGCCAGGAGAGTATGAGGGGAAAAAATCCAACCCCCCACCCACCCTTCTCCGCCTGTGTCCGTGTGTATGAAAAATTTGCAAACGTGACATTAACCTATCGACCGAAATGGCGAAGGGATCCAGCAACCGAAGGGTCGACCATTCGCGCACACTCTTCTTATCCCTCGCATTACGGGCGTCCCTTCGGTGCGCGAGCAAAGATTACTTTCATCCACTGGCAGTGGCCGCGCTTCCATCCATCCTGGCCCACCCCACCCCAATTCGCAATTCGTACGGTTTGCGAAAAATATTTTCTTATTTCATTTGTTTATTCCCCGCCACAGGGTTAGCGTGTGGCGGGGTTTATGTTTTTGCACTTTTGGCCTATTCCCCTGGCGACGGGATGGGTCGGTGGCGGCGGGCAGGGTACGGCGAGCAGTAAGGGGGGAGAAAAAATAATTGGATCGCACCGGCACCACACACCGTGTGCTGCGAAATGTGCGTTTAATATCGAAAAGGGCGATGCGTTCGATGATGAGCACATGAGGAAACGGGTGCCCTGGTGCCTTAGAATGTTGAATAGCTAACGAACCACGTTCCCCGGGCTGCTGCTGCTGCTGCTGCTACGATACGCGAAACACTTGCCAGTGACAGGCATCGACAGCACCAGCCATCGGGAAAACCCCATTAGGATTGGAAAAGTATTTATTAACGCGTTCTGCCACTTTTGGCGAGTGTTTTCCGGGCCCAGGGGGCAATGCATCAATTTATGGGCTGGTGGAATTGCGTGCGGGAGGATTGTCGACGCATCTTTTTTATTGGATTGAAGTTGTATGATGTAGGCTGAACATTTGGTTAACTTTGAGCCGTTTAATAGTTTCTTCTCAATAGCTGCTTTAACTCAATAGTTACAACAATGCGAGCCACTGATCCGCTGTTCATTGTCATGCAGCACAGTTAATGAAGAAGTTGATCATACAGTGGCAAACTTAAATAACGATTCAGTAGTTTGTTCAGAAGCATATGATCACTAAGCAGTAGCAAATGATCACTAAGCAGTAACCTAGTAGCGCCACATATTCTAAGAAAGCTCTTGATCCCAAGTTCTTCTTCTTCTTCTTCTTCTTCTTCTTCTTCTTCTTCTTCTTTTTCTTCTTCTTCTATTTGGCGCGACGTCTTACGCGAACTTGCCGGCCTATACAGGCTTTCGAGACTTAATTCATCACCACATAGCCAGGTAGTCAATCCTTGCTACGGGGGGCGGTCCATTCTGGGCTTGAACCCATGACGGGCATGTTATTGAGTCGTTCGAATTGACAACTGTACCACGGGACCACCACTTGATCCCAAGTTTTATGTGATGAATACTGTACATTGGCTCATGCAATTGATCATAGATCACTCCATCTTATCTTCTTCTTATTTAGCGAAACAATCATATTAATTCTGGAGCTGTCTTAGTGTCCATTAATGTGGGTGATAATCTATGACTAATAGGAATATCTAAAGCAGACTATGTAATTCTACACATTTGGTTTTCCACTTTGTATATTTTCCGTATTTTTTATTTTATTTTATTTTTTTTATAAATTAAGCCGCAAGTCAGATGGACATCTTCCCAACTCATAAGGCGTTACACTCTTCAGGTGGACTTCAAAATGATAAAATCCCTTTAATTTGGCCATTAGAGTACCTTTCTCAAGAACCCTGCATATAAAACACGTATTTTATAACATCGAACATAGAATATAACAGCACAGCTAATATACAAATTTGCAATTAAAACCTGATCTCTTCATATCAACTTCCGGTCGTCCGCTATCATTGTCATGACATGATCAACCCATCGCTTCTTGAATACTTCCCAAGAAATGAGGTATATTTATTCATTATTTGTTAGCTTTCTCTAAAAGCTCTTCGCAAAAAAAACCCGGCCTAACTTTTACAATTCATTATGCCAGAAATGTCACTACAGAATGTGTTATTTGCTATTGTCGCTCGCAGTACCTTGCACTAACAGTTTTCGCAGCTCGTGCCCAGGCCACACGCTGACTGGCAAGAAATCCATAAAGTTTTGCTAATTAAACCTGCAGCGGTGTTGTTGTTATACTCGATCCGATCCAACTTTTTCCCAGCAACAGTGTGCGTAGTTAGCACGGGTGTTGTTTTGTTTAATGAGTCGCGTCCTCACTGAAGCGTGTCACCTTGTTGCCTAGCAGTAGCGGGGAGCTTTTTACCCAGCTTCAAATGCATCATACAATGACCGAATCTATACGTGCAGAGCTTGGCTACATTCCTTCTGGAACCAGTTTTATTACAAACATGAACGTATCCTTCTTATACGTACTATATCTCCCTTCCTTTGTGGCCAGCATCCCAGCTCATTAGCCCCAATTCCACCATCGAAACGCTGGAACGACCGTCTCGCGCAATAGTAAATTCCGGTCGGTGTCATTCGTCGTGAAGCCACCACACACGGCCACTCCCACAGTCGACCGTTTTTTGTTGGAATTGGTTGGTACGACCACCTAGCCCTCCAACTGCCCCCTATCCGCCCCCCCCCCCCCCCCACCAACACTCTCGGGTGTCTAATTTAATCCGTTCTGTCGCTCTCTTTTTCGAATCTTGCCGCGAATGTGCATTAGTCGTACGTATGTACGTCGCTTGTACACGTTCCTTATCTCCGCACAATACCGTTCGAAACGGTCCGAACAGCCATTCAACGGGAGCTTCATTAAACTTTCTCCCTCTTTCCAAAACCCACTCCCCCCGAATTTACCACGCGAGGTTCCCGGGCAAACGGTTCTCCTCGCCATCGCCTACAGACCTGCTCGCGAATACTCTCGAGTCGCTTCAGCTCGACAAACTCGGGAACTGATTGTATCTGTGACAACACAACACAAATCTTGCTCGTACAGCTTTCCGCCGACTTCCCGAATCGTACGTAACATTCGTACGATTCCATCCGCCCGCCCCCTTGGTTGTCAGGATGAAGTGAATAAATATAAATGAAAAGACTTTTCTATTTCTTCAACTTTCGCTCCCACCCAAGGCTCCCATGGCCTCTCCGTTGGCTCCAACTGGAGTCCAATTTCAGGAGCAAAAACCGGGCATCCGTCGTCATCGTCGAGAGCAACGATTGCTGTGTGTGCGAACCCGGTGCTGCCCCACACATGCCCACCGTCCCGTGTCGCCAGGACAACCCGTTTGGCGAGAACGCTCTATTCAAATTCCAGCAGGTCCTCCCGTCACCCATCCCATCCCACCATCGCCTTACTTCGTGGACACCTTTTTGGAGTAAGCTTTTTGGAAAGACATTCTTCTCGCGTCCTACCCTCAGCGCGCACTCCGCCGAAGCGAAGGGATAGCAGATTCTGATGGGTGGTCGTCCTCGTCGTCATCTTCTGCTGCTGCCTCCGCACGGCGACGGTTCTAAAATTTTCGCCGACTGGTACAGTAACCGCACACATTTCCCATTATTTAACGCTTGGAAGCATCGCAATATGGCTTATGAGATTTGTTCGAGTGTGCATACTTTATATTCTGCGATTCTTCAGCTCCGGCGCACACATACACACACACATAGCACTTGGTGCACTTGGTGGAATTGAAGATGTTTGGGGGAGAGAAGCGAAGGAGTACGATGTACTGCCGTCCCACGGAAGCACCCGGAAGCACAGAAACCACAGGATGTATCACATAAACGTATGTGTGTGTGTGTTTGTACGTGTGTATGTGCTGAGTGAGGTTTTAAAGGCCTCCTGTCCATGTCCTGCTGGCTGGCTGCAGCGCACGGTTTGTAACGCAGCGATGCTGCACTCACCACAGGATCTCATTAGAATTATTCATGAACTGATCCCCATCGTGTGCAGCGGGCGAATGACTTCCTCTTTTTCTGTTGTTGTCTACCGCCCACCCTGGGTGGTTTGTAAATTGGCTTAATTTTTACACTCACTCTAACCGTGAAGTTCGTCCCACGACCATGGTTCGCTTCCGTACAAATCCTTTATTTTCCCTTCTGTGGTTTCGGGTGTGTAAGCGTCTCTCGGTGTGTGTGTGTGTGTGTGTGTGTGTGTGTGTGTGTGAGTTCGAAACACCATCCCTTTTACCACAACGGCATAAAGCACACACTTGAAGCACTCGATTCGATGAAAAACCAATCAATCGATCAAACTATCATTAATCACACCGCTGTAGGTCCTGCTCATGTAGGACTGTGGCCAGGGAAGGCAGTTTATGGCAAAGAGCAGACCGAAAGAGAGAGTGCGCGTGGAAAAAAAACCTATCATTAATCATGCCCAGTTTGAGACCATTGATCAAACAGTTGATAAGTGACGGTTCTCTAACTAGTTTTAAATGGTTTTCGGGTTAACCCCTTGCTTTTTAGTGGAAGGAATCCTTCCGCTTTGACAATGCTAAACTGACCAAAGTTCAGCGAGCATTAAGGTGCTTGCGAGCGAGGCGAATCGTTTGGTAGAAATGTTTGTTTTTCATCTTACTTCTTCCCAGAACACATCGATCCAAAAACGCTACATTACTCACACTTTCATTCCGTCAAGTTAATTACATCGCAACAGCGCACCAAATCTCAGCGCACCAAAACCGGTTGCCACTGTACGATTTCAAAACACTCATTACGAGCTCTCATTCAGCCATAAATAACACCCCAATTCTCAACCTCCCCTCTCCTGTCGTCTCACCACATGTGCGGAAGCTGCGAAAAACATAAAATTCAAATTATCGAACCAGAATGAAACAAATAAAACACACTAGCAAGAGAAGGAGAGAGAGAGAGACAGAGAGAGGGGAGAAGCGTGAGATGGTGAATGGAATTGAAAGAAAAGAGCACCCAAATGCCACCCACTTGCAAGCGTATGCTTTTCCAATTTCTCCGTATGTGCCCTGTTGCACCACCATCCCTTCCGCCCCCCCATGCGTGTGTGTGAGGAGTTTTTTCTCTTTTTTCTCATTTCGCGAGGGGAGAAACTTTTCCACTCCAAGCACATTTCGTTGGCAGGTCCGGACTGTCAGTCAGAACTTCGTTTCTGAACGTCCCTCACGTACACACACACACACACTCCCACCGTACGTGGTTGCGGCGTGGTCGCTTGGCGTTTTGCTCCTTAAACGGACACACACACACACACACAGCCCAGCCACACTTCCTGCCGTAGCCGCCCACTGGTCGGGGTTCGTCGCTTGCGCATCCCGCAAATCCTCTCTCTCGTTCTCTCGTTTGCGCTCCTTAACCGACCCCAAAACGGCACGCGGAAAGCGCCAAACGGAGGAAGCAAACGTTTCTATGTGCGGATTTTAATTTAAGCTTGTTTTATTATAAAATTTATACTCCAAAACCACCACCGTCGACGAATCCGTTTGAGCTGCCGCGTGTCTCAACCCCACCCCGTACGGCCGTTCAAATACCCGTCATCCCGTTTTGCCGTGCGTTCCGTTCGCTAGTCGTATGGAGAACCATACCATAGCCGTGGGATAGCTTCGTTCTGTCTTGCGTTTCGACCGATGTGTAGGAATCTTACCGAACCGATCCACCCGCCCCTCATATCTTGTGCCCCGTTTTCCCCCATCAGGATGTGCGCTGTCGTATCAAACATGCAAATATCTCATATCCTTTTGCCCAACTTTTCCATCCTAGCCCCTGTTCCCGTTCCTTGAGCCGCAGGCGGCCTTGCTTCTACCGACCGCCCAAGTCATGCCATGGTAAAGGATGGAAGGAGCGCAGGGCAGCAGGAGTCGTTCGAAAGCCTTTCCCCATGTGCTAAAACCAACCTCTCTCCTCTGACAGTTTCACCGCATTCGAAGAATTCCTGCTTGATGGTTGCTTGGTGGTGGTGGTGGTGGTGGTGGTGGTGGTGGTGGTGGTGGTGGTGGTGGTACTGGTGGAAGTCGTGGTCCTCCCTCGTTCGCATGCCGCTTTTCATAGTGGCTGTGTGTGTGTGTGTGCTGTTGCTTATTTTTAGGACTCGAGGGCTAACTTTATTTTCTTTACAAGTACTTTCGAGGCAGCGTAAGCACACGCTATTATATATTTTACCTCTGCACGGTCGGGCATGGACATCTTGAGAGCCCTTTACTACACACGCTCTCTCGTACAGGACACAACACGTTTGCTGCTGCTGCTGCTGCTGCTGATGTTCTCTTTCTTCCAGTCCGGTCCCATTCCTGCTCACAGCCATTTCAAATACATACGCGCACATCACACACACACACACGTCCATTATTTCCATACATTCGATTCCGATGCCGTCCCTGCCGATGTTCCGATCCCACATCAGCTCGCCCACATCCTGCAGCATTCATCTTGCGCGACAGTGTGCTTTCAATTTAGTTCTATCCCGTATCTCAAACCACCCACCGGCCACACGTCCGTGTTCGAATGTTTGAAGCACGGTTGCCGAAATGGGCATCCGGTGTCCTTTTTGCGAGGAAATTGAATGTTTCACCGCTCTGGCGTGGTATGTGGGGGGGGGGGGGGAGATTTTTCGAGCAGTGTTGAGAAGAAGAAGGTTCCAATACGAGTTGCAAAATCGATTTTGGAGACACGGAAATTGTGTGAAGCGCAACCTGTTTTAGAATAACAGTAAATCATTTTCAAATTCTTAAATACTTAAGAAATGAATGTTAAAGTGTTTTTTATCAAAATTTTCAAAGCATTTTGAAGCTCAATGAATGGGATATTTAATAATATTAATAATAATCCTGGTGTCATTTATGCTTATCTGATAGACTAACGCTGGGCGTTAAGTATAAATACACCTAAAAGTATGCAATTTGTATGTGAAAATCAGTTTTTTATCCGATCCTTACAATTTAGTACGAGAAAGAACCATTATGTACTAAAAACAATAATAAACTATTCAAACAATATTCTTAATTTATCGGTCGGGCATTATTAAACTTTCTCCTCTAAAGCCCTATAAAGTAAAGTCTACGTTCGAGCTAAACACATCACACATCCTAAAGGTTTCCAACTTTTCAGGATATTTATAATGCATGTATTTCGTGCGACTTTCCCTTCTCTCTGCCTTTCTCATCCCTTATCCATCATACGTTCATACCCCCATCATCACAACTGCATGGACATCTTCTCGAACCACTCCACCATTGGGCCAGGATTTGGAGAGATTTTTTTTTCTTCTCCGCTAAATGGATTTTTTGTTTACCTCACATGGGTGGGCTGTGGCTGTATGTGTTTTGCCTGTATGTTTTTGCCAACTCAACCGATCCATTGCTGATGGATATTGGAGTAAGAAAAAAAAACAACCATCCACTGCTTACCGTTTCATCCGCCATGGGCTGTTTGTACTTCGCGACGTTCTACTACCGATCGATACTCCAAATCGTCGGTACGGATAACGGGTATCTCCGGGCAGGCGAGAACATAATAATTGAATGGTGGAAGGTGGCTGGCGCGAAGGCTGTAAGAACGTCAGACCGGTGCGGTAATGGATGGTAACCTATGGCTATGGCTTTTCGGGAAAAGCTATTCGCTCTTCGCTCGTTTAGAGAAGCGACATACGCGACAAACACCAGCGCACACAGCGCCGCCGGTGCTTTTGTGGGGCCTTTTGCGATCGATGCTGATAACTTTTACATCACACTTTTTGAATTTTCGGAGAAGCGGACAACAACAAAAAAGGCTTTCTGTCGATGTGTTTGGGATGTGTGGTGTGGTTTTTTGGTTAAAGAAGCTAACCACGAGCTTCTTTTTATTCTGGTTTCCCAATCTTTGCTTACTTTTAGGTTGGCAAATTCATCTAAATTTGAGCGAGAGGAAAGTATCCGATGCACAGCAGTAGCATTTTTTGTTTGATGAAACGCTATTATTGTACACATTTTGTGTTACACAATTGCAGTCAGCTGAATAAGTTGTAGTCGTATTAATACAGCAAAATCGCCTTAAGGTATGCAATGTGCTGTACAAAAGTGATAGTTCTGAGCAAATTTTAACCAAACCAAACGTTGCTTCAGCTCATCTAACCCAATTTGATATTTTTACAACCCTCTTTTCCATATCATTCCTACGCGCTCCTGTCCATCCGTTTATTCGTATTGATTGGCAAAAAAAAAATCACACTCATACAAAAATACTCATCCTAAAACTGAAACCCAATCACCGTACAACACTGACACGCAAACGTACGTTCGCTAAAAAGGGGTTACTGTTGTGCGAAACGGTAATCAAACGACCCATTTTGCATGCACACGCTTCACATTTTAATAGCGAGCGATACACATGCACCAAAAAAACAGCCTCACCAGAATCATCAGCACCAACACCATCGAGCAGCAATAGACTCGCATTGACATTTATCATCCAAAAAAAAAAAAAAGACATTTGCGGCCTAGGAAGCGCATGTAATCTTTTAACCCCTGCCGTATGCAAAAAAACCCAACATCCTTTATGACCTGTATGCGTTTGCACAACACCGCGAAAGCAAAACCATGAAATCAAATACGTCAAACGGGCTGCTCCTCATCGACTGTGAATGTGATAAAGTTACGCACGCAAACGCACTCCTTCCCTCCTCGCGCTCGTTCACGGTCGCAACCGTTGTCAAGAGTGTCATCCACGGGCGCATGATTTGTGCAAGCGCATTATTGTAAACATATTTAAGTTAGTTTACGCTACTTTTGAAATCAAACTTTCCCTTTCACGGTGGCCGCTAACCCCGGTGGTAGAGTAGCGTTCGTTTTTTTTTCCCTCGTGCACAGCACCCCAGCCATTACCTATGCAATCAGCCTGCCAATGCATCCGGCAACTGTATCCTGCTGGTATCGTGCTGCATCACAACGGTGGCATGGCGCACAAGTGATAAATTTAAATTGGGAAGAGCCATATCGGTACCGAACAATAGGTTCCGGGGTGTCATGTTTTCGCTCGAGATTTTTTATTTTTGCTCTCTTCTTGCTTTGCCCCCTTTCGTTCCCTTCCGGCACCTTCCGGTTCGACCTTATATCGATCTTAAATTGGCATATGCAACCCGGGGACCTCATAGGCGCATGAGTAATAGAATACGGCCAACCAAAAAAAAAAGGGTTCGCGAATATGTGTATGCTGATTTTTGGGTCGTCGGCAAGCCTGGATAAAGGTTTGCCGAATCCCTGGCTTCGACTGCTGATTAATAGATTTGCGTAGAGAAGGAAACAAATCCTCTATCACAGAGGATGGCACATACAAAAAAAAACGAGGATTCCCATTAAAGGTGATAGCGGGGCAGCAGAATAGTTTGTACGGTTTGCGCATGTTTTCGGTTACCGGAACTTCATCATAAGTCACGTTCGCATGCGAAACATCCACAGGGGTGCCGCTGCGTTGCCTTCGGTACGGTACGGGGCTGCTTTTTGTGTGTGTTAATAGAAAGGGTTGGATTTATTTGCGTACGCTTTTACACAATTTCGCCGGCACATTGCTGATGCGCTGATTTGCACCGTGCTGTGCAGCATTCTTCTGCCCGTTGCTCCGAGGCCCGCACGAAACGACTCCTCGTCCCGTGCCTCTTGCGAGCAGCAACAAAGGGACGAACCATGTGTCAAGACATTTTTTGTTGTGTTTTGTTTTTCACCCCAAACCGGCCTGCTCCGATCCTAGCCGCAAAAATCGACCCGCGAAGGATTCGAATTCCTTCCGCACGCCCGGAACCCTTTTCTTGTGCCAAACCAAAAATCATCCCCTAAAATTGCGCACACACACACACACTAAGGGATGTAGAGAAGTGTTTGCTTGCGCAGCAGTAAGAAGCATGCAATTGTTCCACCTCGCACCGGTGGTTTGAAAGAAAGTTTTGCGGTGTTTGGTGTATCTCGTGTGAAATTGTTTTCCCACACCGGTTAAGTCAACACGCGCTCGCACGATGGGGAGGACCTGTCCGAAGTCTACCCATTCAGTATCAATCAAACGAGCTCCCGCTCCTGGAGCGACTCCCCAGGGGAGGGAAGAGCATAACGGGAATGCATTTTGAGATTAAAACATTCGTCAGTCACAGTCTAATGAGACCTGCGCATTGTTTTACTTGCACGGCGGGGGGTTGACATTTTCCACAGCCTGACCAATTAATGGTGTCCTGCTGGGCTATTTTAAAGTGTGTATGCAGGACGGATTTACGCTCAACTGTGCTGGTTTGATTTGTACTTCATCTTTTTGTTTTAATATTTGACGCAATAAAAACGTGCGCAGTTGGCCGTGCCGTTTAGTCATTGTTTATTTCCAATTCTTTCTGTGGCTTTAATCTCAGTCTAACTGGAACGATTCAAATGATTTACACAAATGAAAGAATTTTGTTTTGTTTCTTTTTTTTTCTTTTTTTAGGGGCTTTGAATCGATTGGCCTCATTCGCTTCTTTAAGAAAGCATACCGCAAACTAATCATGAATAATTTATAATTCACAAATTGTTGAACTAACACTAAATAAAACTAGTAATATTAAAGGTATTGTTGAAATGCTGATAGTCTGCTTTTAGGCGTTTAGCCTTGCTCATGTAGCGTTGTACTACAATTTACAAACATTACGCCTTAAGGTATGCAAATTGTAGGCAATTTGAGTGTGCTATATCGTTATAGTTTAATAATGGTTTTTTTTGTCGATCTAAAGTCTCTTAAATGACTGTAGACTTTGTTAGAAATAATGTGATAAAGTACATTTCATTATCCTTCTTTTTCAATGTCTAAAATAACTATCACTTTGCATGTGTCTTTAATATAGCATTACAAATCAATCTCGTATTTTCTTTTTTTCTCAAGCAATAGCTTTTTTGATCCAGTAAACTCCACATCCAAATAGCACGCGTTAGTTTCCCCAGCCATGGCAGACATGTTTATTGCTTTCAACTGGTTGCACTTAATAAACATCCTTCAAACGAACGGAGCACAGCACCTTGCACTACAGCAGCGGTACGGTACCGTTTGAAACCAGCCTCATGCAAAAATGATCCCATTGCAGCAGTCAACTGGTATTGTGTGTGCCCCACTTCCTGCCGTTCCTTCGGCGAATTCATTTGCTCTATTGGATAGCTGCCAGCGATCTAATCGAGCAAATAAACAACCTGACTCGAACGCCTTTGGCAGCGTAAAAAAAGGGCAACGAAATCCAAACACATCCTCGACACACACACACCCACACGCCATATTGAAGCGATTTTCATTACGCAAAACCTCCTTCCCAGGCTCGTGTGTAAGTGTGTGAAGATTCTGTTCCTGGTTCCTGGTTGCACATTGGCACACATTGCCGCAGCACTTGACGCGCACGAACGAGGTTTCGATTTTCATTCACGTTCCGCCATTTGACACCTTTTTCCGGATTGCCGCCTGTGCTACCGGTGTCTCGAGCGGATTCTCCCCACGCGCGTCTCCCAACGGTATGACATATGACGAGTGTGCGTTTGTGTGCGCGTGTATGTGTGTGTGTATATACGTTGTCTGTAGAGGACCGTTCTGACTTCTGAAGATGCTCGTCTTCACACGAGGCCGACAATAATCGCAGCAAACGTCTCAAGCAATGGTAAATCCAAAAAAAAAAAATGAAAGCAATGATTGAAATCCCCGGTCCACGAAGGGATGCATCAAACGGGAATGCCAGCACCGGTTACGGTTCGAGATACGCTTTGTGGCCCGTTTGAATTCCCGGGGTCCATACACACATATGTCAGATCGGCGGGCTTTGACGCTGACATGAAGGCGCCATCCTACTCGCGCTCTCCACGCTACAAAGGACTTTCGTCTGCCTTTCACCTACCGTCCCTTTAGTGCCAGATCCTCTTGCTTCCGTTCCTTAGGGGGGGAAGCGCGACTCGCCCAACCAAAGAACGTCCAAGCAGTCACGGTATTGTTAGCAGCAGAAGAAAGAAGAAAAAAATCAACCCATCGTTCGACGCGCTTTGTCTCCGTGTGCCGGATTCGGAAGCTATTTATATTTTATGTTTTTCCTGGATTCGCGTTTTATCTGCGTTTGACGAAGTAAAAATCGTGGAAGCATGAAATATTTATGTGCGTACTACTGCCGCCTCATCTACCCTTCGCTCCCTCTCCCTCCCCCTTCTCCCTCACCACTTTTCGGCGGGGATTCTGATTCGAATCCGGGGCTTCGGGGGGTTCCGCTTACTCTCTCCATCTTGCTGAGGCGCTTCAGTCCCACGGCGCGATAACGGCGTACGCACATTTTACGCAACGCGTTTCGCGCTACACTATGCCACACAATGCCGATCACCATTTGCCGCGTATCTGCTGTGTGTGCAGTAGAAAGGGCTAACGTGCCCTATATGTCCACGGGCGACCGGGTCCCGGAGGACTTATCAGAACCGTGGCCCACACCCAGCGACGCACTGCAATAACTTTACGGTGAGATACAGTTTTTCTTGCGCAAAACGCCTTCCACTCCTGTCTTGCAGTTTTTTTTTTGTTCTCCCTTGACTCATCCCATTCGCGTCTTATCCGTTTGCCAAAATCATCCATTTCTTTCACCTTGCCAAATTGCGAGGCAAAATTCCCCCGCGCTGATGGGCAATAAATGAAGCATCGAGGCAGGGATGATGTCGTAGTGGAAGTGTGTGTACAGAAAAATGGTCGCCAATGTCGGTCCCGGACTCGGAAGCAGGTCCTTAAAGGGGTGGGGGGAAAGACAAATGGCAGAACCGAATCGTTCGCCTGTTCGTTACAGTTTAAAAAGGGAAGCGCAAAAAAAAACTGCGAGGGTGCAAAATTTGACCCTCTCTGTGGACGATTGGGACGGTAACGAGGCTCACCCTCGCCGAAACAGTCTGACCATTATGGGACGCTGATGAGGGATCTGGTTTTATCTTTCTGTCCCTATATTTCAAGCGTTGCTATTGGTTGTATGCGAAACTGGATATCATTGCGGAGTAGGTAAGTTCTAATGCAAGGGACATTCTGCAACGTTTGCCAAAATCATGCAAGGAAATTGCTCACTGAAAAGAAAGGAAGGCAAGCTTCTGTGTTTGGCCAGATTAACTTTAAATTCTCTTTAATCTACTTCCGGGACGCTATGCTTTTGCTAGATATAGTTCAAACGATATAAACAACCTATGTAAAGTGAAAAACGTTTTACAATTTGGCTCACGGAATTACTGGTACAACTCCATTGGATGGGAATTTAATGTTAAACCGTGAAACAACACGATTCCTCATACACAAACAATTGATCTTGGTCAAATGCACAGTAGAGATCATAATTTAGGTGTCATGAGCAACGAGGACTTTCAAAGGCATCATATAAATAATTCAAAAACGTTTTTTTAAACTCTTTATAAAACTATTAATTTTATCAAATCGTTCACTCTGGTCACATACTGGAGGCAAAATAAAAATATATGAACAATTCGAAAATTGTTTCCAACTTCAAACCGCTTTTCCAAACTAGATCGATGGGAAACGGTAGTTGCAGTAGGCTGGATACAATAATTGCTTTATTTTATTTCATGAGTCTCCTGCTCTGTAATAAGTACAATATGGCAACATATTCTAAAAATATCAACTTTCATTTTATATCATTTTGACAATCGCTTCGATCGTTCCCGAATTTCATTCGTGTTTCGAGCTGTTCGTCAGTGTATTTTCATTTTTCTTTAATTTTAAACTTTAAAATACATTCCAACTTCCAGAATTAAGCAAGGCAATCCTTACCCGCTATCTCGCAACACATATTCCATTTATTTACAAAATATTTTAAGTTACTATTCAAATTTCTATTGCTACATCGCTACATTAGAATGAGAATGAGGTGATTTGATGTTGATCTAAATAAACTCTTGGGTGCTTTGTTAGACTAATGGAGACATGATTTTAACGCCGAAAATCCTTACCAAATACTCACATGCTCTAAAAATATACTAATTGACTAAAGAGATTTCCTTTTCGCTCTTCCCTTCTACAGCACCTACCACCCAAAACCACACAATTAGAGCAGATAATTTGTCATACCATAACGATCATAATCATCCTCCATATTTCCCGGATTTCTCAACTGTTTGCCATTGTTGCTTGACATTTTTCTATTCGCAATATACTCGCGCATTGTTTGTGACGTGCACATTGTTGCGTGCATGCATCATTACCATTACGCGAGCGAAACCAATTACCCGCGTCGCACTGATATTCTGCGTTTTCGGCGAACAACTGACATTCCATTCACATTGGCGCACAATATCATTCTAAGAGGATTTGCACCGCTAAACCGTGGCGCAACAGTGTCTCCCCCGACCCGTATGGCGTCACATTGTGCGGTGTCTGTCGGTGTGTATTTTGGAAGCTGTCTTTCAATTGCAGCACTAATTGGTTTCGCGGAATGGTACAAGCGAACGGGGGAGGAAAAAATAACTCGCTGCTATGTATTTATATTATCAATACGAGTTACGCGAGATGGTTGGAGTGAAAGGTTGGTAAAGAGAAGCGAAAAAATAACCAACATTCCCCATCGCGGACGAACCACACATTCCCTCACGTACGGCAAGGCAGTGTGACAATCGTTTCCGGAATAGTTTATGCTTTGCTGCTCCATTAGTTCAGTAAGGACCGGATGGAAAGCCCGGTCGGTTTCCTGCGCGACTGGCCAAGCGTAACACATCGGTGCCATTGGTTGTCGTCGATGGCGTCGTCGTCATGGTATGGTTAGTTCCGTTCGTTATGGTTATGGTTTAACAACGGCAGCATGTACCAGCATGAGACGGAATGTCAAGTACAATCATTTTCGTCATCATTATATTGCGCCCGGGCTTCGCAATGGAAGCATGTTCGCATGGCTCCCGCTCTGACGCCGTTCCCGCCTTTTCCCTGGAGCGATAACTATCCCAAAGGTGGCCATAGCAATAGCCAAAGGACATCGTATCATCCCCATGTCACCCGCTCTTTATGTACTGTACGTCGCGGCAAACTCCCCCACGCTCCACGCGCGACACAACACATACACATCCCACACATATTAAACATTCCAAGGCGTCGCCACGGACGAGGCTCCAGTGCGCCAGTTCCACTCCATCGAACGAGGCACATAAAACAGCACACCATACCGACCAGGCTAACATACAGTGGCATTCCTACACAAACACACACACACACAGAGTTAGAAGTGCCTCCACTCAATCGGTAAAGGACAACCCATTCTTCATATGACCGAAAGCCCGAAAAGCCCCGAACGTCCGATCCCGGCGACCTGGCAACCTGCACCCCGACCACCGGCCTGCCGTCACATGGTACCGTTGCACGGCCATCTTGTTTTGCCCGCCCTGGCGGGGGGCAAACCCGTCCAATTGTACCGGTCGCCATGGTAACGTGCGACGTGTCCGTGCTGCCGTCGCATCCCCTTGGCTCCGGGAGCGACGATATACGCGCGCCCGACGACGAATGTATGTATACGCGCGCCCTCGACTACGCCGCCGAAAAGAACCGCGCGTGCACATAATGGGAGTCTACCGCCCCCATGGTCTTTAACTCCAGTAATCCTCCAGCCCAACGGCGAGCTGTCCCTCATCCCGGCCATCGTTCTGTCGCTATGGATGGCTTCACGCACCGTACCCGATGCTGCGTTCCACTCATGTGCTCATGTGCATGGAGACGGAAGGATTGAAATGTACCTGGAACAGTGTAGTGATTTTCCTTGTCGGCAATTGATTTTTACGCAACTTTCTAGTTTTTTTAACAAACTTGCATACATCTCAGAGTGTAGTATGGCGCCTGCCGTTGGGCATGTTTAGTTGGATAAACGTGTATATTTTCCCTCACAAATTCTACTAATTCACGAAATAGATCGTTTTCACTTAGATAAAGATTAACGAGTTATAAATTCACCCCGTAAATCGATTAACGCTTTGTATGGTGTATACTTTTAGGCGCTCCACATCTTCATCACAAGCCAAACCTTCAGTCTTAAGATTTACAGCAAACTCGTACTCGGTAAGGTACTACCGATGCGCCTTAAGTAAGACAAATGTAGTTATTTTTATTGTATTATTAAAGTGAAATAAGTGTATCTCTTTACTCGCCAATGTGTTGAATGGAAACGGAACAGACGTTGTAGTAATTGGTGTTTTGGCAGGAATACTGTTGAAGTACATAAATAAACATCATTTTTAAAAGGCCAAAACTAAGGCTAAAAATTTAATTGAAGCGGTTTAAACATATATTGGGTATACTTTTAGGCGCATCATCATAAACTAGGTGTTGAGACACAGGCACGGAAGCCCGGTCATCTAATCGTGTTTATCGAAACACGAAGATTGTTTCGTTGAGCTTTGAGCTTTTGGCTCGTGCGATTAGTTTATAAGTATAAGTGTAGTTCTTCAAATAAACTCTCTTCTAATTTTGCAACTAAACAAGCCACAACCGCAGGTAAATATCGAACGCTAGAAAAGTTACACCGAAACACGAAAAAAAAGATTATCCGAAATCGTAAGATCGAACACTAGGCTTAAAGGCTTTTCTTCAAATAAACTCTCTTCTAATTTTGCAACTAAACAAGCCACAACCGCAGGTAAATATCGAACGCTAGAAAAGTTACTGTTGCTCTGTTGTAAGTTGCTCTGTAATGGGATGGGATCCGAAGCCCTCCGAGGGATAACATAGGCTCTCCCATCCAACTCCTATTCCGACACGTCCTCGTCGTGCAGAGTGGTAACATGTGCCTTCATATATCCTAGCTTGGGTACACGGGCTAGATCCAACCCCTTGGGCGGATGGTGGCATATGGCGAACCAGGAGGGGGGTGGGTATCCCGGGTAACTGGGTGCCTGAACGTCGGGGGGGCAACCCGACGCTAAATAAAACGGCCACGTGGGCGCAGGGCCAGTCACCCAGTCCCATGGAACAACTGACTACAGAAAGCATCAGAAGGATACGAAACGGACTTAACGATACCGACCCAACGCAATGCCCCCGGACAACGATTAAAATGGGCTCATGGAACGTACGCACTCTTAGCAAAGCCGGAGCCTTGAAACAACTTGATGACGCCCTAGCCACATTGAGCATGGACCTCGTAGCTCTACAAGAGATTCGGTGGCTAGGGAACGGTGTGCACAACAGGCGTGGTAAGCAATGCTACGATATTTACTACAGCTGCCACGACCGCCACCACGTGCTCGGAACGGGTTTCGCCGTAGGTCCCCGGCTGAAATCCGTAATCATAGATTTCAAGGCTATAAACGATAGGCTATGCACCCTGCGCATGCGAGGCAAATTTTTTAATATAAGCCTCATAAACGTTCACGCCCCTACCGAAGATAAAGAGGAAGAGGAGAAGGACCTTTTTTACGGCCGCCTCGCTAGAACTATAGATGCGTGCCCCAGGCATGACCTCAAAATCATCCTGGGGGACTTCAACGCAAAAGTCGGTAGGGAGCCAATGTACCGCCAATACACTGGCTGTCACAGTCTGCATGAGCACAGTAACGATAATGGTAGTAGATTGGTCCAGTTCGCCGCAGCGAACAATCTGGTTGTAGGAAGTACCAAATTTGCGCGGAGGGACATCCACAAAATGACGTGGGCGCACCCGGATGGCGAATCCTTCAACCAGATCGACCACGTGTTAATAAGCCGCCGACGACAGTCGAGCCTGTTAAACGTCAGAACTTATCGAGGAGCCAATATCGATTCCGATCACTACTTGGTTGGCTTAGTGATACGTTGTAGAATCGCCCGCCCCCGCACCAATGGGGGCGGAGAAAACACGCAGCCTCGGCTCAACACGGACTCTCTAAGGGACATTACTGTCCAACAGGAATTCAAAGCCGCTTTAGACGAGTCTCTACTACCAGAAAACAGATATGAAACTACGAGCGAGAGGTGGAACGCTCTAAAAACAAAAATAATAAACTGTGCAAGAAATATACTCCCACCACGTCGTGGCAACACCAAATCTGGCTGGTTCGACGATGAATGCAGACAAGTGACCGAACGTAAGAATACTGCATACCGAGCAATGCAGCAACGGCATAGAACGCGGGCATGCGCAGAGGAATATTCACGGCTCAGACGCGAAGAGAAACGAGTTCACCGCTCTAAGAAGCATGCTTTGGAAGAGCAAAACATGCGAGAACTCGAGCAAACCAGAGAGGCGTACGGACCGACACGAAAGTTTTACCAAGCGATAGCAGGTCACCGAAACAACGTGGTACCTAAGGTAACCTGCTGTCGCAACAAGGATGGAGATCTGGTTAGTAACCAGCCAGAGGTCCTCTCGCGGTGGGCTCAGTACTTTGATGAATTACTCAACGACCAGTTAAACGAACAGCTAGAAGCGCCACTAGCAGATAGTGTCATGCTACTGCCACCTAGCATAGAAGAAACACGAAAGGCTATCCGTCGGCTGAAAAATAACAAGGCACCCGGAACCGACGGAATTGCAGCTGAACTGGTCAAGAATGGAGGTGCACGACTAGAAAACGAGATTCATCAAATTGTTACTGAGGTGTGGGATAGCGAATCGATGCCTTGTGATTGGAATCTCGGCATCATCTACCCCGTATACAAGAAGGGAGACAGGTTGGACTGCAACAACTACAGGGGTATTACGGTGTTGAATACCGCCTATAAAATATTCTCCCTGATCCTTCAGGATCGCCTTGTCCCGCACGTCGAAGAGATAGTAGGAAACTATCAAAGAGGATTCCGAAACGGAAAATCAACCACTGATCAGATCTTTACCATGCGGCAGATCTTGGAGAAGATGACTGAATACAGACACGACACATAGCATCTCTTTATAGACTTCAAAGCCGCATATGATAGCATAGCCAGGGTAAAACTATACGACGCTATGAGCTCTTTTGGAATCCCGGCCAAACTGATAAGGCTAGTTAGAATGACTATGACCAACGTCACTTGCCAGGTGAGGGTGGATGGAAAACTCTCAGGACCTTTTACTACCACCAAGGGTCTGCGCCAGGAGAACGGGCTTGCCTGTCTCCTATGCAACCTGGCACTAGAGAGGGCCATCCGCGACTCGAGGGTGGAGACTACGGGAACCATCTTCTATAAGTCAATCCAGATCCTGGCATACGCTGATGATATAGACATCATTGGTCTGCGGCTCTCCTATGTAGCAGAAGCCTACCAAGGGATCGAGCAGGCGGCAGAGAACCTCGGATAGCAGATAAACGAGGCAAAGACCAAACTGATGGTGGCAACATCAGCAGGCCTACCAATAAATAATCAGAATCTACGTAGGTGTGACGTACAGATAGGTGAACGCACTTTTGAAGTCGTCCCACAATTCACCTATCTTGGGTCAAAGGTCAGCAACGACAACAGCATGGAAGCTGAGTTGCGCGCAAGGATGCTGGCTGCCAACCGGTCATTCTACAGCCTGAAAAAGCAGTTTACCTCAAAGAACCTGTCGCGACGGACGAAGCTGGGACTATATAGTACCTATATAGTACCAGTACTCACATACGCCTCTGAGACATGGACACTGTCCAAATCTGACGAAACCCTCTTAGCCGCGTTCGAGAGGAAGATGCTCAGAAGGATACTTGGCCCCGTATGTGTGGAAGGACAATGGAGGAGCCGCTATAATGACGAGCTATACGAGATGTACGGCGACCTCACTGTCGTACAGCGTATAAAGCTCGCCAGGCTCCGGTGGGCTGGCCATGTTATACGCATGGAAACGGACGACCCAGCCCGTAAAGTCTTTTTAGGCCGTCCACAAGGACAGAGGAGGCGTGGTAGGCCCAAATTGAGGTGGCAAGATGGCTTGGAGGCGTCCGCCATTAAGGCCGGGATAACGGACTGGCAGACGAAGGCGCGAGACCGTGAGCGGTTTCGGACACTCCTGAGGCAGGCCAAGACCGCAAAGCGGTTGTAGTGCCGGATAAGTAAGTAAGTAAGTAGAAAAGTTACACCGAAACACGAAAGAAAAGATTATCCGAAATCGTAAGATCGAACACTAGGCTTAAAGGCTTTGGATGGTCATCGGCATTGAAATGCTTTAAATCGATTAAAAATCTACTTTGACTACACAAAATGGACTTTCAAATAAAAATGATCCATAATTCCTATTTTCTTATTTACCGATTTGTCACATTTCCAGCACCTTTTCATGCAACACCTTCTGCCCAACGGACGAAACGGTGTGGACGTCGTACAGTGAGTTGTACGTTGGCACAAACAGAACCCCACCACTCCCCCCCCCCCTCCCCCAGGCGGACAGGCGGCCGGGAAAGAATGGCGCGGGCTTGTGTACAGAAGCGAGAAAGGATGCCGGTTGGCTCCCATGACGATGCGAGCGCAACGACAGAACGAGCAGAGCGGACACCGCGCGCGAACGAGACCGAGCGAAAGGATGCTGCGAAAGACGACAACGACGACGACGAGAACGATCGGTTTTTGGGGTGCCGATATGAGCATACATTATATTCGACGTTACCATGGTAAACAGCATAGGGAAAATCGCTGGCGAAATGAAATAGCGCACCGTTAGCGTGCGTCCGAGATAGCAGATAGAGCACGTGCGCGGACGCTCTCACACACTAGCACTGTGTGCTTCTCGTTCCCTCATGCTCGATCTCTTTCACGGGGACATATTTGCTAATGCATCCCTTTCGTTGTCAGCTTCTGGTGTGGTGTATGTGGGTATGTGTTTTTCCTGCTTCTTTTTGGAGCACAGTGGCAGCCCATCGTCGTGCGCCTCGCCATGGTAACGATGCGGCAAACGGGCTGCGGCAAACGCGAGGGCTAAAAGGCTTTTCCCCCGTTCGCGTGTGTTTGGCTATCGCATTCGGACAGTTTTCCCGTCCGTGCGGAGGGGTTAATGCCATTTCCCTACGTGCGAGAGTGAGTAATCGAGTGGGCGGACGGCACCAGCCTTTGTCCATCGCCCCCAAACAACGGTGAGCGAGTGAAGCGTGGGGCGGTGTACTCTATGTTGGAGAGAAACCTTCGATTTGTCCACAACCGACCCCGTTCGCTCCGTCCCTCTCCCTTCTTTTCGATGACCCCCTGGCCCTGACTCTGCCACCCTGTACGATTAATTGTACTTTATGTGTTTAAGCTCGAATGCCACCGAGCAGTACATACGTACGCGTGTACATACGTGGATCGTACGATAAATTCTTCGATCAGGACCAGCGTCGACCGAAGCAAACCGCACTAACACACACACACGCATATATATACACACTCGATATAGGGACGAAACACTGTAGTAAGGCCCCCCTGCGGAATCCCGGAACCGAACCCGAAAACCAATGACGAACGTTTTTCGGGAGGCCGTCCACGGGACGATTTATGTCCGTGGCGAGCGCCAGAGCCCAAAGCGCAAAGCATGTGCTGGCCAAGTGAAAAAGGATATAATCCCACCACCACCACCGCTACCACCCCATTGGGCGAGGGGAAACGTGACGTGGAAAACGGACCAGTCCCTTTTTTATGAGTGATTCACTCACTTTTTTAAACAAAATCCCTTTCACTCATAAACAACCCAGTGGCGTTGCTATAGGATGGAATTTCTTTAAATTAACTCACACGTCACTCCGCTGCCTTTGACGCGCTGTCCCCCCTGTCCTGGCCTTTTTTGTCCCGGTGCGACTTTTATGGACTGGCTGTGTGGAGCGTAATTTATTGCCTTGGAGCTTTTTTGGAGTGCTTTTATTCTTATCGCCAGCATTTCGAACCAAAAGCGTGGCGTAATGAGCGTTTGAACACTGCTCCGAATGGTTAGCGTTTGGCATGTGTGCAAATGTTCGGTGAACGTTGAAAGTACCGGGAGATGGAGGGGTTTTTTTTTTGTTCTTCGAGGCAGAAGATTATTTACTAGGATAATATTGCTGCTACAACTAGGACAGTTTGTACGTTTGTTTTACTGAGGACACAATACACTATAGGGAATTGGTAGGTTCTAGAATATGTTATAGTAGAAAGATTTTTTAGCTTTAATGGGATTGTTTGAATATTTTGCCAATTTATGGAACTGTATTTAGTACTTCTGTAGGTAATTTGGCAGTAAAGAATGTTAAAGAGCCATTTTTTGTACAGGTATCTTTCCAAACTCATGTGTATAAATCATTATTTTTGGTTAGTAAATTAATTTAGTGTTAATTAGTGATTAATTTAAACAACTTAAATAAATAGAATTTTAATACAGCAATAATAAAGTAAATATCAATTATGTACCAATCATACACCGACAGATAAAAGTTATTAACAAATACAAGTAATGCTAAAACTGTAAAAATATATAAAAATATACAAGAATGGAAGCAAGGATAAAACAAGAAAAATAAATTTGTAATAATAATGAATATAATACACCACGTCGCCACGTAACAACCATCGTTTTCAAATCAAACAAGATAATAACACAATTGAAGGATTGATTAATTAATTAATTAATTCTTCATGTGCTTTCAAATTCAGGGTCATCAATGATGAATTTTAGACACATCATATTTATTAACTTCCACAACATATTAATAAATATGATATTTCTAAAAATCATTGATGACGAGGAAAATTCATTATTTTAGAGTATGGTAATCGATGTATACATTATATATTGATGAAATGATATTCAAAAAATTATGTCAGTTAAATAAAAGTAACCTTTACAGATACTATATCAGCAAACGTTTTACATTTAAATTTACAAAGAATTTGTTTTGCATAGAAACACACAAAAATGTTTTGCTGAACTGTACAATCTGTGGAACGTGAAATTCAAAGCCATTACCTTCTATAATTTATTTATTCGTTCAAATTACCTAACACACTGATACACGAGCTAGTGCTCCCGCGAAGCAAACCACAACCCCCGTGAGGCGTTGGCCCGTGTTCAGTTCAATCACCCAACCAGACCACCGCCTGCGGGCATGTGCGAGTGCGAGTGTGTGTCTTTGTCGGGACATTTTGGTCGCTCCTACGCGACCATTTTCCCCCATGTCCCACACCCTTTCGCCTTCACGTCATATGTGAGATGAATCCAATTTTCCACTCCCACAGCTACGCGTATGTGTGGTGGTCGCTGTGCGATATTGAAGTTTGAACTTTTGTCCTCCATTTTCCCAACAATGGCACCGTGCACTCAGTGAAGTTTTCCCCACTCCCCGGTAAAGTGTCTCCCCGGGGCTTGGGCGAACGGCGCGAATAATATATTTTTAATTAACATTCTTAATTATGGTTCCATTTAATTTTTCAACGAAATCGCAACGGTCCGTTACGCGAATCACGTTCGCCATTGCTTAAGAGCCTCCGTTTCCGCCCTGGCCGCAGGTGCTCCCTGGCCTCAACCTCACCCTCCCCCGGGTCGATCGTCGATTTTAATGGGTGATGTGGGACTTTTTAGACAAATGATTCCCGCCTAACGGCAGCCCCTAACGGCAGCCCCTTACGCCGTTTCCGCCTTTATTCCCTCCAATTCTCTCCACGAACTGGTCCGTAATGCACGTTTTTTGAGCAGCGCGTTGGTGCCACACAGCGAAAGGTGCCGCTAATTAATCACATGTCGTAGCCAGTAGTAGCAGCAGCATCACCACCACCACCACCACCACCACCACCACCACCACCACCACTACCGCCACCAGCCCATTTGGCACATGTGCGGCAGAAAGCTCACGGCAGGAAAGGGTTACTCGCACAGAAGCACTTTTTTCCGTGACAGGCCCATCAGCCAACCACCGCAACAACATCTCGCGCACGGCGGGGGGAGATTTATTTACGCACTGTTTTACGCGTCCACGCGATCGCTGCGTCATTGGTGCGCCGCAGGCGATGTACCGATACGCGTGTGCGATTTTTTACGCGTGTTTGTCATGATGCTTTGCTTGGAAGGTGGGACGGGGGAGGGGGGGGGGGCAGTATGGCCAAGGACTAAATGCTAATTTATGTTGCCCAACCAGTCCTCCTGTCCCTTTTGGACGGGGGGAGGTGCCGGTTGGCGCAAGAGCGTTGCGGCAGAATTAATCGCACTTTTTCCGTTGTTTTCTGCCCGGTGTTTGCGGAAGGATTGAGCTTTTCGCATAATTATCGTAGCATTACGGGTGGGATTTTGAGGCCGGTAAGCTGCTGCAGCGAGAAGCGTATGGGAGGAACGAGTATGATTTTTGTGTGGCAAATTTATAATCGGGCGCTAGATATTAATGATGCAGCAAACATGTAGGATGGAGTTTTGAAGCAGGAGGGCCGTTGAAGTTTGATCATTCTTAACCGTTCGTGGATGTTACAACACAAACCTGATTATAGGAAGAATAAAGAGAATATTTGCTTATCAAAATTGTATGAAATTGAAGCAAAATAGTGGAGGTTCTATATTACTTCTTCAAAATGAGCCTCAAAGTATGCAATCAGCGTGCCAAAAATGGCTTTATTCTCCAAAATCATTCCACAGCTGCTAGGCGCGTCTCTAAAAACGTTACCAATTAAACCTTCTGCTCGGTTCCCTTTTGCTGATGAGTCGCAATACAAACAACACACACACACACACACACAGACAGCCAAAAAAAGGTGTCACCTTAAAGTCCCACTTGAGTGCACACGCAAATTGAAATGTCAACCGACCCCGTGCGCTCTTGACGTTTCGCTGTGGCACTCTGTTGCTCCGGCCGTCTGCAACCTTCCCACGGCTGATGACGATCGACAATTCTCATAAAACCCCTTCGACCCATCCTCACACACTGTCTTTCTTATCTGCACGGTCCGATCTGTGACCGGCTCAACTGCGGACCGGTTCGATTAAAAGTGCGGCCGAGCGAAGTGCAACCCAAATGTGCGCCGCGTCACTGCAGCCTATAAAAAGGTTTCGAGCACTTTCGCGGGGCAAGGCGAAGCAACTCGAAAGCACTCTGTGGCGTGTTATCTTTTTTTCTTGTGCGAGTCCTTCCATCTATTAAACGCCACAGTAATCTTCCTTCTTTCGTATTGCTATTCAAGTTGGGGGGGGGGGGGGGGAAACGCCAGCAGTACGCGACACTTCCTCCTTTTCATTGCTGTCGGCACATTAGCGCTTCTTTTTTTCGCACTCCTACCAGCAAAGAAAAAAAAAGGCTCGATTATCACCCACTTACACCCACTTGTACCTTGTCTTGTGGCAGCCTCGAGGGTTTCCCCCCCCGAAGGGTAGGAAATGGAAACGTTCTCGGTGCAACGCTCCGTCACAGTGTCGCGACACTCGGCACGGCAGCAGCACGGCATAAAATGATGCATAAAAATCTAGGTCACGAAAAGTGAAAGCCGTGTGGGTGTGGAAAAAAGTGCAACAGCCACCAAAAGAATCGTGTGTGTGTGTGTGTGTGTGTGTGTGTGAGAGAGAGAGAGAGAGAGAGAGAGAGAAAGAGATGGAGGATGCAAAAAAAGTACGCACCCTCCAGCTCAAGGCTACAACGTGTAGTAAACCGACGTAAATGCAACTTAGTGCCTGCCTGCTGCTGGTGACGGTGGCTGTGGTGCTGTGGTGGGTGAATGCCACATGCCTCCCGCTGCACTCGCTGCAAGTGAAAGCCAACGGCACCAAGGTTAAGCGAACACATTCTGCTTGCAGGGTTTTGGTGTGTGGAAAAACTGTGATAAAGAGGCCCCCCCCCCCAGGCGCGTGTGTTTGTGCTTCAAGGAGAAAAACCTATTTTCCACCACGAAAGGGCGTCATGGCGTGTCTTGCTAAATCGAGACATCATGTAGTCCTTGGTCAAAGCCCAAAGCCACGGTAGAATCGTTGAACTTTGAACTCTCTGTCGAAAGGAGTGTCAGAAGGAAATGATTCGTCGTTCCACGCAAATTCACAGGGTTAATAGGGTCAAGAAATCGGTCTTCTCGGCCAATCTTGTCCAAACTTCTTCTACCCTTGCAGCGATCCATGCTTTCCCAATCGAAATGACCTTTCCTGCTGAATCGCCAAACTCTTCCCAGGAGCAGGGTGAGAACATTCCCAGCTCGAAGACACTGCTCGCTTTCGTGCGGGTCAGGAAACGAGTGCACGACGTTCTAACCCCTTTTTCACACTGTCTTGACCCTTCCGGTGGACAAACGGGTTCCGCTCAGTCGGATTATAATTGACCAGTGAGTGTCCACCGCTACCCTTGGTCAGCGCACAAAACCGGTCAGTTGTTGTACATCTTGTACGTCTTGTCGTTTTTGATTGCAACCGAAATAGTTTTAGTGTCCACACGCCAAGACACGGTGGCAACCCCTTGGGAGAAATTGGGTTCGACCCCTGTTTGCGGGTCATAAACGGGTAAGTGGACAACGCGGCGTTGACCACTGAGTTCGAGCAAATGATTTATCGACCAGCGTGTGTGTGTGCTCTTTATCGACTTTAATTAGCGTCCCAGCAGGGGAATTCCATTAGCAGTGCCGGCTAACAACCGCGAAAGCTAGACACACACGTTAGCAGAAAAGGAAATAAAAACATCGTAATAAAGCATTTTCCTGTAGCCGAACCATGTATGCTCGTGCGTCATTTCAGCCTCACGTGGGAGGTAAAAGTGAGACCAGCGCTAGTGGGGCCATAACTCATCCGCAGCAGCTTGCTTCTGGGCAACCAAATCCACCTGTGTTCGACAAAGTCATCCATCTTTTTCACCCGAGCCGAGTGAAAACGGTCTTGGAAGTTTGTGCTGATGGTTCAGAGGAAATACTTGTTACGCGAAGTATCCTTGACTGGGTCCCTTTCCATCGGTGCCTCGGTGCCACGTGACCGTGAAGAGTTGGGTGGAGTCACTCGCACTTTGCAGCTTAAGTCTAATGTACCAATGAGCAGTGGGACTGATTTAGGGTATTTTTCCACACTTTCCTGTGCTGTAGATCAATCAAGAGAAACAGATGAGCCTTTTAAATCGAAGAAAGGTAAGTCGAGGTGAGGTCCCAGCTGATCCTCTATGTCGTCCGCGATTCCAGGCACAAAGTGTTGAACAGCGTGTGTTCTTCTCGAGTGTGTGTGTCAGGTTGTACCTACTTTCAATCACCGCTATGAAGTTGCTGCGTAGGTTTTTAGGAAACAAAAAGTTAAACAACAACTTTCACACGTTTTAAAAGACACATTATTAGATGCTTCAATTGAATCAATGTGAACGAAACGAATTTGCCATGCTTATTGTTTAGTTTTAGGCGTAATCATTAGTGGCAGCAAAATAACGCCTAAAAGCATGCAATTTGCATGGTATAAGATATTATTATGATCTTAAATTAAATTAGAAGACGTATTTCCTAGTAGAATTTTTCCATAAAAAGAAGTAACTATCTTGTTGCTAAGTTTGTAACGTATCTGAATATTCCGGCAACCTTTATTTCTAAAAATCTCCATATAACCTTTACCGGTTAGCCAAGATTTTGGGTTTATAATAATGTAATAAGCCTATGATCATAGATGCGTGACAGATCGCCAGAACTGCGAAAGAAAACAAAAAGTTATGCAGCTAAACAGAAATAATAGAATCTTAGGTTCTATTCTTATTGGTACTAAACTTTACAATTCATCGCTAGTAAACTAATGTGTAATGTGTAATGTGGTGTAATTCAGAATTATCTAAGTAATTTTTTAACCTCTTTAACATTGACTTTTGTAATACCATACATCCTGAAAAGTTCTGATCCTGAAAAGCCACTCAAACCAAACTTCTCCAAAATTCTATTACTCAGTATCTTATTTTGAATTTTAATTTCCCTATCCAAAAATGAAGCCATCATATTGCCGTTTCCAACAACCAATCTCGTGTTCTAATATCTACCACGTGTTAATGTGCAAGACGTCGTGACCCCTGTCTTGAACCCTAACCCCTGCTCCATCTGGCACACCGGTCACAGGCAATAAGACGGCTTCCTGCTACCATCTTACACACCCTGCTACCTACCTACCATCTGGTAATCCTTTTACGCACAAGAAACACACCACCAGTCCAGTGTCAAGCACCTTTCGGTCATTTGGCATGTCAACGCGCTTGTCGGACCATCTCAGCCGGCCAACGGTTCGGGAAACTCCGGCTAGGACCGTGAAATTTAATCACCGAACCATCCCGGGAACCATCGCCCGAAAATCCCAACACGTCCGCAAACGTTCTAATCGAAATCAGAGCCACCTCAACGTTGTCAAACTAACTGGACAGCAAGGTCTGACCCCGCGGCATTTCGGCACCGTACCCAGAGGTCAGCCAGTCAGCCAACCAGCCAGCCAGCCAGCCGTTTTCCCCCGTCCCCGGGTGCATTAATTTATTCAAAATATTTTATCACAAATGGCGAAATAAAGGACTGCTCGCCAGTGGTCAGTGCGCGCTCGGACCAGGTGGCCGCTAGGGTTGTTTCCATCCGTCCCTTCCGTTCCGTTTGTTTTGCAGGAGTAGGGTGACCAGTGCTGGTCAGTGTAGGGGCCGTACCCTTTTCCTAGCGAGACGTGGTCTGCGTTCATCGTTGGCTCGCGCCCCGGTTGCCGTTTAATGTACGGGGAGTGACCGAACCCTCTCTGTGCACTCTCGAACCAGAGGCCCCGGGCCGATTGGACGGTTGGCGAATAAATATGTAAATCGCTTCGGTCCCATTCCAAACAACGAACGAATTGGTCAGCTGGGAAGGAAGGAGTCGACGCCATAGGGAAGTATGGCAAGGGGATCGGACTGACCGCACGCACGCCATTATTCAAACCGTTTATGGGGCGTACACGTTTTGTGTACGTGTACGTGTGGTAGAAAATTGATTTATGATTTTTTTCCCCGAAGCTCTTGCTCGAGCTTAAAAACCAAAGCCCGCTAATAGCTGCCAGACTGTTGTGAACGCTTCGTGTGATTAATTGTACGGTACAGTACGACAAATTCTACGGGCGAAATTGCCATCGCTTATTGGTATACGAAATTCAATCACATGCGATCAGGACAAGTTGACATACTGTTGCGTAAATAACACGGGACAAACATCCACAGCCCGCAGCCCCATCATTACCATACACGGGGAATGGGAGACTGTGCCGCTCAACTGTGGCAACGTGATTGCGTTCCGATAGCAGTGAGCACGGAAAGCGCGGAACAATCATGCCAGGACGAACCGGTTGCCAAGAATTGATTGAAATTCCAGTGCATCCGCAGACCCGAAATCTCTCGGAAAATTGGATCCCAAAACCCTCCGACACACATGAGCTTATACGGAGAATCAGGACGTATCAGGAGGAATTTCGAGGAAAGGATCCCCTTCAGAAAGCGACTGAGCACAGCACTCAGTGACTGGCACTGGAGTTTCAGTTCGATCCGTCCAGGCTTTGAATTTCAGGCATGTTGGTATCTTGGCACCGCGAACCGTGGAAGCGCTTTGTTTTCCTGCGTAGTGCAAAACCTCAAGCTGCTGCTGCAACTGCAGCCGAGTTCTGCAAGCCAACGGCATCGAATGCAATGAACCGACGCATCGCCTTCTGTCGCGACGCTAGCAAACGGAACGCAACCGGCTGTGACTTGATTTGTGGCTTGCAAGCGCTGGGATATCAACGAGCCGAGGGATGACGGGGGTTTTGGGGTGTTTTCCACACACCACAAATGCGCTGCACTGCAAAGCAACAGACATTCCGGCGAAGAAGACAGGCTCATGTTAAGCGTGCAAGTCGCATTGCGAAGATTGGTGTACGTTATTTAGCAAATGTTGTCGACATTTTTTTTTTTTTTGGGGTTTACTGAAAATTCTACAACATGGATGGTTCTTTCTTTCGCTCAAAGTAATTGTAAATAAAACTATTACAAGTGTTTCTAAAGCAATTGAATGATTTATTGTTTGATGATGCTAGTATACCCGTCACTTGTACTGGTGCTTCGACGGAAGGGTCTCGTGTAGGCCATAACTTACATCTTAAGCCACAATCGAAAGATTTCGGGCATTCTGGAATATTCAGACGGAACAATTCTTAGCGCTTCTCGATCTACGATTTACGATCCAATTGAAGGTGAATTATAATTAAAAAGGGTGAGCAAATTAATCAAAGGCGTAACAGGTAAATGTTGTTAAGCCGATTGCATACTTGCAGGCGGTATTTGAGGAATTTACGCTACATACCGATTTAAGTATTCATTATCGTTATAAGCGACATATTTTATTTCTTCCAATGCCATGTCCAAACTATCTTATTAAAGTGTAAAGCGTATAACGATCCCAAAACTGATCCTCAGAGATAATAAACAGTACAAGTTGGGGCAATTATTATCCAACACTACCATGGATCTTCTTGATTAAACTACCATCATAGCTGTTATTTTAACATTTTTGTTAAATGCTAATGTTTCGAATAGAATGATTCAGATCAGAATCAAACATCATGAATATGTTTTTTTTTGTGGATAGCCAACAATATTTCTGCGACATTTTAGCTATTTGAGTGTTATTTTTAACTTCTGATGCTACACAATAATCTGGCGATGTGTTCGGATTCTAGAGCGTTCAAATATTTTCTGTAAGTAAATCGTAATGTACGATCGTTGTGTGTGTTGCGTACTTATAATGTTTAAAATCAACTTTTTACAGTTTCCAAATATTCAAAGGTACCTTCTCTTTCATTTCCTATTTTCCATCTGCACACGTCGACCATGTGTGTACGGTCGTTTATATCCCGCTGCCTTGGCGAATAGTTTCGCTCCCGTCACGATCTCCCCATGAGATGGAAATGAATTTTCTCCCCCTTTCCGTCACACATACACACACAGACACACTCTACCCCGTTTAAACCCTTCGCGAACCTTTCAATCATAACACAGTCAGCACATGGCCCAATACGGTAACCTCCCGCCGGAACGCAATATGCAAATTGTCAACCCTGCCTAAGGCACAACGCCGATCTTTCCAACGGTTACCGGCTGTCGGGGTGATTTGATGCGACTACCTGCCAGCCAGACGGACGGAGATTCGCCGTGCTGGACCTAACCGATTCTGCCAATCTTTTTAATTAGAGCACCACACACACACACACACACACACACACACACTCTGGCAGGGCCGCGGTGGAAAAGGTCGCTCCCGTCCATCATCATTCCAGGGCCGTGCGCACAAAATTGGCGTGTGACGCAATTGCATTTGCTACGCGCGTTGCCCAGACGATCCGTGCGCAAACCATGGCCAACAAGGGTTAACGTAAAACAGTTTTAAATTTGATACCCTTTTTGCTTGGTATCCTTGAAGCTCGGGTGCACAGACACACACACACACACACACACACGCGCGCGCGTTGTTATCGCGCGAAGGGATACGCACAGGTAGACGATGATTAAGAGCGATGCGTATTCGGTACGCGGGATGCCCGATGGTCGGGCACCAGGAGAGCGCGACATTCGACCGGAAGGGGTGAGTGTATAAAATTTAAATTTTTAATGCACACCACATTAATAAAAGCTGCAGCAACAGCAAAGGCAGCCTGTCAGCAGTTCGCTCACGCAGATGCTGGCACGATCGGGACCTTTCGGGGGGTTTTGTGAGATGTGGTGGCAGAGCAGGCATCAATTGTGGACGATTGGCATGTGTGGTGTAGTGGATGGACTCGAATGGGTCCGGCTCGTGAGTTGCTGTATAATAAATGAACCACTATTGTTCTTGCCGGGGTCATTTTTTGAGCCTACAATAGATGAATATTTATTGTACGGGCGCAAACTGTAATTTGTAATGAGTTATGAGGAAATGCAAGCCAAAAGATAAAATGCCAAAAGTGTAATTTACAGTTCATTTTACATAGTACACATCGAACGCAATGTTTTAGATTGTAGATTGTAGATGATGTAAATTGCTACACGTATTTGACAAATCTCAAACTACTATCGACTGCTATCGAGAAAAAGAAAATACAAAATAAACATGTATGTAGTAACAAGAGGGAAACGATCAAATCCACACACTTAAAGTGGTGTAATGCCTTGTTCCCTGAAACAGAAACAACGTATCGGCTAGCACGTGTTCTGTAAGTGTGTTTAAAATTGTACCAAAAACGAAAGCGCACTGAGGAAAACCTTCAGTTATTTTAAATTCGATGTTCGAAAAACGGTTTGACGGTTTCTTGTTCATCCCCTTTCAGAAATGAACACCGGTGCGCACAAAAAATGGGCGTCGTTCTCGTTTGTGTTCGCCCCAGTCAGTGGGCGTGTTCGTCCTTTGATTCATTCGAAGTGTTCATTTCGAAATGAACTTGTTTCGTACGAATGTCACCGGTGCGGAGGATGGATGAAAGGATTTTAAAAAATGTAACCTAATACGTAGGACTGACTATCCTGCTATGGTAACAATAAATCACTGAAAGCCAAGCTCACTTCCACTAGTGGGTACAGGCGGGCCTTGAACGACCACGGTTGTTGTGCCAATGAAGAAGAAGAAGAAGAAGCTAATAAGTAGGTTTATTATTTAATTGAAAACATACGAGAAACGATGCGTTATTCCTTTTTAGTATATTATATAAAGAGATTTTTTGTATAGCATAAAATTCCAATTGGAATGATTCAACACATATGAAAAGCAATAAGATTGGTTTTCTATCAAAATAAAATCCCAAAAACAACATCAATATTTTTCTAATTCCTTATTTATGGACTTTTTTTGTATATCAACTTTTTATAGTAAACCTACTAACTTACCTAAATTACTAAACGAAAAGAACAATCCTTGTTCAATATAATCCGAACAGTTGAACCGCAAATAAGCATACTTTTTTTTAGCTCAAGCTTGACTTCTATTCTGGCAGATCGACATTTACACATTTAAGGCTAGAGCAACTTCCCAACTGTTGAATTAAACGTCTGTTTTAAATGTTTCAATTTTTCGCGCATGTGTACGCTGCGGCAGATCTTCACGCTCGGTGCGCTGTAAAGGCGAGTAGACCAGTCAGTTACAATTTAAAATTTAAACTTATTCCATCCTATTTGCATTTCTTTCCAAAGAAGCCGCTTCGTCAGTTAGTTCAGGTTATCCTGATTTATTTCTCTACTGTATTCGATGTGATGTTTGTACACAATGCCAAAATAGTAATCCTTTTCGTTTATAAATAAGACTAGGTGATTTTAAATATTTTATAAATGACAAATCCTACTACACCTCAAGTGTTGCGTTCCGAAACCGTAATTACATCGTCATAGCAGTGTAATTATTGGTCCTACCCCACGACATACGCTAGAGATCTTTTATGCAATCAATTTAATTTCTTACCTTACGCGTCCCTTTTAAATGTTTCGTTCTTTAAAGCATTAAAACATCCTATTACTTAAGTACACTGCCCTCAAATGCATGTTTCCCTTCGTACATATGGTTTGTGCCTTCGTTGCCTTGTGATTACTCAATCGTTTTTAAATCATTAAACTTACGTTTTCGTTCTCTATAATACATACATTCGCCCCACTCGCCGTTATTGCACCGAGTGTTATTGCTCTCGGGAAAATACCGCCACGGGTATCGGTATCAATATGTGTGCCAAAAAAAAGTTTCAAAATTTTTGAATTTCATTCTCCACACTAACTTCACTCCTGTCGTTGTTTGCATTTGCCGCTGAAGGTTGCTCCTGTGACACGCTGTGGTTCGAGTTCTGGGGACGATTTTGCTCCACAAACGATTGAATGGCACGATCTTCGGCCTGCTGTTCCGCCTGCATTCGTTTAAATTCCTCAATCTCGTAGCTGTACTTGGGGGTCGTAATGCCCAGAAACGAGGCAAGCCCTTCGCCGACGTAATCACACCCCGCCAGCACCGTACTGCCCAGCTTGCACGTTTTATACCGCATCCACTCGCTCCAGTTCAGCTGGGACTAAAACAGAATAAAATCGACGTTAATTAATAACTAAAATTAGAACACACCGACTTGCAATAGCAAATGTAAACTATTCACAGCATGAATCACTCTCCCCTACCAGGCCAACACAAAGCCACACACCCAGGCACGCAGTGACAGCGATGTCAAGGTCTACCATGGATAAACAACGGTTGCTAAGAAGAAATGAGAGACCTGTCCGAAAAAGGCGCTTCCCGTTCGGCTACCATTTACGGTGGGGCAAAAGTAGCACCAAAGCTGCCATTGCCACATGCACGGGCTTACCTCATCCACTGGCGCGGGTTCCGCACGGTCCACCTGGTCCTCCTCGTCGTCGCTGTACTCTTCCAGTGTGCCATCGCTAAAATGCAACACCTTTTTCGGCGCCCGCACACGCACCTCGACGTCCTTCTCGTTTTGAATGAAGCCTTCCGATGCTTCGGCTTTGGTTTTGAGCGGAATTTCCACTTTCGTCATCTTTGTGCCGGTGGGTAGTGTTAGTTGCTGCTGTTCGTTAGTTATTGTTCACCTGTTTTGGAAGAAATATCGAGCACAGCACGCAGAGAAATTACGTTTTTATGCTACGCAATTTTCACTTTGTTCGTTTGTTGTCATAACAAAATAATGTAGAAGAGCAGCGGCACACACACTCGATTATCCGTGGCTAGTGATGGGCGTTTCGTAGCGCACCAACGGCTCCGGACTATCGGTTCAGTAGAGACGGCATTGCATTAGCGCGTGGCCACGGAGGTGAAAAAATGTTGAAAAAAATTTCAACTTTGTCAAAATTGCTTGTCAACTGCAAAAAGGTGCTTTTCTCGTGGCCGCACCAAAAATATACACAAGAACGACAAAAAGCTCCAACATCTGAATATCATCGATATTTTGTTAAAGAAGTACCCCAAATAGCCAGCTCGTACTTTATAGCTGATTTGGGGCTGTTTAACGAAAAATCGTTCCGATGTCGTACTTTGTGGCTGATTAAGAGATAGACGGTACTTTGCGGAACTATGGAGCTTTTTAACAGGCACATGGTACTCTTTGGAACTTTGCGGCTGATTAGCACTATGTGTAGGGTTCATGATGGAACTTGAAGGCTTGTTAAGAAAGGGTACTGAACTTGGTGGAACTTTATAGCTTTTTAATGCATGACATCGGTACAAGGTGGCTCTTGTCAGAGTGTCAAAGACAAACGCCGGCAATAATCTCATTGCTGCTGCACAAGCTAGATTCGTTAAATGAAGAATGAATATTGAGTGAAGTGATTGTGAATTATCAGTACATGGTTTAAAATTTTGTGTACTTCATCAATACAAATGATTTAAAAATATACATATGTGTTTAAACGAAACAAATCTTGTTGTTTATTTCATCGATGACGCTTGCTTGAAAATAAAACACAAAGAAAAATAATCCATAATGCAGCATAAGGAAGCTGCTTAGGCACTGTTTGAAAGACCCACATAGAACTTTGATGCTTTTTATCTACAGCAAGAGGCGAATTAGAGCAGCGATCTTTAGCGTGCCAAAATGAGCTGCTTAAGCAATTCTGGCTATTTGGGTATGAAACTCAGCCAAACAATTAAATCAATCTAAATAATCCAGCGAAAATCTAATGACAGCACGTACGATTAAATCGTATCCAATGGAGCACTGCTGCGGCCCTAAGCGGTCACGTGGAGCCCCAAGAAAAAAAACTTGACACCACTGAGAAAAAAATGTGCATCTTAGTCCTTCTTTGGCTTAGAATTCCCAGTACAATTTTCACATCGACACTTCAGAAAGACCTTCATTTGTGTAACCGCTGAACCAAATCTAATCCATATCCCAGATAAAGGATGCATATTCTCGTGAGATGGAACTTTGATTTTGCGCATTAGTACCCAACCCCCCCCCCCCCCCCCCATCCCGCTTAACACTTCTTTCGCTTTTACTTTTTTTAACTCAGTTAAGTTTCGAGTTTTAACCTACCGAAAACTACCGATAAAATTTTGATGCGCCTACCGAAAACCGTCAAAATAATCTGGCCACACTGCTTACACGAACGAACCGTACTAGCTGATGTCACGCAGTGTTGCCAAACTGCCAACGCGAATGAATCAATTATTTAAAAAACTGTTTACCTGCTGACCTGCAGTGTGCCAAAATTTTCCCTTATATATGTTATTTGGAGGTAAATTAAAGTATGTTCTGATTTTAAAAGTTTTTCTATCTTCCAAACAAAATAGTTAAACAGCTGAATTGTCTTTCAAAATTTTCAAACCATCTCTTCAACCCGAAAAGGAGCAGGCTTTTGCTACTCGGTCTATTGAAGCTTGCATCAACACCGAATTCCTTCCTTTTCTTTCCACAGCAATCTACGCAGAAGTAAGCTTGCACCAACCCACGGTCTCCGGTACGGGATCACATCCTCCAACTAATGACTTTATTTAACGGACTTCCGCTGCCGCTTATTTACAGTTCGCAGAAGCCACCCGGTGTTCAGTTCTTGGCCGAGGGCTGCGGGATGCGGAACTTGGACATTTCAATCTCAGCCTCAAAGTAGCTCGTCTGGTTGTAGCTAAAGTATTCCGGCACCTTGTACGTTCCGGTCCGTTCCGCTCCCGGGCCAACCGGGCCATCCTTCTTCGCAACGCACCGCGAGCTTAGCCCAGGAACATCGGCTGGTGCTGCTGCCGGAGCGGCTGGCCCCTTGGGACCGGCGGAGGACGACGATGGGGCACTATAAGCGCGGGCGGCCACCAGCTTAACGAGAATGTCGTTTTTCAGCAAAATTTGTCGGATCATCTCGGGGCAGGACTTTATTTTCACGATTAATGCGAGTCGTGCGACGAACCAGCTGCGACGGCAGAAATGAAATCAAAACATTGATTATCCAATCCAGAGCGACGTTCGTTGACAGATGATGCACGGCACCAAAAAAGCGGAGTTGGCCAGCGGACATGGTCACAGACATTCGCGTAACATTTTGCTGAAGGAATATCGGGAAAAAGTTCCCCATTTCGAAGGAGCATATATTATTTCTTTTGAAGTTGAGTTAAATAAATAAAAAATCGGTAAGTGTTTACATTTTCCGGGAATCGATTTGCTGTGGGAGAACTGTAGCGAAAATTCCACATTTTCCATAGCAACCGAGAAAGAACCGAGAATCCGTGGTGGTTAATTTGAAACATTCTCGATACAATACAGCTTGTCCCCGAAATACGCTATTAATGCGAAGAAACGAATACAGTCTGAACTCACTAGTTGAACTTCGATTCCCTGCCAACTATTGAATATGTGCTTTTTAGTTGGCAAGTTTTTCCATACAAAAATTTTCTGATATTTTTCTCGGCAAGCCATGAGATTTTTGGTTAAATTAAAAAAAACCGATTTTCTAATACAAACGCATGCTTTTTAATTGAACTGTCAGCCAACTATCGAGCGCTCAACTAAAAAGCATGCCAACTAAAAAGCGTTCAACTATTGAATTCTGACTGTATTACGCGAAAAACGCGCATGTCTAATTTTGCAATTTTCTATCAAAACTTTGTAATTTTCATGCAATTTTTTCTTGAAGTGAGTGGTTAAGATCACTACATTAATCAACTGTCGGACTTTAAGGTAAAAAAAAACAATCAGAGGGTTTTTGTTATAATTTTTCCCAAGTTATTTCAATGCAGGTAAAGATGTGCAATCCAAATACGCTAAGCGTTATAAAAAAACAGGTTATTGGGTAAAGGTTAATCGATTGGAACCAATGTAAATTTCGTGAAATATTATTACAAAACAAATCAATAATTTACTTAATTACTTGCTTGATTAATTTCTAATTAAATGTCGCAAGCGTTCAACTTTTTTAAAAATATTTTTAAATAAAACTGAAAGTATTTTTTTTTATAATCGATGCATTAAATCAGTACATTTTGCTAAAAAAAAAGCGTAAAATTAAGAAAACTGTGCATATCTGAACCACGTATTTCGAGGGGAAATCCTGTATTGAACAATATTTTGCTGTTTGTCGGTCGTCCTTCATAAGTTGCAATATTTTTAAAAATAAACTAATCTTTAACGATTTATATTAAAATAATAAACAGATTTTACATCTTGTTTGTTCAAAATTTATTCCACTTTGTAGAATCATATTTGAAAAGAAAATTCAAGTTTCATTTACACATCACTTTTTTACCCTCACACAATCCTTGTAAACTATTTCTTATGAGAAATGATAAACAGATTATAATCATTAATTTATACTAAACTCTCGAATATCTTTTTCGCAGATTTTATAAAATATCAAAGTCACTGTAGTTTTCTGAATGACGATTAAAATTCAATTTAAAGTCAGCTGTGTAAAATATACAAATTCTCATTGTTTAGAAGTTTAGATACAATTAAATTGTATTAAATTACAACATTATTAACTGCAATCATTCGGTAATAAAAAAAAAACCATTTCTATTTTCTCCGGCTCGTTTCGGTTGGAAACAATTAACGATCTGATATCAGCGAAATGGTTTAAAAAATAAATTCATCAATACTATTTAATTGAATCGAAAGCTCCATTTTTGAAAAGTGAGTGAACCTAGCTGACTTTCTCCAAAAAGAAAACTTATCTCCACTTTGTTTAAAAATGATAAATCATTCAAAACCAGCAATTCTAATCTAATTCACATGAGCGTTAGCATACCGGCTTGTTTAATCTTAAGTGCAGTCACAATTAAAAATAGAAAAAAAACAGCACACACCAAGAAGGAAAGGACATTACGAACCAACACAAATACATTCCTCGCGCTGGAAGTCGATAAAACAAATTTTACAAAGCAAAGAAAACACGATGCACAGACAGCTGGCCAATGTAAACTGTTTACACCCTTGCTCTTAACCTCGTGGGTAGGCATGGTGACGACGATGATGGCGATGCTGATGACGATGATGATGGTTGTCCATAATATGTCGTCGTACGTCGCGTATTGTGCGGATTTGTTCGAGTCGGGTTAATTTTGTGAATTCGCCATCGCCCGAAAACGTGCCCATGCCGCGTGTGTTGCGTGAAATTGTGCGGTGCAGCGTTCGGTGCGCGTAAAGCGAATAGCGCAATAAACAAATTCGAATCCGGCCATGTGGTGCTGAGTTAAACCCATCCATCCAGTTGGTGCGTAGAACGTGTGCGTGTGTGTATGTGTGTGTTCATGTGTGTTATTTCGTTTGATGACGGGTTTTGGCAAACCCCTCCTTATCAGCTGTTGCGCTGCAGTGAAGGATAAGCAGATAACAAGGTGTAGAGAGGCATTTACATTTACACAGTTTACAGAATTCTCACAACCCCAGCACAGGTGAAACAAAATGTCCTCCGATGGAGACGATTACGATGTGCTCGTCTTTGGATCGTGCATAGTGGATTTTATAAGGTTGGCCGGTTTTTCTTTGTTGTTGTGTTCGTTCGTTTATAAGTTGTGTGTGTGAAGTTTAACGATCCTGTTCTGTTTGTTGCTCCTTCCAACCCATCCAGCTACGTGCCGCGCTTGCCCAAGGTCGGCGAAACCCTCCATGGTAGCCGGTTTGCGACGGGTAATGGTGGCAAGGGCGCGAACCAGTGTGTGGCCGCCGCCCGGCTCGGCAGCCGTACCGCTTTCTTCGGCAAGCTGGGTGACGATCCGTGGGGTGCGGCCTACCGCACTGCCCTGGCCGCGGAAGGTGTCAACGTGGAGCAGGTCGATCTGCTGCCCGGCGAAAGCACCGGTATCGCACAGATCAATGTAGCCGACAATGGGGACAATCAGATCGTCATCGTGACCGGTGCGAACAAGCGTCTCGCCCCGGTGGATGCGTTTCGCCGGCCGGAATTTTTCGAGCGGGCTCGCGTGCTGGTGTGCCAGCTGGAGACACCGATCGATGGGACGATCGCTGCCATGCAATCGTTCCGGGGCATCTCGATCCTGAATGCGGCCCCGGCGGTAACGAATCTGCCCCGTGCGATACTATCCCTCTCGACCATATTCTGCGTGAACGAAACGGAAGCCGCACTAATAGCGGGCATGCCGAGTGTTGCCGACGTTCAGTAATGTCTTCGTTCTTGAATGGAGTGACTGTCAGCTCACCACCCGACTGCCGCTAACGCAAACGCTGCCATTCCTTTGCAGACAGGCGAAAGTGGCCACCCGCAAGCTGCAGACCATGGGATGCAAAACGGTCATCGTAACGCTGGGCGAAAAGGGAGCCGTGTTTGCGCGAGCACTGGACGATAATGGCGACGGACAAGTGTACCACGTGAAGCCGCAGAAGGTGGACAAGGTCGTGGATACAACGGTAAGTGGCCTGGTGCGATACGACGCCCTGGTTGTATCGCAATCTCGTATGCATGTTTGTTCTTTCTTTCCCTTATCATCGAATCTGCAGGGTGCTGGTGATGCATTTATCGGTGCACTGGCGCATTGTCTAGCGAACTATCCCGATGCAAAGTTGGGCAATTGTATTGCGGCCGCCAATCGGGTGGCCGCATGGTCCGTACAGCTGCCCGGCACACAGAGCAGCTTTCCGCGGGCGGATGAGATAGAGCTGCCGGCCGATTTGGCCACCCTGCAGGACCAGTGGGACTGTGTTTGAGCCATAGCCACCATACCCACCCGGAGCCGGGGTTTTTATTACTTTTTGTGTCTTTTTATTTGGGATCGATTTTTGTCAGCTAACAAGAGTTGAAATAAAGTTTTGTTTAAAATTAGTTCGTGCAGCTACGAATCCTTTTCCTTCCAATTACATATATACGCAACGGGCACGTGCGCGTCTCGTGCGCGTTAGTTTACTGTTTGTGTATGTAGTTTTGTAGCTAAAAAAATATAAGAAACTAAACTTTCCGTTCAAACGCAGAATCTTGCTGTCGTTCGTTCGTTTACACGCCGCACCAGAAGAGGGGCGATTATACTTATCGAGCGATATTGCATGCGTGTTTCATGTATCATCCCCTCCCCGTAATATATACCACACTATATACCACCGCACTCTCTACCTTAACCGATAAGGGTCACAAGTTCGACCATGTACGAACGATTTCTTCACACAGTGTTTTTTTACGGGGTTTGTTTGTTATGTTGAGTTGAAAACAGGCACAGCTTGTAACACATTTCTCGCTAGCGCACGGATCGAACACGGAAATGGGGCGCAAACAGTTTGAATTTCTGTTGGTTCGCAGGTGTGCAAAGCGATCTGGGAAAAGAAAAGAAAAAAGGGAAGTATTATTTAAAAATTTGAATTTAAATTTACATCAAATTATTCAATTAAGATTCAAATTATTTCAAATTATTTGCTACCTTTGGGACAATGTGTGTCCCACGTGCCAAGGTTTATAGAGCGGGCGAAGGTAATTGGACCAAAAAATTTAATCTGATTTTTATGAATCAATGATGACAGTCAGGGTTTATGCATTATCATGTGTGCTCATAAATTTTCAAACAATCTGACCAAGGTTACTACAATGGATTAAAAGCGGACCGTCGCGCGGCAACAATTTGAACGTGTGCCGGGTTCTAGTTTTTTTCCCCCGCGTTGAATTCAATTAAAAATTTAACTTAAAAAACAACTCATATTGTTTGTGTTACTGGCGCGAGTTCGAATTTTAAAATGGTCAGCGGAAGATTTTGTTTATTTAAAATTGATGCTTCGAGCGATTTTGCGTAATGCGCCGATTTTCGAATGCTCAGATTCAATCCGCATTGGCACTACTGCAAGTAGTACAACCTCCTATCTGTACAGCCCACTATTGTAAAACAAAGACATGCGTGTTTGTACTGGTAGTGCTTTGCTTTTCATGGAAAATAAAAGCACTACACCTACACCTCTGCTGTGCGGGATATTTACCTTGAATATTTGTACAAAGCATAACAAATGAAACAACAGTTTGTTGTTCTTCTTCTAGATCCAAGCGCGACGTTGCGGGTAGTGCATTGGCGCAGGAGAAGCCCGGGAGGGAGAGAGAAAATGCCGCCCGTGCCATTCCCGCCGAGTGATCCCGCGGGCCCTTATTTACATTATTACGGGATCTTTGCTAACGGCGACGCGCCTGGTACCGCCGGTAGCATCTCGCATCTGTAGACGCGAGGGCGGCTGCAGCTGGATGCAGCTGTGCTTCAGATCGACATGGTCCACGATCTGCAGCAGCGTTTCGATATCCTCGAGCGTGTCTATCCGGCTCGGGGCCGCCATCAGCTTGCAGCTCTGCCCGTTCACGTTCAGCGAGTAGGTGTCGCCGCGGAAGGTGACCGTCCGGTCGAACTGCACGTTAAACTTGCCGGGCGAGGCCGCCTTCCGGCGGAACATGATCTTGCTCGGCTCGTAGTTCGCCTTGTCCTCCTCGCTGATCGTAACGTCCTGTATCTTGCCAGCGAACAGGAGGTCGCCCTCGCCCGCAGGCACTTTGCGCTTTTCCAGCAGCGTGCGGAACGACCAGGCGCTCGATGGCATCACGATATCGGCCGCCGAATTGCCGAGGCTAATCATGTTCATTGCCAGCTGGGGCGGTTTCATCGTCGAGTCGAACGAACGAATGTGCAGCACGTTCCACGTTTCGTACAGCGTGACGCGCTTCTTCTTCACCTCCTGCGGTGAAGAACGCACGCTACCACTGCCACTATTACTAATGTCCCGCACGATCCCGGTGGCGGAGCGGGCCACATTCGCTGGCGCTTTCTGCCCGAACGGTGCCGCCGGCGACCGCTTCGAGGGAGAGTTTTCGTTCGAAGAGGACACCAGCTTTACGTTGTTGTCCGGATCGGTGAGATCGATCGAGTAGTGATTGTCGCCCGAACCGCCCGCCTGCTTCGACCGGGGACGGTTGTCGCCCAGCTTCATGGTCGCGTTCAGTATTCGGGGCGGCTGCAGCGACCGTCTCGTCGTGGCAGCAGCGCCACCGCCCGCCGCCTTGCCTCCCGCACTGCCCGGCGGGATACGCTTTGTGGCGTAGCCGTAGTTTTCGTCCTGCTTCGCATTGCCCGCTGGCCGGGCACGCCCTCGCACCGCGCCGACCGTAACCAGCCGGGTGTCCTTGTCGGCGCTCACGATGTTCTTCTGCAGCACGTCCTCGAAGTCAACGACATCGTTCTCGCTGAGCTCATTCGTCGCCGGGCGGGCCCGCTGCTTTCCTCCCTTCAGCTCGCCCTTGGTCGGCATGTCGCGGATGTGCCGGCGCACTTTCTGCAGATGCTCGAGCGAGATTGGCCGCTTGCGCTCGAGGATGGACGCCACCAGCTGGTTGTTCGTTTTGCCGTCCTCCTGCTTGCGGTCCGTCTGTGCCTCTTCCTGCTCGGACATGTCCTCCGAATCGAATGCTGCCTCCTCGTCCAACCTTCGCCGCAGGTCGCCGGAGCTTTTCGAGCGCATCTTTATAATATCGCTCACGTTCACGATCGTTATCGTCGGCGATGGTTTTGTTAGTTTCGTTTCGGGCAATGATCGATTGGCCATTGGGGGGGCCCCACCACCACCACCACCACCACCACCACCGGTGCCAGTTTTCTCCGTCTTTACCAACTGCCCCGGTGTGAAGGTACCCTTCGGCGGACGGCCCCGTTCCCGCGCCTGGGTTTGGAATGAGGTGGACGATCGGTTGGGCTTCTTATCTTCCAGCTCGTAGTTATCTTCCGATTCGCCCTCCTGCGACGATTGGTTTGACTCGTGCACACTCTTCAGCCCGTACGAGCGGCGCAACATTTTCGATTGCTGCGATTCCTGCGGCTTCGACTCTTCGTCCAGCTCCGGCGCCTTGCGCTTCAGGACCGGGGCGGCGGCGGTCGGGGAGGTTTTCATGCCCGGCAGCAGCACCTTGCCCCCAAAGGGCGAAACCTGTTTGACCGGGTGCTTGCGGGGACGGCCCACCGAACGCTTGGCCGGCGCCTCCTCGCTCATCTTCGCGTCGGAGTCGTTCATGTAATCTTCCTCCTCATCATCGTACTCGTCCTCCTCAGTTGTGGCGTCCATTTTGCTATCTATCGAACCACCCTTGGCAATGGCACTGCCTCGACGATCCATCATCCTCACGGGGAGCTGCTTCTTCGGTGCAGCCGAATTCAGCACCTTCTGCGTGCGATTCACGAGCTCCCCGCTGTTGCCGCGTGACCGCAGCGAGTGTCGATCCCCATCCATGTCGTCCATTTCGTCCTGATCGGCGGAATCTGTTGCAACGGAAGCGTGAGGAGAAATAAATCAGTGTGAAATGAGCGTAAAAAACATCTTCAACAGGAAACCGAAACAACACGTACCTGTGTCCACCGAGTCTATGGTCAGGTTCAGCTTGCGCCTTCCATCAAGCTGCTGCGAGCCCATGTGGCGGGATTTGCTAATGCTAATCGTCCTGTAGTCTAGCTTTTTCAGCACCTCCTTGCGAAGGTTTTTCACCGGTTCGGTGCGCGGCGCCTCCACATTCTTTTGCTTCGGCGGACGGCCCCTGCGCCTCGGCTGCCCGTCCGTTTGCGGAGTGGAACTGACGACCGAGCGCCGCACAACCAGTCCCGAATCTTCCGGATCATCGTTCTCCTCGTAATCGACAATGTACTCCTCCTCGGCGCTCATCTCGTTCTCGTCCACGGTGTTCCTGCCCGTCGGAACGAGCATTTCGTCGTTCATGTACTTTGGATTGGGCTTTATCGTGCGGCGCGATCTGCCCGCGGTTAGCGTCTCGGGCAGCTCTCTCATCCTCATCACCGGCTCCTCATCGTGCCTCTTTTTGATTCTCGGCATTTTTGCGACGCGCTGCCTGTCTGCCTTGCCTGCCAAACAATCGACGAGCACGACCACTGGCTGGAAACGAGGGTGAAAGCGGCCAAACGTCAAGAGCCTAATTAAAACAACATTCCATCACAGCGACTGCCGCTTGCTGGGGACACATCCAAGCAACCCGACGACAGACGGCAACCTAATTAAAACTACCTGACACACACACACACACACACACACACACACACACACACACATACCTGGTACTTTTTGTTGGTTAAAATTTCCCTCCTAGTCAGTAACGTCCCTGGTCGCTGCCTCGGTACGCCACCCCTTCGTCGAGGTTGGGCTTTCTGGCGAGGGGGAATTGTTTTGTTTATCTTCTTCTCAGCAGTAGCGGACCGTCTACGGGTGACGGCGTACTGCGAGCCCGTTTTGACGCCGCTAGAGGTCGCTGACGGCGGTATTGTGAAAATGATATTCTCACCCTGTTCCGAAATATTATCAATCAAGCAGGGTTCCCGCGCGAATGGGCGCCCCTTGTTACGTTTGCAGCTACGCCGACCAAACCCCTCCCTACACCCGGTACGGAAAGGGCAAATGCTACCGGGACCGTCTCCAAACAGCCAGCAGCAAAGTGAAGGAAGCAAAATTTAATCGTTTTTCACCGTCGACCCATATCGCCAGGGCCAAATTGGGACGAAATCAAGCGCTGTGTGTGTCCGATGTGCCCTTTGCCGATGCCACCCGCCACACTCTTTGTTGTGCTGCGTACCGCAACTGGGGTCACGCTTTTTTCCGGCAACTATTTTTCACGCACCAGCGTACAGACAAAACGAACAGCACGACGCATCACGCACAAAACCAACGCTTCGAAATTTGCAAAAGTTGACACTTTTTCTTGTTCGAGCTTCTTCGCGACGTTGCGTGTGTCCAACAAGGTATAGACAGCGGAAAGTGACGCTGTCAAGCTTTGTGACGCCGTAGCTGCCCCGTCCAAAATGGCGGAATGGGCAAAAATTCCCGACCGCGGTGCGTTTACAGCGCACGGTTCGGTGCTTCACGCGGCGGTGGGCGCTTGCTGTCAACTTTGACACCCGATGACAGACACAAAATTTCGACCAATCATTCTCGCGGACCGAGAGGAATCCCACGAAACGCGACAAGAAGGAAAAGCGGCCACAATTTCGTCCTGCTACTGCAACAAACGTTCCCGTCGTCGCGCAAACGAACAACAATGGAAAGCACGGTCGCACTGTACAAGCAGCTGAAGACGGAGTGGACTAAATCTCCGATCAATCTGAAACTATGTGGCACAATTCTGGACAAACTAAAGGTAAGTGTCGCGGGACTGCACGGCGGTGGAAAGGAGACCCCTTCATGCTCTGCATTTTACGATTGTTTATGAATGTGCATTGTGTATGCGTTGGCTGTTTCAGGTGGCTCTGGCTGGCATGTCCTACATACCGACCGGAAATGCACAGGCCAACCAGCAGGAGCTGCTGATCGCACGTGACATCCTCGAGATAGGTGTGGAGTACAGCATCGCCACCAAAAACATCCCGGCCTTCGAGCGTTACATCCTGCAGCTGAAATGGTTCTACTACGACTACAAGTAACTATCCATCTGGGGGAAAATCCCATCCGTTTATTCATATCACTTACCGTAAACTCAACCTGCTTCCAGCACACTGATCGGTGAGTCCAAGAACAAGTACCAGCTGCTGGGATTGAACTTGCTGTTTCTGCTGTCCCAGAACCGGGTGGCCGAGTTTCACACCGAGCTGGAGCTGCTGCCCGCCGACATCATCCAGACGAACGCATTCATCCGGCACCCGCTCGCGCTGGAGCAGTATCTGATGGAGGGACGGTACAACAAAATCTTCCAGGCGAAGGGTAACGTGCCGGCGGAAAGCTACAACTTCTTCATCGACATCCTGCTGCAGACGGTGCGGAACGAGATCGGTGCCTGTCTGGAAAGCTCGTACGAGCGCATCTCGCTCCAGGAGGCGGCCAAGCGGCTGAACCTGAAGTCCAAGGAGGAGGTGAAGCAGTTCGGCGAGAAGAAGGGCTGGAAGTTGAGCCCGGACGGGTTCTATCACTTCGTGAACGAGCTGGCGAAACCGAAGGAACCGATACCGTCGCAGGAGCTGGCCGAGCAGGCGATCATGTACGCGCGCGAGCTGGAAATGATCGTTTAAGGGCGGCTTCTTTTTTTTGTGGTCCGGTGTGCTAGCGTACGTTCGATATAGAGGCAACACACACACACACACTCAACGCTGTTATTTCGATTCAGTGTCTTTTTCGATCGGAATAAATACTACAACATATGTATTTCACGTCCCATTGCATGGATGGTCATGTTACACAGCGCCCGGGAGAGCGGGGTCACTAAACAATGCGATATCGATTTACCGGTATCAGACATTCCATGTCGTTGCACTCGTACACCCAAAGCGGTTTCACCAGCTCTGCCCGGCTGGACGACGGTAAGGTATGCTTACTGCGAGCAATCACATAATCCGCCCTGGTCATCTCTGTGCAAACGCTTCTGTGAATGAGCAGAGGGCGGCAAAGCAATCCTTGGATTATGCTAACATCATTACTGTGTACGCGAGCATTTCGCTTCACTTACCCCCGGAACGTCTGTATGTACCGTTCGAGCTTAATATTATCCACGGCCGGCAGCTCGGGATGAAGGTAAAACTTTTTACCCTTGAAGAAATCCAACCCACCGTCCGCTGCACCACTGTCCTCGTTTGCACGATCGCCTTCCTCTTCCGTACTCTTCTCGTACACCTTCTGTGCAGATGGACCATAGACAGCGTCCTCATCCGTGTCACTCAACTCGTGCAGCATTACGGCCCCCTCCTGTACGGTGTCCACTACGGTGACGTCGTCGGGCTGGTTCTCCTCCACCTTGTCCGCCGGTTTGTTCGCAATATCTACAATTTCAGCCTCCGAATCGGATGCATTTGCTTCCGCCGTATCCAGGGCGAACTTGCGCCAGGAAAGCCGTTTCCGGTTGGTGTAACATGTTTTGATCCAGTCTTGCTTTACGATTTTTCCCTTCCCGTGCACCTGGTTGTACTTTGGAGTGTTTTTGTACGCACAGCTAAAAGCAACGAAAGAAAATCATTTTAGAGGGTGCAAATGATTGGTTTCAATACTGTTCTTACATCAGATGGGTACAGGACGCATCCCAATCAGGCTTGTACTTAGCTCCCATCGCCAGCGCTTGGTTACGAATGTCAGCACGATCGGGATTCTGTAAAGGAAAAGTGATCAAAGCAACCATTGAACAACAGGTGATGTACGAGCAGTGCAAGTAAATGGATCGTTCGGCCAAGATGGGAGACACAGCAGAGCACTCGAAAGATATACCCAAAAAGTATTATCGTTACTTTTTGAAAGGTCTGGCATACTATACTTGCCACATGAACCGAGGTAACATACGAGCTTTTATTTATGATTTTTAAATTTTGCACATTTTTACGGGTTTTTTTTCTCGTTTCCAGCATGCACCTTGGCTGACCTGCAGGCATACGTGTTTCTGAAGAGCTTGCAGCAACTGTCCGAAGCCGACCTGACCTATCTCTCGAACGAGGTGATGGAGCAGCTCGTTGACTGCCAAATAGCGCAAAACCACAACGGATACTATCGGCTGAACGAATGGTTACGATTCGCCAACGGTGGCAGTTCTTCCTCATCGGGACAAACGAAACCATTGGACCGTGCGATCGATACTCAGCTCAGCAGCGGTTCGGGGCTGAAAAGGATAGTTAATTTCTCCAACAGCGTCACAATGTGGCCCACCGATACGGTGGACGGTGCGACGATGGCCAGCCCATTTCCGCAACTGGAAGAATTTGTTCCCCTATGTCTGGATGACGGCGAAAAAGGCCCCGAAGGTCCCGGTAATGCATCCGAAAGCGATAGTGATGAAGAAAAATCCACGGAAACCACCGTAAACGATCCTACTAAAAAGGAACAGCCAGCCCCGGAAAAGGAACAACACAGCGATACGGACGATTCCAGTACGGCGAAAGAAAGTGACGATGGTTCCGATGGGGATGCGGATTCGAAAACAATCCCCCACAAACCCATCAAACAGGAACCGGAGGGAGAATCCAATCCCGATCCGGACAGTGGAGATGAAAAGCCGAAAGCGGAATGAACAACTAATGACGTGGAAATATCAAAATTTGGCCAAATTTGTGGAAAACGTAATCTAACGAAAGAATCAACATTTTTTAGCGAAAGTACACTTACCTGTATTCCACTTATAACCAGAACCACATTTTCCAGCAGCTTGCCAAACGGTTTGTACTGTACCGGTTTCCTCTGTACCTCCGTATCACTGTCCTCCACGGGGCCGTTTGATAGCCTCGGTTTTTTCAAATTAGGGTAAGCGTCACGATGGTTGCTGGGCGGGCTTTTCGACGGAGAGGACAATCGCTTCGCAGGCGGCACCTTTTGCTTCTCGATGGACAACGATGGACGGGATTGGTCCTGTGGTTTAACCGGTGTGTTCTTCTTCTTCTGCTCAGAATGTACATGATTTGTTAGTGGTTTTCTAGCTTCCGGGGTTGTTGCAGTCAAACTTTTCCTTTCGTCATTTCGCCTCGGTTCGCCATTCGTCGACCCGGCGAGGTTTAGGAATTCTTTAAACTTGGAAGAAGATGTATCGTGCAGTTTGGATGGTTTCTTCGATTCGGCCTTCGGTGTGAGGGCCGATTCACGTCTTCCCACCTCGCTACGGGCATGCGATGTGGCTACACTTTCATTCACCTTCTTTGTCGGCTTATCATCCTCTGCGTCGTACAACACGGATACATCGTTACGGTTAACCTTCACGCTGGTGTGGACTATCTTCACGTCCTCCTCTTCATCGCTCGCCGCGAACGTTTGTGGTTTTGGTTTCGCTTGCGCCACACTGCGTACACTCCCGGGTGTGGGAATGTTCTTTTGCAGTACCTTCGGTGTGTGGCTGGCATCGCGCATCAAGGCACTGACGGATGGACCCGCAGTGGTTGAGCTGATCGTTGCCGCCGTTTTGTTCTTCCAGCGGGCAAACATGCTCGAGCTTCCGGCATCGTCCGAATCCGGCGACTCTTCGCGCAGCATAAACCGACCCAAGTTTAACCCGCCCAGCGGCTTGTCTTTGGACTTGTCCGCTTCCTGCCGGATCTGCTGCTGGAACTTTTCCGGCACCAGACTCTTTTTCTCCTTTTTGTCCACCCCGCCACCGGTGGCCGTGGTATGCAGCGCGACAAACGTAAGACCATACTTGACGCGCGAGTTGAACGGTTGGGTGCAGATGATCTTCACCAAATCCCACTTCTCGCCTGCCACCGACGGTATGAGGGCGGAAGAGCCGAAACACTGCACCCCGTTCGTGCCAGTTGAGTTGCGGCTGTCCACCGGGTTCATGAACTTGGTGGCAAGCAGAATTTCCGTGAAGGCCGGATTGGTTGGACCGCTCCGGGCAACCAGCACCTCGATCAGGGCGGAATGTTCGTTCCCGATGTCAATGCCGGTGATGTGGGCCGGTTCCTCGAGCCGTAGCACCACGAAGGCGTTCGGTTCGCCCGCTGCCCGACACTTCCATTTCTTGTTGCCGGGCTTCAGAAGATTCGAGGCGGGGTAGTTCTGCAAGTGGCGGGGAACGAATTCCTTCAGTTCCGGAGGGTTTGGTATGGCCTGGTGGGCCGTTTACTTACCGGATCTTCTGAGCTAAACGATTCAATAGCTTTAAAACTCACGGAAGGCATTTGAACCGTGCGTGCTGGTCTTGAAAATACGCGAATAGCGCTTGCGGCGAGTTATGCCCAGTGTGGCGCGTAATTTTGACATTCGCGTAAACAAACGGACGGCGGACTATGGGATTCACAGCCTACGTGACAGAATTATGGCCGCATAGTTTGAAATATTATTTTAATCATCAGGTACCAGTTATGAAACTTGTATTATTTTAAGAACAACATTATGAAATTAGAAATATTGCTTTTCTTGAGGTTGTCCGATTTAAATTAATCGATCATTCATTCTCTACGTGCAATGGTGTAACTGACACTTTGGAACAGCTGTTGTTTTGGCTTGCCGGTTTCTTGCTTTTCCTCTTTCCTGGTGCATCTTCTCCAAAATCCTTCCTCCATGACACTCTTGCACATCGTGCGGACTGTTGCAAGTGCCGTAAAATCTTTCCCCAGCAGCGTTTTTTCGCTACCGGTCGCTTCCTGCCGAACCTTCGCCACCTCTTACGCCATGGCTAACTGCGTTCGCGAAATCGAAGGTGACCTCTTCAGCGCACCCAAGGACCACTCGCTGGCCCACTGCGTGGCAGCCGATCTGAAGATGGGCGCTGGTATCGCGGTAAGATTCAAGCAGCTCTACGGAAAGGTTGACGAACTGAAGGCGCAAAACGCGGGCGTCGGTGGTGTGGCCGTGCTGGCCGATGGTTCATCGCGATACGTCTATTATCTCATTACGAAGAAAACGTACAACCTGAAGCCCACGTACGACGATCTGACCAAGTCCCTGCGGGCGATGAAGGAACACATGGCGAAAAGCGGTGTTGGTAAGCTGGCCATTCCTCGGATCGGGTGCGGTATCGATGGGCTCGAGTGGGGCAAGGTAAAGGAAATCCTGAACACGGTATTCGGGGAAGATGGCGCGTACGAAATCGTTGTGTACAACTACGTGCCGAAGTGATTGTAATGCCATGAAGAAATCTCCATTAAGTTCCTTATCGATCGATATAGAAGTTGCAGAGCATATTGTAATAAAAAACGTTTAAATTTAAACAGTTTCATCTTTTCTTACTTGGAGTAATATCGCGCCATGTCTCGGATTTGATTTTACTTTTATTTCTCCTCTCACACACACACACACAGACACTGAAACGGAACGGATTAGCAACGGGCAAGCGTGTGAGGAAGGAAGCGAACGTCTTTCCGCCTACTTAACAATCTCCGTCACTAGCCCGGCAGCAATCGTCACACCCTCCACGCGCAGCATAATTCTGCCGAGATCCTTAAAATCGGCATACCGCTCCATGCCGATCGGTCGCTGAAATTCAATCTCCACCAGCGCGCACGAATTGTTGCCCAGACAGCGTGGATTCTTCTTGATGACCTCTCCGGTGCCCTTGTGCAGCTGTGCCTTCAGCTTGCGTATGGTGGCCGGCTCGATTAGCGACTGGTGATGCAGCAGCACCGGATAGCCGCGCGTGATCGGCACCTTAATGTTGAACACGACGATTCGTGCCAGTATCCGGGTGGCGAGCGGCACCGGATGATAAATGTCAGACAGGATGTAGCCGACCGAAATGTTGTTGATGTCAATGTTGGCAAGCGTTAGCGAGACCTGATCGCCCGCAAACGCGGTCTGCTGTGGTAACTCGTCGATGGTAATGTTCTTGACCACGGCCTGCTCCTTGCTCGGGCACACTAGCACCTTATCGTTAACGCACACCATGCCCGACTCGATGCGACCGCAGAGGCAGAATCCGGAACCGGTACCTTTGAATATGTCTGCCACCGACAGGCGGAACGGTTTATCGATAGCACGGTCCGGTGTTTTAAAGGAATCTGGAATAGGAATTGAATGAAATTAGCACCCTTGTGAAAGACAATCCTGGTAACAGTTAATTTACCTATCACTTTCAACAGTGTCGGTCCACTGTACCACGCGGTCAATGCTGGATCTATTGGATCCTTCACCAGATTCTCGCCGGTAAGCCCAGAGCAAGGTACGTAGGTGACGTCCGCATCGCGGAACCCTGCCTGCTTGAGGAACACCTTCAGCTTGTTCACGATTTCATCGAATCGCTCCTTCGACCAACCCACCGTGTCCAGCTTGTTGACGACCACACCCAGCTGACTAACGCCCAGCGAGCGCACCAGCAGAGCGTGCTCCCGTGTTTGGCCACCCTGCTCGAAGCCGGTTTCAAACTCACCGCGTGTTGCGTCCACAACGAGCAGGGCCACGTCTGCCTGATTTGCTCCCGATATCATGTTCGGGATAAAGTCCTTATGTCCTGGTGCATCGAGCAGTGTAATCTGAAAGAAGTGAAAAACGTGTAAATATGCAGCCCAAATTCAAAATGAATCATTCCCAACCACTTCGTTACCTCTTTTTTGGCGGTCTCGAACCGCGTGCTACCGACGTCCATCGTGATGCCCCGTTCGCGCTCCTCGCCCGTTTCGTCCAACACCCAGGCATACATGAAGCTCGATTTTCCCAGCTTTTTACTCTCCTGCTCGTGTTTGTGCATGATGCGCTGGGAAACATTGCCCGTGTCGTACAGCAAATGTCCCATCAGTGTGCTCTTGCCCGCATCCACGTGCCCAATCACCACCATGTGGATGTGATCCTTCCGATCGCCCCGTTCCTTGCCAAATAGCTCCTTCGCATTTCGCGACGGTTCCTTCGGGGTGGATTTGAACGACTGCTGCTGCTGCTGCTGCTGCCGGGCGGCTTCCTCGGTAAGTTCGGGCGTATTGCGTCCGGACACACTGGGTGACTGCATCCGGGAGCTGTTGGTCACCTCAAAGGCAAGCGTTTTCTTCGCCACCGATGCGCTGGGCGTTATGATCACGGTCGAGGCTGCATCGTTCGACGGGCGCACGTCAGCCGAGGGCGTTGCGACGATGATCGGTACGTTGCGGCCAGCAGCTTGAAGCTTCTTCTCCGAGCGTTCCAGCAAACGTTCACCAATACCTAAAACATTACATCGTGTGCGTACAGTTGAAGAAAGGGTGAAATGTATAAAATATTGCGAAATAAACCAAATGTAGTGCTCCTTCGTACGACGATCTCTTCTAATGGGACATACAAAAATAGTTTATTTTATTAAAACTTAAGCAGCTAATCAAAAGAGATACCGAAAATTTACGTTTAATACAATACAAAAAGGTTAATCACTATCTATTGCCGGAGAAACATCATTCATCCTATCTCCGGAGCGTCACTATACACCCTCGCTCTCGGTTCAGTCAGTCATCATCAGCACCGTAGCGTGCTTCTACAACCTACGGACGATATTTCTTGATATGCCCGAGCACTACATCATCCGGCGAGGGCACATCGAATCGAAACGGCACGACGGTGGTATACTTTGGAAAGTAGTGCGAAACGTGCACCGGAAGCTTTCGCTTCCTGTACCGTATGCCAACCACAACGCCCATCGGAGAGGAGTTGAAGGTGCGGTGGCTCGAAAGATCCCTTTCCAGCACCGCACTGGCATCGATCGTACAAAACTCATCGATCGTCGGTTTCACCGTTTCCGTAATATCGCAATCGATGAAACCGTACTGAATGTGGTCCACTGAAGCTGTGCCCGTTTGCTTTAAGCTTTTGCCACTGTCTGCTGCAACAGTAGTTGCGTCAGGTCTCTTCTTGATGAGGGCCGATTTCAAGTCCAATATCCAACCGGTCTGACCAAGCATCTGCTGGTCGGTGGATTGGGAGGGTGGAGCAGCAGTACCGCCACCGCCCGCCACCGCTGTTGGTGGGGAAGCGCACGCGAACGGTTGCTTGAACAGTTGGGGGACGGCAAATCTTGGGGAAGCGGCAGTGGCAGGAAAGGAGGGAGGTGTTCCCTTCGATTCAAGATGGTGTTTGGCCAGATCGGAAAGATTCGTAAAAGATTTCATCGGGACGGGAGCACTTGCACCGATCGAAAGGGCAGCAAACTGTGCCAGCGTCGTCGCTTGCGTCGGGGAGCCGTGCGATGCTTTCTTAGGTTCATTGTTTTCCTTCCCCCCACCTTCGGCCCACCCGGTGATGGTGTTCTTGTCGACCGGAGGGCCACTTAGCGAGTTCTGTTTCATGCGCAGTTTTACAAGATCATTTAAATTGCCGCTACCACCGCTACCACCACCACCACCACCGCCAACGGCACCGAATTGCACTTTGGGCAGAGCGAAGCGTGCGGAACCTAACGCAGCAGGCTGGTTGTTGGGCGCCAAATTCCCCCGAGAAGAAGAAGAAGCTTTTAAATCTTACCTTCCGTAAGCAATCCAATTGTGATGCCCATCCGAAGTGTTTCCAAGGTGTGTTAAGGCAAGCGGCCGCAAACAGGAGAGATGACACCGAAAAGAAAGAAACGTTAAAAATGAACGTCCGTTAGTATGCTTTGGGCGCACTCTGCTTCAGCGTACACGTGCGCGCACGATATCACACGAGATTGAATTGAATCGTCTTCGAGATCGATACCGGGCATTTATACCACACCGCCACGCACATTGGCAAAAACACAATGCTTTTGGATGAAAGCATAACTTAAGCACGAACGAACTAAAATACTTTTAAAAAGGCCAAATTTGTTTAAAAAAAATGCTAGCAAGAGCAACGCAATGAACAATTAATAAAATAATAAATAATTTAAATGTAAAAATACAACATTGCACATTATTGCCCATAGTTGCATGGCAAATTTCACAACATGCAATGAATTCACCCGCCGTACTGTGCCATGTGGTGTAATGATGCACGCCGCGCGGTACCGTATCTTTATCGCTGTCAGTGTATTGGTGACCGCGGTGGGTCACGCCAATCTTACCTTTTTCCATCGCAGCACCCGCCGTCAGTTTGCTGCCGGATTTCGCACCCAGCGCCGCGGGTGGCGTCTTGTTACTGTTCAGTATCTCGTCCAGCGCCTTGCTGCATTCGTAATCGTGCTTCATGATCGCTTCCACCATCTGCCGGTCGCTGCACGTTTCGCCGACAATATCCCGGATCTCATCCATACAGGACATCAACCGTGCGCGATCTTCATCGTTTAGTTCCGGCATTTGAAAGCACTGAACGAGCGAGAAATCAATCTTTCAGTGTTGTGTGTATAGGAAACCCCAGCTTACTCCGACTTACCTCCGAATCGCGCCTCTTGTGTGCCGGGCCTTCGCGACCCGTCTCAGCCGCCAGCTCATCGTCGTCTTCTTCTTCGATGTCGCGATTGTTGGCGAGAAATTCGGACATACTTTGTTGCCCTTTGGCACGGTCGTAGATCCATTGCGAGGCGTCGGTGGGCGAGATACAATCGTCCTCCACCGACTGTCCGTACTGATAGTCGTCATCGTCGTAATCTGATGGGGCGGTGGAAGTGTATAAAATGCTTGAGCAGGGATGCTTTTCTCTAGCCCATCGGGTGGTTCATTACGTACCATCGTAGACAGCGTTGCGCACATTTCGGTGGCGAGACATGGTGCCGCAATTTATTCTGTGTTGCTCTAACGAATTCAAACTATTGTCTGTTCACGATTACATACAGCACGCGTTTGCTGGGGTGGTTTTTCCTGTTTAGTAGAGGATTTTGTTCAGCATTATCGAAAGAAATGCTGGACCGAAAACACGACGTGTTTATTTGTTTTGAAGGTTGTGTGGCCACCGAAGGTAAACGTCAACCGCGCTTTCGCTACGCAAGGATATACAGTATAGTTTGTTACTTGCAGTCAAATATTTTCTAAAAAAAGTCGTAAAAAATATTAAATTAATTAAAATACAGCAATATATTCGACAAAAACTATACGTATACTTTTGAATGCAAAACAACGGATATTTAAGTGCCATTCCTCAAAAAACGACCGACGTGTTGCCGAAGGACACGACTGATGACAGCAGATTGCGTGCGTGCCGGCTGCTGGTAGATTAGAAAAAAAACAAACCCTACGTACAGGGAACCGGCAGGACTGTTTTGGAAACAAACACAAACGATGCCACCGAAAAAGGATGCTAAAGGAGGAGCAAAAGCAGCCCCAGCCAAGGGCGGTGGCAAGAAGGGAGGTGGCGCAGAGGAAGGTAACACACTAAACTGGTCAACCGACACTTCCCGCACGGTAAACAATTGCACGTTTCCTACTTCCAGGTGCGGCGAAGGAGAAAAAAGGCGGAACTGCGGTAAAGGTACGACACATCCTGTGCGAAAAGCAGGGCAAAATAATGGAAGCCCTGGAGAAGCTGAAGGAAGGCCAGGCGTTTAATGTGGTGGCGACGAACTATAGCGAGGACAAGGCACGCCAGGGTGGCGATCTTGGGTGGCAGATTCGCGGTGCCATGGTGGGACCGTTCCAGGATGCGGCATTTGCGTTACCGATCTCCACTACCAACGCGCCCAAGTATACGGATCCACCGATCAAGACCAAGTTCGGATACCATATTATAATGGTGGAAGGCAAGAAGTAGGCACATCAATAAACGGCTTCGTTATATTTTCAATTCACTCGCTTCGCTTCATTAGCACGATTCGTCTGCTCAATCTTTACCAGCTGCCCGGTTTGGTAGAAACAGTAGGAGGCCACGTACAGGCCAATGTAGTTGCTTAGTCCCTCCGTGTATGTTCGCTCGAGGTAGATGAAGCCGACCCTTTCGGAGGCAAAGAAGAAGAAATTCGAAAGCACCGAGGGGATGAACACGTGTGTGCCGATGATCGCTCGCCACCGGCTGTCGGCGGGTGTGCAGTGATTAACTAGTCGCTCCAGCAAAATGCACACCCAATTGATCAGCGACCAGATGAGAATGAACAGAAACACACCGTGCCAGATGTAGATGAACGCAAACGTGGCCAGGCTGGCTAGAACTTTGCGCGGAAGTCCGGACGTTTTCGTGCACAGCTCGGTGTAGATGTACTTGAACAGGAACTCGTACAAACTGCGGTCGAAGTATTTCCACATGTCCGAGTATTGGTTTACCCGGGCGATGCAGATCGGTTTCGCCGGCATGTCTATTCCATCGAACCGACCGAACGCGATCCCAACGCCGTAGAACACCACGTACTTTATGTAGAAAAACTGTCCCATCAGAAAGCCAAGGCCGTACAGTGCCCAAAGGTTAACGTGGCGCAACAGCACCAGATCCTGCTGGATGAGATTCACGTACAGGAAGTGTTGTCCTGCCAGCATGACCAGCGTCCAGAACAAGGCCATCGTCAACCGCTTCGCCAGTGTCCACAGCCGATCGGGAAGGGTATGCGGTTCGAGCTCGTCCTTAAAAAGATTGTGCAGTGTTTTGAACCGACTGTACACGATGGCGGGTCCCATAAGTAGCAGCGGAAAGTACAGCAAGTAAGCCAGTAGGTCACGCAGGCCGTAGTGTTTGGCCGATGGGCCTTCAGCGCCCTTGTCCAGACAGAAGCTGGCGCACTTGATAACATTCCACGATGTGATCAGACTCAGCTCCAGCAGCTGGTCATTATCGATGCCGAAGTGAACGTTTAGCTTGTCGTAAAAATACCACACCTTGAAGTAGTTAATTACCGCTATCCATAGGAACGTTTTTATCCAAACTGCACGACGGTAGTAGTTGGGCGGGTTCGCATAATAGAAGGATAAGCTTTGCGCTACTATCACCGCCAGCACTGGCAAGTTGTACATGCTATAGATTACAACCAGTCCGTAGATCGTCAGCACGGTGGACACCTGCTTGGCACAGAAACGGCGCGTAAGCTCCATCACGATTGTGTGCAGCAGGAAGTATATTCCATTTCGCTGGACGAATCCAAGATAGTGTTCCCATTCCCAATCGAAATCATCCCGTCGTCGGAAGTTAAACAGGGACCAGCCGGCATCGAGACTGTGATAGTTGGACAAGTTTTCTGAGGGATGCAAACATTACAAGAATGTATGTGTGTGTTATAAGAGATAAACTAAAATGAGCTTAATGTTGCTTACCATTGCTCAGCTCGTAGTTTTTGTAGAAGGAATATATCAAGAAGCAAATGTACAAAATCGCGCACACGATCAATTCTGTCGCTGGTTTCTGTACCATGTTTAAGCTGCATTTGAGGTCACTTGCAGCGCTACTACACTCACAATACAGAAGGCTCGTATATAGTTTTCCGATTTATCATCGTCGTACTTGGAATTGTTAAACTACATTTAGTATGTTACGACCAGGATGTTTTAGTCATTCCGTTCCCGTACACAGTGAATTCTTGTGCTATTGAGAAAACAGGTTAGGTACAATACCGATATTCTTAAAACTAAAGTTGATTTAAAACTACACAGGCTACTTTGAATGCGAAAAGCTTAAACAAGAATCGTGATGCCGAGCGATTTTTTTCCTGCTCAATAAATAGGGATTGTTTATGTTTTTGTTAAAAAAAAGGAAAAACACCTGTAAACAAATTTCCGCACAAAGGTATTTTAAAGTCATCTTATTTGACACATAGGAACAATTTCAAATTTACTGGTATAATGACCGTTTGTCTAATGAAGTAAACTGGTAAAAATTCAAAAAGGAAATAAAACATTCTAATGTTCAAAATGAAATAATAAAATATAAAAAAATTACAAGTTCGGATGTTATCGTTCGATCGATTAAACAATGCAACATTAAAAGTGTGTTTTTTTTGCACTGGCTTTATTGTACTTTGTGTTCACATTTTTATAAAAAACTTTCAAACCGACTTAAAATAATGAGCTGTTAAGAAAATAAGTTCTTACATTTGTAATGCTTCTTAGACAAAAAAAAAACACCAAAACTGCGCTTTAGTTGCGCGCTGCCTTATCGAAAGGGCAACCGACTTAAAAACTAACGAATGACATGCAACAAACGTAGAAAAAGGAGGGAAATTATTTAAAAGAAAGATAAATACAGCATAAAGCACGTCCAAACACGTCGGTGCTGTGTGTGTGTGTGTTTAATGATATAGTGGGTTTTGTAGAGTTTTTTTCTTATGCACCTAATATCACATGTTTGATTTGTTTAGTAACCCTTCAATGTGTGAGCGCTCCTTTAGTAGTGTATCGATGCCGCACACCTTAAATACGTTTTCTTTTTTTCCTGCTTACTAAATTCCTTCTTACATTCTTTCCTTCTTTCTTCGTAAATATGATAGAAGCTCCTAACAACATGCTACAACAAGATATATATTAAGCGATTGTATCTTTTATAGTCCTTGTGTGATCCTCCTTTCTTTTCTTGTAAAAAAAAGTGATTGTATGTAGATGTGTATGCGTTTTTTTGCTGTGCTTTGACTTATTGTTAATCGTTTCTCGTTAGGCAACATTGTACCATTACTGTGCAACGTGATGTTCTACTACCCGATAAGCCTTCTGTTAAGTATATGTATATATACGAGTTAAGGAATAAATATTTAAGTACTTAAATACGCCGCGAAAATAATTATCATACATTAGTGGGAAAATGAATTAGCGATAAATTAGTGTTGAAATAAGTTAGCGATAAATAAATAAATTAAACCCTAAAAACCTACACTGAAATGCAATGTAATACTATCTTTGGTACTAAGCTTAGGCCATTAACACTATTCTTTGGTTCACTAGAGTTTGGTGTTCCGGACTAGATATAATGTACACGGTGTGACTAGCCTGACGGGTTGTAAAATGTTTGAGATCTTACGAAAGCTGATTGATTTGAGAATAAATAGAATAAATATGACTAGGAAATGACTAGGCATGTATTATACCAGTTTTAAAGCAGTCAACCATTGACACTATTTCTAAAGGGATTAGATGACCCTTGGGAATGGGCCCTTTCCGGACTAGAGAGAGAGAGAGATGGGAATGTTCATTGAACTGGACTAGATTTTAATGCCTTCTTTGGATGTTTTTTTTTCTTTGGTACACAAATGACTAGAAAATAAGACAGATTTGCTTAAGCCATGACTAGAGCTTGCACACTAAACTAAACGCTTATTATCAACTAAATCCTGACACACTATTACGATTACCTGCTATTATGTACTTGTGCGCATTGTAAAATGAAATTGTTGTGCTGTGCTGCTGGTAGTTAAAATCCTTTAAAATCCACAACATTCACGCGCCACTTAAAACGCTAGTGAACTGCGTGAACTAGGACCTCAAGCCAGCTAACCTATATGGCACAGTTCATTCGCACGATTGCAAAAGCCACTTCCCGAACCTGCAGCGCACGTTTCGAATGCAGCCAGCCCCGTCCCCAGGGTGGGCAACATTCGAAAGCCTTTGCTTTTGAAATGAAACACAAACAAAAAAATATAGTTACAGAAATCGTATACCATATGTTAATTTCGTTTTCTATGCAATCGATAGAAATATTAAATCTCGAGCAGCGATCCTGCTCCATAGCTGGATCGTATTTGTACAACAGCCTTCAACAGAAAAGGGTCGTTAGAAATCTTTGTAGGTCTTGCTGCGATGGTCATATCAACGATTCAGCGATTTCTGGGTTAAATTAATTAAGCCGGTATGTAAAAAGTGAAATTACTAAATGATTGTTTTACCGGCAGCTGATCTGAATGGTTAAGTAAGTGGTAGTTGGAAATAGTAATTTGAAAACACAACTATTGCAAGTAACGCCGCCATTGAAGGGAGCTGACGTTGAATGAGCACAGAATAGACGCAAAGTATTATAATGAATAAAGTGTAATTAACACAATCCTAACCTAACTTTACACGAATGACTAGATGCTTACTCATCTTTGGGTTTGGTGGTTTTGCAGCTTTGCAAGCTTCAAACCTCGAATGTACAAGAAGTATGGTTGAAAAGGGGACGGAAGTTCCTGATTTTGTTTTTCTCCGTTTACTATAATAGCAGAATAGGATTAGAAAAATAGCTTTACTAAAGAGAGATGGAAACTTAGCAAGAGCGTAGAGAACATAAGGACATAGGAAAAGATAGTTAGAAAAAATGTGAAAAAGGAAACACGCGAAACTCGCCATCGAAACTTCCGTCAGGCAAAAAAGGGAAAAAGGAAAGTAAAAGATACAATAAAAACTACGACTAGTGTAAAAAGGGGTGAAGCTTTGCTTCCGTCCTAAACTCCTAATCCTAAACTGACTAGCATTGCTCGTGTTATCTTTGGAGTAAAATCTACAAATATCTCTCTCTCGCCCAATGGGCCGCACTAACCTAAACACTGGTTGTGAAATGGGGTTCACTGGGTGCGTGAGTTCTTCCCTTTTCCTAATCCTAATCCTTTGGTATGGCGCTGTAGAATCGGGTTCGATACGATAAAATAATGTACAGAAAGGCGCAACACGAAGCTGCTGCTGCCCACGCGTAAACTATCGAAGGCAATAGTATGGCGGGCATGTAGAACATCACACTGCACGTGTCCGCCTGTGCAGCGCACAGTAATACGCAAAAGTCTCGTAAAGAGTGAATAAAGAAAAAAAGCTAAGGCTCCAGCTACGTTCGCGAACGTTAAAGTGTCACGAACGGGTTAGACTTACATCTCGAGTTAGACACACACACACACGCTCAAAAAAGCTTACAAACTAACCACTTACTACTTTTACACCACCAGTGCCGTCGTGTGGCGAATGACGGACGGTCCGTTGCGCAGTCGGGCCAGTGCTGCGGCGGCCAGATTTTCCTCCTCGGTGAAACGATCGCAGTAGGCCGACCGGTACTGGCGCTCCATCTCATCGTCCTCCTCCTCCTGCTCCGGCACGTGCTCCCGGTAGTCCTCGTTGATGACGAGCGTACGCTCCTCCTCACAGTCACTGTCGTCGAGGGCCACACTGCCCCGGCCCGACGAGGACGCTACCGATGGGGCACGCTCCCGCACGAACGTCACCGTCGCCGGTCCCTGATAGTATCCGGCCGCGTTTACTACCTCAAACTCATGCTCACCACCACCACCATCGTCGGAGGCAAGCGTGGTGAACATGGCAAGTGGTGGTGGTGCTTGTGGCACCACTTGCGACTGTCTGCTGTCAGCAGTGTACGTTGCTGTGCCGCTTTCCACCGATTGGCTGGAGTGGTTAGAATGGTTCGAGTCTTCGCTGCGATACTGGGCGCTGGATGGGCTCGGGCTTGCCGGTCGGGGCTGCTGCTTGGTCGCCCCCTTTCCGCCCTGCTTGCTGGCTGCCTGCCTGCTGTGCGTTAGCTGATGCTTCTTGAGGTAGGCCGGCCGTTTGAACGTTTTGTCGCACTGGACGCACCGGAACTTGCCCGCCTGAGCTCCTCCACTGTCCGAGTCGGTCGAATCGCTGCTCGGTTCCGCACGGGTCGCTGCCGCCGCCGCCGCCGCTCCTCCCTTCTTGCCGACCTGATCGCGCGGTTTGTGCCAGCGACGATGCGACGCCAGGTTCGCGGGACAGTTGAACCGCTTGCCGCACTCGGGACACCGGTACTCGAGCAGCACGATGCAGGAGCAGCGGTGCTGCGCCAGCCCGAACGCATCCTCAAACTCCAACCGGCACAGCTTGCAGTTGTAGCCGCCGATCACGTTCGGGATGGCGGCCAGCTCGGCCCGCACCTCGTCCGACACCTCGACCAGATTGAACTGCGGATCGATGTCGCCCGATTCGCGCGGCGTGTCACCGCTCAGTGCCTCCTCGAGCGAGATGATGATCGTGCCGGACACGGGCGATGAGTTTTCCTCGTCGAACTTCAGCTTCCGGATGGCTTTGGCGCGCCGCTCCTTGGACGGGGCCAGCGCGGCGGGCGGATTTTTCGTACTTTTCGGTGGCCCATCGGGCTGGCCGCTCTTCGGGCTGGCCGTTTTGGCCGGTGTGGCCAGCTCCTTCTTGATGTCGATATGGAGCGGCTCCGGGGCCGATGGTTTGGCGCGCTTGGCCAGTGGTTCCTCCTTCACCGCCGGCACGTTCAACTGATTGTCCTCGCGGTACCGCTTCTTCAGCGGCGAAGGTGTGGCGGGGGGTGTGATGGGACCCAACACCACCGTCGCCGTCGTCGTCGTCACTTGGCGCACGGTCAAATCCAACGGGCTGTCGCCGGTGGCGGGCACCGGCCTTCCGGCCACCTCACCATACTGTAGCTTGTACGAGGGCGGCAGACTGGCCACCGTGGTCAGGAGACCGGCTGGGGACGGCTGGCGGGTTGGTACGGGTTGCACGATTGCTGCCATCCTTGCATATCACACTCCGGGCACATACAGAGCACTAAACTGCCAAGCACGAGCACAAACTCTCACACGCAACAAACAAACAACAGCACGGGAAACGCTGGACTGACGCCGCCACAATGTCAAAGGCCACTACGTTGATGGTGTGCAGTAGGTACTAATGCTATTTACAAACAGTCTACTTCGATGCCACTGCAATACACTCCTTCACGACACGCAACGCCCTGATTTGCGCCTGATTTGCTCGATCCGTGTGTATGACCTCGGCCGTGGCCAGGCACTGAATGATCCTCCCTCCGACCGATCCGGACCATTTTATACCGGGCTCGGGGTTCTGTAAGCCGCTTTCTCTCCCCCAAACAACGCGCACACTGTACATAGCACGCTCGTCCACCGTCAGGACACACGAAACCCTCCTCTCTCTCTCTCTCTGTTGGTGTGTGTGTGTGTAAACCGGTCTCTTCGCTTCACGCGTACCGGAAGGACGCGGACAGGCGAATACATACGGCAGCGAACACATACCGCGTGCGCATGTGTGCGCAAGAGCCTTCCCCTCCCTTTTAAACCATCATCGCACGCACACTAACGAAGCCGGAATGAAACGAACGAAAAAAAAAGGGAAAAGGTGCCGTGCGAAGGGATGTAAACACACCCCGCCTCGGTTGCCAGACCCCTCCACCCTTCCTTGCCACGGTCGGTGACCGCTGCTCTTGGGTTGGCACGCGACTCCGGCTTGTACAAAGAGCCTCGAGCACGTGCGGCGTTGACGGCGTCCTTTTTCTCCCCGCTCTTTCTTCCTTGCCCTTCCCCGCTTCCCGTGACGCGATTTTAAGCGTCGATTGCTTTTGCACAACCGGTCCAGCGGGCAACCAGGGGTGCAGTGTCTCCCTTCAGTGAATGGAGGAGAATTCGATCAGGTTTTATTTCTCTTCTTGCTTTTCTTTTTTAGGCCAATTTTCCACCGAGCATAAGCGCACACACACACACACACGGGGGCCGCCCAGGCGGCTCAGCATAATTCCTGGTGGTGATTCATGCCTCAACATACATTATACCAATTTTTATTCCGACGAGCATTAGGTGTTGGATGTGTGGAGGGCGCGCGCGTGTGTGTGTGTGTGTTTCTCTTTCTTTTTTGTGTGTGCTGAGTTTGGATTTTAATGTAGTTTCGTCCTTAAAGATCAGCCAGCGGGAGGGATTTTTGTCCCCTGTAAAGGGGCGACGATCTTTCTCCTGCCCAGCAATACGATCAAGTTAGAATCGAAAAGGGGATGGAAAACCATACCGTCACACCACGGGTCTGTTAATTATGATTGCCGTCGTTGTTTTTTTGTGTTCGTTTTGTTCATTGTACAAGCTCCAGCAAAGCGTGAAACTAGATGGAAATGAGTATGCGTACGTGAGCGCATTTTTATCAGCGCATTTCCATCGCGGGACCAGGCGGAAGCAGCGAAAGGAGATTGATTTTCCGTACAATTTCCCCGCCTCGCTTCTGCTCTGTGTACTTTTCAGGATTTGTGTCGCTATTTTTTTTTTGTAACCTTTTCCTCCAATCCCTGTTTTACCGGCTTTCTCTATATCTATTCCTGCCCAGCTGCACACCAGGGCCAGGGTTTGTGGCTCGTGCCGTAGAGTGGCGTGGCGTGTGGTGCGAGATGGTGAATTTTTCCGCATTATTGCTGCGTTTTTTTTTTTAATTATTAGCGCTGGCGTCGAGCCTGAGGTACCCTGATCGGAGCGAGGTGTGGCGGCTACAAACGGGAACACGATCCCTCAACATTGTCCTTTTTTGCTTGGGGTGCTTGGGCTGCTGCTGCATTGGCTTTGCGTCAACCGTTAGGTTTGTAGCAAATATGGTGCAGCTGCCGAGCCGGGATGGACGAGACAGAGGAGGACGAAGACGAAGCACTCGGTTCGTTATTGAATTCGGTGCCAGATTGACATCCTGGCTGCAGGTAAAAATAAAAAAAAGGTGGAAGCGATCTTTGACAAATGGCAAGATTCCGAAACTGTTGCCGGAACGATTCTCGAACGATCGGCAAGCAGCAACAACAGCAGATCATATGGTTCTGCCAGTGTCAATGAACTTTTTTTTTTGTGTGCGTTCGTTTGGGTCTTTTTAAAGGAAAACGATGGGATTCCTATACCCAACGATGGATTGAACGGTTTCTACAGTGTCACAAGGATCTTCAGAGCGTTCCCTCGCATTCAACGAACGTTTCCCGTCAGCTGGTGACTGCGGCTGCTGATCGTATAAGAACACGCTCAATGACAGACATCTTCGGAGCCACCCTCCGGTTAAGGATGACAGATGCAAAATGCATCCTTGCTAACTCGAAATTGTTTTACACACCATAAGCAAAACTGTATTAATTTCCAGTTCCATCTCTTCTGCACGCTTACAAGCTACTGCATCGTCCAACGATCGAGCAGGATATTGCGATGACACCTTACAGCACATTCCTAACCTTCCTCACTGAGCAGACAGACGGCACCTGTGCGAAGTGCTGTCTTGGCTCGGCTTGGCAGGAGGGGACAACCTATCACCGGGAAAAGCAAGACACTTGCTGCCACGGCCATTCGTCTTCGCCTCGAAAGGGTACGGGGACCCGTTTTATGATGTACGCCTTTTTTATCGCTCACATAAACACCGGTAGCTAAACCACCAGCCCGGTAATAGGAGCTCTCACCCTTTTTTTTCGCTACTCTACAAGCGAGCGTCTTTAGCCCATTCATGTCGGGGAATGTGGCAAAGACGACGACGACGACGACGAGCTGTAAGGCACCGCCGCGGTAGTGTAGGAAACACCCTAACTCCACCGTCTGGAAACGAAACGATGCGCTACCGATGGGGTGAGAAGTCGATTGCGAGCCAAGGGGAAGAGAGGGCTTTTCTTACCGATTTTCCCGGTTTTCCTTTCAAGTTCAGGGCCTTGTACAGGGAGTGAAAGTGTGTATAGGATCAGGTAAAGTGGCTAAGGTGGGCTAATGCAATTAAAACTGTCGCTTGTCGTTTGCAAGCCAGGAATTAATTTAGATATTTTGTGTAATCCTCGTACCGACGGTATTGTGTAGCATATGAAACAAACAAAAGTGGCTGAAGGAATTGTAGAGAAGTTATGGTTGTTCTTTTTTCGTGGCTGTTGTAATTCACTGCAGCGCAATGAACGCTGGTGTGCTCGCTGAACCAAGCCACCCAGTTCCTAGGTTGTTTATCATGTTGCCCGTTCTATCGGCAGCAAATAAGATAATCATAATACAATCTACCTTACTGGGGTGGTTCGTTTTGCGATGGGGCTACCAAGGGGGAGACACCAAACCATTCCTATTGACAATATGTCACGGTGCCACAAACACATAAACACACACACACACACACACAAGCAAGTATCGTTCTGGTCGTGTGCATTTCGTTACGTGCTAGTTATTTATTTATGCCATTAATCTACAGCAAAACCGCGCGCACGTGGACAGGGCGGTGGAAAGGATTCGGGCACACAGGAAAGGCAAATTAAAATAAATAAAAAAATGATATGCGCTAGATATGCACACACGCCACCCCGTGCCACGCCAGCACCACATACCAGCGGTGCTGCAGAGTGTGACAAACGCGACAAGCGTGGCCACGAGCCGCGTGTATCATGTTTGGTGTTTGGTTTGGAATAGGCCTGCAGGGCATAAATTATGCTACACGAGCGCTGCTGCACACCCTTAGCCGAGCCGAGAGTCTTATCTCACCTGGTCAGATGCAGCGTCTGTGTGCGTGCGCGCGCGTGTGTGTGTGTGTATGCGAGCTAATATGGTGCATAAATATGTTTCGGTGTCGATTTGCTTGAGCTGCCATGCTGCACGCCGAAAGGACATTTAAAGTACGCTTTCCACCTTTTACGGTGCGCAAATCACTCCATTCGTAGCTGATAATGCAGCTTTCCGTTGTATACGACTTTCCTCCCATGTTGACCCCTTTCTGTTCGCGAGCGAGATGTTTTCCCTCCCTACTGAAAGGAATTGTGTTCACAACCCCCTTTAATGCATCCTTTCCCTTGCAAGGGACGGCCAGTTACGCCGGAATCCATTCTGCTACTCGTTGCCCGGTCCGGACAGCATCGATGGTATGCACCTCGTACACACAACAGCGGTAAGAGGCAGAAGATTTCGTTTGCCAGCAACAAATGCTGCCGCGTAGTAGAACCCAGCGTAGTAATTGCAGCGATCCTTTCGCTACGTTCGGTGTGTTTGTGTTTGTACTTTAGCCGCTGCGCTGCCAGGAGGAGGGAAAGAAAAACTCCCTTCCCTGTGCTGTTGTTTTCCACTTCGTGAGAGTCCGCGCGTGAAGGTTAGGCATTTTTGTGCGGCGTTTTTCCGTACTTCTTTCCGTCCTATGCTGCTGTTGTTTAAATGCTTTTGTGCTGTGCTGCGCTGCTTATTTGCCCTTTCGGGTACGTTCTGCTGGAGGGACACGTTTGCCAGCGACTGGCTTTGGTGGGGGCTGGGTTTGCTGGATGGATTATGTTTGCCCAGCGGTATTCGATAGTTGCTGGAGTTTTGCGTTGCATTACCCTCCACGGACTAAGACCAACGAACGCGGGAAGCCCGGGGTGGGGATGATGCGTCGGCGGTGGCGGCGGCAATGATGCATGCTCTGCTCGGAGCGTTGATTGACAGATCCAATGCAAGTAGAATTATGGACATAATTAAACGGCACAGCCGGAATGGGATGGGAAGCGAATGCAAATGAGGTTTGAGTAATGTGATTTGGTTGCTGGCAAGGGTTCCCGAGCGAAAGGGGTTGAGTGTTGACGACGAGGTGAGAGCATTTAGCTTAGTGAGAAGCAATATTATTGTAACCGGAATTTATATAAAGCATTATTTTACTTCATTCAAAAAATAGTAAATTACTTTGTAGCTTTAACCTTTCTTAGATATTCACAATCAAATAATAAGCAAAATCAATCAATCATTTCCCTTCAATCCGTCTCGCTTTTCAAGGCTTTGCAGCGAGAAGGATCATGTCAAGATAAGTATCAAATTATGCACTCAACGCGAAGGCTTATCGCAGGCGTTGCAGGCGTGTGTGAGCATATTGGTTCGAAGGAAGATTGAATTACTAACAACGGCCCAAAACAGGGGGAAGCTGTCAACATGAGAGGTTGTGAGATTAGACCAACCTCTCATTTGTCGCTTCTTACCAATCATCGCTACAGTACGACAACAGCGAAAGAACTGTTCTCTATTTTGCTTTCTTTTGTAGTAAATCCCCTATGACTCATCGCAAATGCCGAAAGGTCTAAAAATAACGCCATGCTACACTCTCCAGTGCAAAGGCGAAGCGTTCGACAACTTGTTGCATTGTGCATGCTACCAACCTGTTACCGTTATGTACTGGATGCCCACTAGCACACCAACGCATACGACGCGACACGAGCTGGAGCAAAAAACATGCCACCCAACCGATTGCCTCCCGCCGGAACGTATGACCGCGCATGAGTCGGAGAGGCCTGGCTCGGGCCCGAAGCATGATTGAGTCACCAACTTGGCACAACGGTTTCGGCGTCTCGGGCTATGACTCACGGTGCGAGCCCACGAATGAGTCTACGGGAATTGGCGAACGAGGCGGCAAGCAGAATTTAAAAATAGCTAAACCAAACCATTCATCCACGAGGCGCCTCCATCGCCGCCGATGATGAGTAACCGGATGGAATTGAGCGTGTCATTCTTCGGCCCTGCCGAGTGTTCAGGTTGCTCATTCCCTTTTTTGTCATTTTACAACAGCCCAAATGTGTTGAATGATGCAAAGTATTAATTTTAATTAAACGCCAAAACGCCGGCTTTGTGTGCGTTAGCGTCGTGTGTGCCGTGAGATTGACGCTCAAAATGCCTACCCATTGTGGCATCCCCCCGCCGAACGGGGGAAAAATGATGTGCCACAACGCTACCAAGCAAGAATGGATTTTCCAAAGACAACGAGGAAAAGGAACAAAAAGGACAAAAAGGAAAAACGGCCCATCCCAGCCCAGGGCCCAGCACTCTTACGCCACTCCTTCATCCCCCGTTCGAAGCGCTAGAACACACTTCTTATTCAATTAGGATCGAAGGAAGCGAATAAATGGGTTTGAAGTTGTGACGAAAACTCATCTTCGTCCAGCGCTACTTCGTTACTGTTTCTCGGGGATTTCGAGCTGGGGTGGAACGGAATTCCCTCGACCGTGTGCAGCGGCATAACGCCGCATTTGTCACTGTCGGGTGCGGCGGTACACCCACCCAGCATTTGGAAGTTGTGTTGGAAGTTTAGAGAGAAACGCATCCCTTCGTTTTTCGAACCGGTCGGTTTTTTTTTGGAAGCGGACGGGCTGACGACGGGAGCGTTCTAGGCTGCTATCGAGTTACTAGAATTGCGTTGCTTTCGGGACTGCACGGCCATTGTAATTAAGATTGTGCGGATGTGTGCACGATAAATATTCATTCGATGTCAACGGTACGCGAACCAGCGCAGGAAGACTCGCGTGAGAAAGGACTCTCGCTCTCGAGCAGGGCGCGCGTAGGGGATGATGATGACTCTCCAGATGCTGCTACGGTAGTGTGGCTTGGAAGGCTACCAAATACTGTCTGAAAATTGGTTAGAGCACGGGGCAGAGCGGATACTCCAATTCAGCGTTTCAGGACCGAAGGAGGAGGCGCAGGATTTTCGGTAAACGATGTGCTATCACGTGTCCATACGCAACACATCATGCCACCCTACGCGTGTCTGCTAGGGCGCAATTATTTGTTTGCATTTCGATATATCCGAGACGCGTTTTGCTTCTATTTAGTTCTACCTTTCGAGGGACACTATTCTATGGGACACAGCTTCTGGAGAAAGGCGAATCGTCACACTAACTATCTTGACAAGCCGACGGATTGAACCGACACGTGCTTCGAACCACGCAGCAATTCCGCAATGGTGAAAACGGGGATCTTTGGGCACTAATTGGAAGCGAGGATTTTGGTCTACACTTGGAACAGCTTCAGCCTATGGAGGGTGTGTGCGATCTGTTCTTAATGTGTGTAAACTGTTGATAGGTTTTTAAGTATAGTATTTAAAACAAACGGGCAGCAAGTGATTTCAAAATGTACTGAAGCGGAAGCGATTACTGTTAGTGCGTAGTTCTCCCCGTTGCAAACATAATTTACAGCAATGCGTTACATGCAGGCACATTTAAGTAAACCCCTCTCCAAAACACTTAATCGGCTAGACTAGATGTCGGTTATCTAAAATGCACATAATAATCAAACAGTTGCAGTTTTCTTAAGCACTCCCAGCAATTCTCAGCCCCTCTGCTCTCAGCTCGGAGGAAAACACAGCAGGTCGAACCAGAACGCTCGGTGCGGGATAAGATGATTAATCAGTGCTGCGGCCACCACGGACACGCAGAGTAAATTTGCACACCATGCGTAATACACCTTTTATGCGCTTTCGCGTTCCCAATTCCCATTTCTCTATTGTGCTACACACTCCTTTTTTCCTGCTTCATCTTGAACAAATGGTTTCTCAAGTGTCGGACATTGAAATAGGTAATTAGCAGCCGCGAACAAAATGCCGACGGGCAAATGGGGAGAGGGTTTGCAAATGATATTGTGTCTGGTGCTGCTGCTGCTGCTGCAACCGATATTGCTATTCAGTTTCAGTTTGAAGTAGTCCTTTTAGTTTTTTTCTTGTGGCACACACACACACAGATCTTAAGGAATGATATCACACTTCAGGCGGCGTAGAACACAATGGGAAAAGTAGTTTTAGTTAAAAGGTTTCGTTTCCTCCTGCTGTTGCGTTGCCGGGAACAGCGCGGCCAGCGGGTTTCGAAAGGAGCTGTTTTTGCGGTGGGAAACAAGGAGCACAGAACGTTTGAAGAAATTATGCGGGACCGTGCAGGCTGAAGGTGCCGTGAGAAACTTGTTACAGTCCTGTTCAAGAAGCTGTATCATTAGGAACGTGTTTACCTTTGTACCTGCGTGAAGCGTTTATGAAGTAATGAAACAATGCAACAATCATTTCCCTATTTTGCGCGCCTGGCTGTTGTTCTCACTCAAATAGCAACACACTTTATCGTTGCGGGCAAATTGATCGAAAGTACCACAAAAGACCATAAATCCCCTTCACTCTTTACACACATGGTAACAAATCGCGTCCGTTTCCCCTCTCCGTACAGCCGGGAAAATGAAACTATTATTACTTCATTGCCTTGTCTAATTACAGCCCAGGCGCGTAGCCGACCCGATCGGTTGCGTGAAAAATCTCCATCACCCTTCCCCCGGGCGCTCTTCTTAGCACGCCTTAATTCTGCGGTAAATGGGTCGATTGCGAGCGAGCCTTCCGCAACCGTAGCGCAACGGGAGGCGTAAGACATTAGGCACAACTGTACGCGTATAGGGGTCCTCAGTGCCATCTTGAGTGTGCGCCACACTTTTTTTTTCTTTTCTTAAGAGCATTCCGGCCCCTGAAGCGATGCTTGCGCCCTCGTAAAAAAGGGGATAATAAGCTGGCCAGCAACGGGGATAGAAAATAGAAACGAAATTGAAAACAACTCAAGTGGCCATCGAGTGGTCCAGTTTCATTCACATTCTATTTCGTTTGTAGTTCCCCAGTTAGTGATCTCCCATCTTTAACACCCGGCGGCGGCGGCGGTGGTGGTGGTGGCTGCTGCTGGTACGAATAGGCAGGGAAGTAATTATCATCCTGCGGCCGGTCGGGTTCCAATACACCACATGCAGCGTGACGAAGCAAAGGACATTACCATCGGCCAGGAACAAAACAAGGGGCGTTTTTGGACGTTTCTTGGCCATCTGATCGATATCGCACTTTTGCTTCCCTTTAGTCAAGATCTTTGGATCTTTCGGAACCGCTGGTATCGGTTTCAAATTACACCATGCTCAAAAGCCTCCCCAAAACCGGTCGAGAGAGAAAAAAAAAATGGGAAATTTGGACCATTTGTCCCGTGGAGAGCAGGCACTGCTCTGCGGGGCGCAGCGGCAAGGATTCCAATAGCGCGCACGGAAAACCCGCATATCACGACGGCGCGCACTTCAAATGCAAAGGAGAGAGGCAAAGCTTAAGCCACACTACTACTTTGTTTCCTGTTCTTACTGTTTCGTGAGCCCAAAGATCGTGATCAAGCACATGTAAAAATCCGCCGGAACATGATGGTATTGCCCGTTCTTTGTTACAGTTCGGGCAACTTCTACTTAAGCATGTACACAGCCGGATGAAGCAGAGTGCCCTGGATGTGGCAAAAAAAAGGTAACAGAGCGTCGTACGAAGAAAGTCTCACGAATCAGTTCCGGAATGTGGCCTGAATGGCCATCCTGTTTCCTGTGCCGGTTGGCGTCCTAATTCCGGTGCAAATAATACCCCACCCGTACTACGGATTCTGTACCGAAATATGCTGGCATTTTGTTGTGTCATTCCACCGGACGCTGGACAAAGGCGGGTGCCTGCGCCCGTATGGTTTGCTCGTTTGGCGTATGCAAAAAAAGCTGAAGCCTATGGAATCGGATGAGTCGAGGACGAGCGATGAAAAGGTGACTGACTGACTAACTGGAACAGGAGATATTAGATAGAAGAGTGTGTTTTGATGCAGATGTGTTTAAAAGACCCGCATTTATCGTATGGAACGTGCTGAAGTCTTACTAAATAGTATTTATAGAAACAAATAACAAACAACTGCATTAATCTAATGAAATTCTTATCAATTTTATGCTCATCAAACGAAATACGGGATAAACGTATACCTCATTGCTCTCAGTGCGATTGTCCAGTTAACAAAAAGGGCGATCTTGTCTGTACCCTGTTCCACACTCATCGTTAGCAGCTGCCGGCAACGGGAAATAAAAAGAACTCTATTACCCATCATTTTTGTTTCGCCCGATCTCATTCTCGCACCTTCGATGGACCCTCTTCACCGATCCTCCCCCATTGCACACGGCCAAACGGTGCGCAAGGCAAGGTGAGAGGTAATTTAAATGTTCGGTTTTTGTGGTTCATCAAACATTACACGCCACTTTCGCCGGGCCGGATGAGTTCCGTATCGTTTTTCACCATCGCACATAAACCTCGAGCCAGGGACCAGTGCCAGAATCGTCGTACGGTCGCTATAAAAGCGACGAACCCCCCTAAAAAAAACCCAAAAAGAAAACGGTACTGGTCGGAACCGTTTTTTGTTGTTGGGTAAAACACATCATCCCTCTATCTTGCAGTGGGGAATCTCGTGGGTGTTTAATAATCGATTAATAATTCTTCCGGATGTTTGTGTGTGTGTTTGTGTGTGTGTTAGCTTGCAGCTTGCGTTCCACACTGTTTTGTGGGTGCGCGTCCCTTGCGAGTGTTGTGCATCGCATCTCCCGTAATGGGAAGTGGCACTGGCGACAAACAATATCCTTCCACGCGTGGTGATAGAGCAGTTTCACTGTGCCCCCGTTGCAGTGGACAAATACGGTGGCAGATGAACTGATCGAACACTGACACTGGCACCGAGCTAACCGAAACGAATTTAAAAACCCACCGAAAGAGACTGGCGGAATACACACGCAGTGTGTTTGAAGTAATTTAATATCTTTTTTTTCGTTATGTCCTATCCTTGTTTTCATTCGCTCTCCGCTCTCCATACCTTAACAGGGTAGTACCCAGAAATACGCAGTTTCGATATCGGACACTGGGGAGGGGGGCAATAGAGGCGATAGCAAGGAAATGCTCGTAGCTCGATGCACGATTGCCGCAGCTGGAACGATCGCCGGAGCGTGGGGTGTTGGTTGTGGACGACAGTTCCGTTCGACGTTTTCCTGTCCCACCGGTTTGCCCTAATGGATTTCCGCCCGCTGCGAGGATGATGACCCCCGCTTGGCCGATACACAGTGTGTCTGTTAGTGAGACGGGGAGATAACGGCATTTCCGGAACGTTCCGGTAAAGGATGGTCCTTTGCCCGGATCGGACTGTGGCTGGTTTCGGTGTGAATGATCGATGGGAGGATGAAACCATACGCGATCGTTTTTAATTAGGAGATATTTTAAAAGGGGTATTATAAGGGACAGAAACGTTTTTATTATGATTTATTTTGAAGTGTGAATTGTTATTTTTGTTATTTAATTAACGATTAAGTAATATTTTTATTGCGTTTCATTAAAGGAATTGTATTGAAATAAATAAATCATATAAACTATTATATAATTCCTTCTTTAGCGAAAGTCTTAATGTGCATAACCTTCTTTACTCTGCGACGATTTAATATTTCAGTAACATTTCTTCGAATGCATGGTTCGAACTTTACATTGAACTTGCTACAAACATCAAGATACATGCTTCGCTCCATCGTAAGTGCATCGTCCTGCAATGCCTCTTCTTCCCTACCACCATCCACCACCCGCGATGCAACAAACAAAATAGGGGCGAGAATCATTACAAGTGGTCAAGTGCATTTGTTGTGTGACTACCAGTTGGCATAGTAGCCGCCTGACTGTCCATATCCCAATGTGCTGCTCGTCCGGTGGAGTGCCGCTGAGGTACATCGACGAACCTCAGTTCTCAGTTGCCGACATGCAATCATTACACACACACACACATACACAAAAAAACGGGAAAGCCACCAAAAACACCTCGAATAGACGGAAAAGCATACGGACAAATTGCGTGACCAGTAGCAAACCCCGGTCACCACCGTCTCCTGATTTCCTTCCAGCTCACACTCACGGCAATGGTCCCATTAGGATTGGCACAGCGTACTTGTGCCTTTATTGCTCTTGCCCCCGATGCGGTGCGGACTGCTGTTCCGGCGAATGAGGGAAACTGGCAACCCTCGCCACCCTTGATCCGGAAATATGCTGCGAACTTGACCATACGGAGAGGTTAGACAGGGCTTGGAATAGCGCTACACTTCCTGTTCCCAGTGCCCCCGGAACACGATGCACTGCTAGGCTCTCGCAGTAGGGAACACGAAATTGATAAACTGGTCATTGCAAAACAGGGAAAGGAGACCGAACCGTACGCTGGTGGGGTGGGGAACTTCCACACTCAATCGAAGGGAAGCCCTAATTACGGTGTTTGCGGTACGGGCAGGTACAATTGTAACCCTTTCAGCAAGCGCTTGCATACATGAGCAGCGAGTGTCTAGTCGGTTTGTCGCCAAATAGTGTGCAAGTGTGGAGCAAACCAATCATAATGGCCTGCACGTCATAGACTTATGCTGGCGTCCATTATGTGGCATAATGCATTTTTCACTACACAACTAAACAGGACTGGCTGAAAGGACGAAAAACATACAAAAAAATGTTCAAAAAAGAACCAAAATAAAAATGCTTGTCCTACAGCGTTTCTATCGCTTCTATCGGTACGTCGAGCCACCGCTGCACACTGTAGCTATTTACCTAGATTCCGTAGAATAGCTCCATGCAACCTAAAACCCACCGGGATCTAGTTTCGAGGGCAATGGCATTGACCAGTTGAATACTCTTCTAGCGCGGATTAAGTTGACTGACCCAGCCCAGTGTAGTGCGCGATGAATGTTTGAACGGTTTTCCATTACTGCCGGCCCCCGGTTAGTTAACACCGTGGGAGAGCGAACCGTCGAACTGTGCTAGGATTACGCGCGAAAGGGAAGAACCTCCAACAGCAGGGGACCGGGTGGTGGAACCGGAAAAATAATTTATTTTTTTCTTTTTTTTTTAAACGACACAAAACAATGCCTCAATCCCTGTTGTATCGGTAAGGGGAGGTCCATGCATCAATTGGAAGCGGAATGGAATAATCGATTTCCAGTAGCAGTGGCATCGCATCGTGTTTGAACCGTTTCTGTTTGTACGGAAGCCCTTCAGTGGAGTCCCCTCTTTGGCTTTTTTTTCAGCATGAAGAAGTGCATTCCGACTGCAGCGTGGGAGAGAGCAACTCATCGTTGTCGGTGCGTATGACGAATACCCAAATGAAGTTGCGTTTCAATCGGAGGGGTTCGAAATATTGATCCGGGCATTCGAGGCGAGGATGCTTTAACAGGACAAGAGCGCTACAGTCCGGCAGCAACAAGCTGGTCCTGGGGCAAGAGTGTAATAAATACTACAGAACGCACGGTACATCATAACCCCCCCATCCACGTAGCATATTTTCTCTCTCGTACTTAGATAAATCATTACGAGCAGTATCGATGTGACGCAAAACGTTTCGCCATTCGCCAATCGGTCGCAATCCATCTCTTCCGTGCGATCAAAACCCCGTCCCATGGGAAGGTGCGCGCAGCGTCTTGTCAGTTTTATCAGGCCCTCATTTGGCACAACACAAAAGCTTGATTTGCATTTTGTGCAACTCCCGCTGTTAAATCCTCCAGATCGCCTTCATCCCCGTGTACTGGTTATCTGATCGGCGTAACGGAAGAATCCCGAGGGACGACGCGACAAGATAATCTGTTGCTGAGGTTTTTAATTACAGTCTTCCCCGCTTCTTCCGTCATTGAAATCTTTCCCAATTGGATAGCGCAATGGTGGAGATGCTGGCGAGGTGGATTGCACGTTCATGGCGTTTTAATTTCCATGATAATTTACTGCAGCCGATAATTCATCCTCGCGCCAAAAACCTGGGAGGGAGGCGTTTCACGCACGCCAAACGCGGGTGTTGCAATGAAAACAACTTCGCTATTTGCGGGCCGCTGTTTGTCTAACGACGGTTGGCAATACAATAACAGGCTGGTTTTACGATGAAACGACTCGGCAAGTGCGGCGTGTGCTACTATTTTTCTACGGCATACGTACTTCCATTAGGTTGGGCAAATCTATTTGTCAATGTTGACATTTGTGAATTTTTGACAACCCTGCGCAATACAAAACGACGTCTATCGTCGATGGCGAGAAGATCAAAGGACTGCGCAACACAGCAGGCGACGAACGGTGGGGTATGGGTGAACTGGAATGAATTGGCGGATGATACAATGTTGTTAGTCGCAGGAAGGACGATAGATAAACGGCACTTCCTCAACGCCTCCTACCCGATGTGTAGAACTTTATTTTTCTCTCTTACTTTTATCCACCCTTAATAACTACCGCCATTTTTAAAGGACTCGCCCGTTCCTAGTTAGGGGTGCATTGTTTTTGGTGGGTCGATTTTTTCCTTTCTTCTTCGTCTGCATGCTCACTCGGTCGGGTTTTTTTTTCACCCCGTGTCTCCGCCTCAGGTTACCATCCCATCGTTTTGTATTTGACCATCTGCTTCGGTGGTTTTTGGGTTCGGTATCGGTCACCGCACGCACCGAGCACATGAACAGAGCGAGCGAGAGAGAGAGAGAGAGAGAGAGAGGGAGGAGAATCCAAGCAAATCCTGCACAGCGCGCTGCTGGGGTGTTAGCTGGTGGTGCCAAATCCGGTGGAAGTGAACATGCCCGACAGCGATTGCCACAAGCACAAGCACGAAGCTATGCATATGGGCCCCGGGTGAAGGAACCGATGGCGCAAAGCAGGCCGCCCGGGTAGGTTGATGATGATGTATTACACAGACAATCGAGCCCCGAGGGCTGACCCTTTTGCCTGCGTTTCATTTGCACCGCTCAGAGCGGGCAGCAATATGATGAATTGTGCGTGTTGCTGTTAGTTGCAAGCCCTAACCCATTGACGGTTCAATAGATTTACAACCGTCTAATGAATGGGGAAAATTCAATCCGTTCAGTGGTGGGATTATTGAAATTTTAGCATAATTAAATTTCAGCACAACAGCATCCAAAAGCGAATGATTTATTTGGCACCTTAAGTAAGCTGTTTCGAAACTGTTTTATTATTAACAGCCCTTTACGCCTCTCAGCGCCATCCTGTGTTGCTAAGCTGCTCTTAAAACAACGGCGAAGCTAGTACGTGTACGATCAGGACCACAGCTGGACGAGGATGATTTATGATAGAGTTTCACCAATTCACCACCACCGCTCTACAATCCAATCCCGGGCACGGATGCAATCAACCAATAATGAGATGAAACTATCCATTCTTCATCTCCATTCCGTTAGAAGATTTCGAAAATAAATAACCATTTCTCACGCGATCGTTCTCACGGAACACGGACGGTGAAAATATCTATATCACCGTACTGTGAAAGGTGATGCGCCTCCCCGCTCCAAACGCTTGTGTGTGCGGGGAATGTGGGCCACAGCGCAACACACATTTCCCCGGACAACACTGCTATCGATTTACACACCACCCTCGCATGGTATGGTGAAAAAGAAAGAATATTCATTGTGACCATTTCTTCCGCTTGGGAAGTACAAATGCCACCGCTTCCGTGACAAAATGAGGATGAGGTCCGCCAGTTGAAGGTCACCGGGAAATTAGCAGCCTAGCGCACACACACACGGGTGAAAACAAGGGTGAAAAACTTCCGCCCGAACATCGAGAACTGCACAAACGAAAACCCGACCCCGGGAAACAAAACGAAAACGAAACCGATGTTCCGAGAGTCGAAGGGGTGTCGGAAAGATAAATTTTCGCTCAGTGCAGCACGGCCGGAGTGCTTCGTAGTGCTTCCCAGCCTGTCACTGTCACTGTCGCTGGGTGGGGAGAGGAGGTGAGAAGGTCCTGGTGTCCTTTTTGTTGCCAAACTCGTCTATCAAATAATGCAGTGAAGGTTTTTAAACAAACTCATCACCCATTACAAACACTGCCTAGAGCTTGGGGGAGGTGGCGTTACACGGACAATGGCAGACAGTGTGAAAAATGACCAAGATTTGTCTGTCAAGGACATACTGGGTTTGACGGAGTCGCTGGGACGAATGAGGTTTAGTTTGAAATAAATTTTGCTGTCAGAGAACGGTATTTTGCCAGGAAAGGCACGTAAGCGAAGGAATTAATTCAGTTACTATAACACTATCCCCATCATTAAATACACTTTGCGCCTACAAGTATGCAATTGTTGACATTTTAGCTTTAAAACCAGTCGTTTTAAGGCTTCTTAAGCACTTTAATTGCTTACGTGCCGTTGCAGCGGAGCAATTGATTTCAATCCCAAAATGAATACTCAAAAACATTCTATTACAGCGCCCCAGGAATGACGGTTCTAAGCGAGATTTAAAAATCTTCCCCGTCATCTCGCTTGCAGAAGCGAAACCACTGGCAACCACAAACAATCTTCCCACACACGCTGTATCGCGCTCCCATCGTTACCAGGAGGCCAAGGATTGTTGTAGTAGTACGTGACGTGGCGTTACTGCCAACAACCAACAACACAAACTACAACGGTGAGGAAGCGAATTATACATTCCCGCTTCCACTCCTGTTCAGGTGGGGTGATGGTGATGGTTTCCCTCGCTATTATTTCTTTCGTTTTGGGTAGGTAGCGCATTTTACCAACCCGGCGAAAGAGAGGGAACAGATAGAGAAAGAGAGAGAGAGAGAGAGGAGAAAAACGAAACAAGATCTCGCATTCGTCGCGGGAAAGAAATCATCGCGTAGTGTTATTTGCTGTTCAGTGTTTTCTTGTGCCCTTCAATCCTGCGCTGCACTACTACAGGGCTGCTACACACCCCCGGTTAGGGCTAGTGTAATGTCACGTAGACCAAGCGCTAGCGTCATCGTAATCATCATCCCCCTTACACCCCTTGTTTTGTGTGCGTTGCACTGTATGTCGAGTTCGAACGCGAAAGTATTCCACTAACAAACAACTTCGGTGGGCGAACATAACCAACCAACCACCAAAAAAGAAGAATTTATTTCATTCAACTCCCCCTTCATTCACTGACCGGGTGTGTGTGTGTGTGTGTGGAAGTTTTCAGTTCCTTTGCATACACGCCAATACACGGCCGGCAATTATTCCGCATTTTCCCCCTTGGAGGGACACTCCTCGTGCGGTGCAGTTACTTTGCAACCCACCAAGGTTTTTAGGCAGCGAATAGCATCCCAACAATCGCACCCGGGAAAAACAACGGGATGGATCCGGGATAGTAGAGTGTGCGCGTGTTGGTGGTAGTGGTGAAAATTCCATTAGCAACGGAGAGAAGCAAAAGAAGAAAAAACACACTCTAGAGCACTTCTAGCACTACACAGTGTGGAAATGGAAACGTGAGTGTGTGTGTGTGTATGTGTGCCTGCCAAGGGTGCTCGCACACTATTCACAGCACCGGGGTCTGTTCACCCCGGGCCGTGCATCATCCCACATCCCTGCTACGATTGAAGCATATTCGTCGCCGTGGTCCGTGGTGTTCGACACCAGACGCTGCTGCTGTTGCTGCTAGTGATGATCAAAAAATCACTACACACAACTGTACGGCAGTCGGACAGCAAGCGGAATGGTGCTAGTGATGCAACTTGATGTACGCGTGTGTGCTGCAGGGGGGGTGTGGAAGGATGTAGTTGTGCGTTGCGTTACGTTATAAAAATTCTAAACTGCAAAAGGGGGATGAGAATTATAAAAACCCACCCCTGCTGAAAAGTTACAGCGTTGCGTTTTTCATTCCTTCTTCTTCTTCATTGCTCGTTTCGTTCCGGACGCTACAATTAAGGGACATGGGTGACGGGCGCCTTTGTGTGTGTTGGAAAATCTGTTCCCCGTTTTTAATGCGGTTCGTTTTAGTTTGCTGCGTTAGTTTCATCACGCCTGAAATTTATTTATGATTTCGTCACCGAAATGTTCAATCAATAAAATAGGCAAAATTTTCATAAGCTGGTACAAGCTTGACTTCAGGGATTTCCGAATAAAGATCCGAATTGTGTGCATTTTCGTGATAATTTCGCATTCCATGCTGAGTTGCACACATATTCAAGCTATTTATAGGACAACATCTACATAGCAAGATACAACTCATATCGAATTAATACTCCAATTAATACTCAATAATACTACAGCGCCAGTACAGGGGTGATCAACTCGAACGACTCAATAGCATGCCCGTCATGGGTTCAACCCTAGAATGGACCGTCTCCCCCGTAGCAAGGATTGAATTGTCCGGCTGCGTGGTAAACAATTAAGTCTCGAAAGTCTGTATAGGCCAGCACGTCTGCGTAGGACGTTACGTCAAATAGAAGAACTACAGAGCCAAATTCTAGAAATTACACCACTAGTCACCTAACACCGTTCACAGTAATTGAACTTGGAATTGAATTGAACTCAAACTCCTAATAGCGCAATGGAATTCCGAATTCGCATTTACTAGGTTTCCACGATTTATTGGTTGGTTCCTATAATGTTTGGACTCGTCTCAGGATTTAATTATCGTATCCCATGGATTTTTAGCTCGTTCACAAGATTTATTGGTATCGTCTTATAGGAAATCAATGCAATTGAACCAAAATACTCTGAGAAACGCCAAAAAATCGTGGCAGCTCACCCAAAAAATATCGGAAGCAACCAAACATTTTTTGCGATACAACCAAAAAACTTTGGGAAACCTTGTATTTTGCAAAGCAAAGAAAAATAATACTCATGACCTTTAAAAATTCAAACCAACACTGGCTAACTGCCTTACTGTCCAAGTAAGGATTAAAAAAAATGAATAAGATGTCGAACACGGCGTCATTAGAATTGATGTTGAGCTTGTTTTAAATGTAAAACGGCATAATTTACAGAAAATATATAAATCATAGTTTTAGTTATTACCATGCATATAAAAACCAAAATAACATTATATTAAGTTGATAGAGGAATTCACAGTTGTTCAAATCATTTTTCCTCGTCATGACTCTGTGATGGTTGAAATTTGAGTGCTAGCTAACGACCCTAAACCAAGCTAAACAAAAAAGGCCCCCATTCTCCAAAGCCCACGCACAAAATGTGCGACTTTTTTATGTCCTCACTCGCTGTACGCCCATCACACTATTTTTCTGGCGCCTTCTACAAAATTAAGGGGCTGCCAAGGTGATCCTGTCGCGTGAATGTGTGTATGTGTTGGGGCAGGTGTGTGAGTGCGCTTACAGCGGACGGACACCCTCGATGCCAACAATGATAACAAACCTTCGAAACTGCTCCCCCCTCCCCCATCAAACCCTAGCAAGGGAAAGTAACGCAGTCACACTTACCGCAACCCTTCTTCACGTGGAGCAGCAGCAAAATACATCACACACAAATAGAAGGGGTCCTCGCATGATCATGTATAAAGTTGTTCCACGAAGAAACAGCACAAGGTAAGTAGGTGTGTGTGTGTGTGTGTGTGTGTGTGTGTGTGTCTGTTTTGTTTTGTCCTTTGGTTGGTGTGTTACCAGGAAATTGAACGGAGCCACCGCACACCACCCAGAGCCCCGTTTCGCTCGATTAATTTTCTTCGGACCTTCTCTCGGTGTTGGGCTCCCGAAACAAGGGTACCGTCATTTCCTTTCCGACCGCGACTAATTGGGCAAGGGTTTTTTGCTGCATGCATTTAACTGTGTCCGTCCATGGTGGTGTGCATTGCTGAGTGCTGGAGTATGTAGGGACATAGTTTTTCCGCTCCCCTGTGTGTTTAGTGTTTATAAACAAATAAATTAATGCACTCACAACACTCAGTGCGTCGGTGAGTGATTCAGCGAGCAAAATTGCACTAACCTGAAGGCAATGTAGCTTCACAGCTCCACTTTATATTAGGAAAGCAATTTTAAAACACATTCCACAAAACAGTACTTAGCCGGATAGTCTCATCCTACAGTAACAGTTGGGGGAAGACACTTTAATCAGCAAATGAAAATACCTTGTCACACAGATCGATCAATCAGCCACGGACCAGACACTGCAACACACACACACACTTCACCGGATTTGGATTTCGTTTCATTAGTTTGATTGACATCGAAATTTATGCACCATCACGTAGAAACATTCCAGCAAACCCCAGACACACGCCGAGGGATGTGCGCCGATCCTGTCCAGCAGTGTCGTGTTTCTGTTTCTGTTCCCGCCAATAAAACACATCTTGCCAGTACCTCCCCATCTGGAACGAATCTTGCTCTCCGCTTGGACGGGCAGGTTGTCTTCATTTAAATAAACGAAAGACAATATTTCTCATCTTTCCCAATCGCTTGCACCTCGATTGCACCACACCAGACGAATTGGTCTACCATTGGTGTAATGGGATGTGCAGGATCATCCACCCGATCCTGCTGGCCCGATGAATCATCAATCTAGAAGACAACAGTGCCCAACGACGAGGCAGGATATGATTAATACGACCATACAACGGCTGGAAGGGAGACAACACACGAAGGGTTTATGTTTTGCAGACGCTTCGGGGTTCTAAAAAACCCGTTAAGGGCGCACACCTACTGCTAGTACTGCCCACCCTATTAGGGTGTTCTCCCACGGGGGAAGCACCTTTCACTGGCTGGACACGCGGTTGGCAGTTTAAAGGCATTTTGTGGTCCTCCAGTTCCTGTCGTCGTCGTCGTCGTTGTTCGGAAGCCATAGTCTGGGATGGTGGTTGCGTGTGGCGACAGTGTCACTATTTGCTAGTGAAATGGACAGGAATTCTTACACACACACAGGCGCAGGTTTGCATGGCGTGACTCAGAAGTTAGTGGTTTAGTTTTTTGTAGCGTTGTTGTACCATCACATCCGAGTCTCCCCGATAATAATGACCCGTTTTGAATGAGCATTACAAGTTAGCCATTTGGATGATGAATTTTGGCGAAATAATTAGAAATACGCCTTGGGAGACGCGATTCCGCTTGCGAAGAGAATAGCCACAGTTAATTGTACTTCGAGGACGTAGTAATTTTCAACTCCTGTAGGAATTGCAGAGCGAGCGAATGAATTAGAAAGCAAATAATTAGATTGCTCTAACAAGCTGTTACAGAAGTTGCTTTTTTTTGGGCACATAAAAACAAACAAAAAAAAAAGCATACAATTAGTACGCAACAACACATCTCTTCCAATACCCGCAGTTCAAGCTGTGCCGTCATCTGCGGGATGCCGCAACGTGGCTTTGTATCGGCATTCAGGCGCATCCCAACAGCCGAAGAAAAGAACACTTCACCTTTTGGAAGAAATCTTCTCTTGTGTAGCGCCTTCCACATGTTCCAGGATTTTCTCTATCCCTTCAAACCCCGACTCGGTCGATCTCAATCTTCCTAGGCACATAAGGTAAGAGGAAGAGGAAAATTGTGTATGTGTGTGTGTGTGCATGGCCCGTGCGCCCCCGTTCCTATCGTTTCAATCAATCGAAACCATAGCCGCTAGACACAGAAGAAGATGGTGTGATGGTAAACCTCCGCAATTCACCAAATGTCAATCCCGGCTGTCAGAGGGCTACCCTACGGCACTGGGAACACGGTGCGGGACGGGAAATCAATAAAAATAAAATAGATAATTTATCTTCCCTTGGCACACGACACGCTCGCGCAGAGAAATGAGAAGGAAAGGGGATGCTGCAGACCGAAAAATCCACATGCTCGCACACATAGACAGCGCGCAGGCACCTTCCGTAAAACTGCACTGCTATTTTCACCCACTTTTGCAGCCGGCACACACACACACACACACACACACACACACACACACACACACACACACATAGACCGATCTGTCGAGTGTTGCAAACGATTTAAAAGGATCCTGCCCGGATCCATCGTAATGCGAATCGTACCGGTGGTGTGCAGCATGGCCCCGGCGACCCGGTGCATTGACGATACGGTCCACAACAATGGAATGGGATTTCATCGATAGAATGAAATGGGGAAGGGAAAAGCGAGCCTGAGCCTGTATGCGCACAGCCACGAGCAACGGTTACGATCGTAAATTACAAGCGTTCATGGAGTGGATGCCTTAGCACAAGGGGCAAGCTGCTGCTGCTGCTGCAATTTCGATCGCAGCTGCCATCGACGAACATTCCTGTTGCTGCTCGTGATCGACCCGACCGAGTAGCAGCACCCAAAAAGGATCGCAAGGAGTGGCACAGCCACATCCACACGGCACCCGGTGTCAAAAGTGTACCACCAGCAGCAGATCCGATTTCGCGAGGATCCGATTTTGCTTTCTGCCCTGCGCCACCATCACCTGGAAGGTGCCGGGACGGTTCCGGGAGGGATGGTGCATCCAAAGCAATCCTTTCGGAAGTGCAATATGGTACCTTTTTTCGGCATTTTCGGGTCCTTACCGGGCAGCACAATTTACCTTTGTTGCAATCCTTTCGCCTTTTCCAGGGAGACTTCGCTTCGTTTGATGTTTCATTGGCTTAATGGACACAGTTTAATACAGCAAACAGGGTTCCCCAACACTGCTTCACTGCCAGCGCGTTCGCGCTGCAAGGATAATTACTTTGTTTGGTGCATTGGTCGCTGGCAAATGGTTTCGCGGTTGTCGACCGGAAGTGAATCGAAAGTATCAGCCCAGAGAATTGAACGAACGGGGCCACTGTGCTATTGGTTGCCCCGGGATGTGATGAGCCACGGGACAATTCAGTGGCCCAGGACACACGCAGCAAACCACCCCTTTCTCGGTGTTTCCCTTTCAGCCCATCACCCACCCGGGGGCCGGAGAAACTCAGCGAAGCGTAAATCCGCTCGAGGGGGCGAAATGAATCGGGCCGTGTGTTGGGAAATGGAAAATGTGTGTCCTTGGTAGGAAAGCTGTTTTGGAACACACACATACACAGAACAACCAGGTTGAGCAGGACGAATTGTCAAAACCGGACGGGGTGTAATTAAATTGAATTGCACCTCGCACACTAACTATTTACTACGTTCCCATGGAGAAAAACGTATCGGCATAGTGTGGTGAGCTTGGTCCTGCAACCGAACGGTGGAAAGAAGGGGAAGAGGTTACAATTTTCACAACCATTCAATTGTTTTCCACCCTATTGTGCCCGGCGTGTTACGATAACTGGATTATGCACTGTAATGGTGTGGTGTGGTGTGTATGCCTTACCGAACTCCCCGTACATTTTCCACCAATTGTACCGAAAATGGAATAACAAGTAAGTGTGCAGCAGCCTTGTCACTTCACCGGTTTGGCACGACCACTTGGCTGAGCGTAGCGCTTGTGTGCTTGAGGCACGAGCGGTGCACATTATTTTGCTTCCCCGTGGTGAGGAGATATTTGTGCTTCACTTGTGGGGAGGGCCAAAGCCATTCACGATCGATTTGCGAGTGGCTGTACTCGATGATGCGCAGCAAATGATTGCGAAACGTTATCAAACGAGACGTGCAAGGCATTGTCTCGAGCGAGATGATACTGAAGAATGTTATTATATACTAAAATATATAACATATAGCTACGGATATTATCATTTTTAACTATTTAAACATTTAGACTTCGAATAATGTGACACTCACAAAAAGATAACAGATTTACAGCCTTTAATCCTTTCAAAAGTCCCTGAGGTGTGCTCTCAGATGTGTTGCTGATAATTGCAATCAAAACAAAGTAATACATCATCAATTAATTACCTCGCCCGTGAATTCCCATCTCCATCTTCCCAAAGCGTTGGATGTTTCATGAGCGATTTGCCAATAAAATTCCCATTTCACTCGTAAGATGAGGGACAATTCGAAGATTCTCCCTTTCAGCAGAACGACAGGGCCATTTTAACGTAATTACAGGGCCGATAATGAAAACGGTTGACAATTGAATTTCCTTACTGCAATTTTCCTGCTCCTGCTCCTCCTCTTCCTAGCAATCAAAACAATCTTTTACGATCATCCAGGGAAGAAAAGCCAGGGGAGATGGACTTTGCATTTCTATTCAACTCAAATAGGCAGCCGTCCGTGCAAAACACACAAAAGAAGGAGGAAATTTGATGTCCTTTTCATTTCTAAAGCTTTATTATACGTTTTTTTTCTAAACCACTTCCTAAGTGCATCGTGCGCCGGAAGAGCATTTTCACGACCATTGTGGGGACGAGGGTGCCAATCCAAAGGTATTGGGTGAGGCCCCAACCCATCCATTCAGAAGGGGGCCCCGGCCGACCGATTCTCAACCACATAAACGGGTTCATTTCGCTTTCGAAGGCATGTTGCGGGGCGAAGTGAAACCTCTTTCGGGTTTTCACTTTCAACCTTGCCATCTTCAAACGGTCGGCCTTTTTCTCTGTTTTCTTTGTCCTGTGCAAATGGTCCATTTTATATCTGGGCACCCATGCCCGGGCTCTCTCTCTTTCTCTCTTGGTAAAGAAGCGCTCGATGGCGGGCAAGCGGGCAGGCAGGCCCGTTTGAAGTATTTGCAATGTGCAGCCGCCACGCGTCACCTCTAAAGCCTTCTCCTGCCTCATCACTGTCGTATGGCCAGTAAAGAGAAACGGAGGTAGTGCTGCATACAGCAATACACACACACACACACACACATACACACACAGGGACAGGAAAAGTGAATACATTCCAATTTGGCCGATAGAACGCAGGACGGTTCGAACTTCCTTTGGTTCGTGCGATGCAAGAAGCGTTTCCCCTTTCGGCATTTCAACGGGCGCATGCAACAAAATCTTGACAGAAGGGGATGGAATCGAGCAAAAAAAAACTCCCCGAACCTATTATTGCATGGCATTGTTACGGGGCGATACAGTGCTGGGTGTGATAATAGAGTTAAGCATGCACTTTAGCCCTATAAATGGGTCTGTTCGAAGACTTACATACCGTATAAATATGTTTATTGCTCGAGTTTCAAAATAAAAGCAACATACGAAAACGCTAAAAAATATGTGTTCTAAAACCATTGAACTAAATTAACAAATTTCTTTTAAGTAACGGCGTTAAATGAAGGATGAATCTACGAACGAGTAATGGATGATAGTCCGTTATCACCTCATACCAAAACAAATCTAGATTCAAAATAACGGATAACTTTAATCTACTTTATAGAGTGGGTTCAAGCCTCCTATGAACCGTGCTCCGGAGTAAAGACTGACTATACGACTGCATGGTCCTGAATAAGTCTCGAAAGCCTGTATATAGGTCGGCATGTCTGCGTAGAACATTACGCCAAGTAGATGAAGAAGCAGGGGATGATCATTTGATGACCATTTTAATGAGTTTCCCTGAGCTACAATGAGCTCAGCTTGCGGTGAGATATGAACGAAATGCAAATGCTAAATGTAATAATTTCAATTAATATTAACATTTTACTTGTTTAGAATATAATGTTACGTTCATTAGTATCACGTACAAATTCCATGCACAACAACTATAATTAAAGTATTATTTTTTCGTTTTACAGAGCAATGATCCAACAAGCTCAGAATCTATGTGTAAAAATGACTTATATTCGACATGGAAACACTAAGTTCGACATAATTAAGCCACGCAAGATTTTTTTTAATATCCTAATATCTCCTAGGGTGACACAACGTCCATGGTTTCAAAGCCTACAGGCAGATCGTGGATTCATTCGCATGACATCAAGACTCATGTCAAACCACTATGCGATGAACGCACATCTACAACGTATAGGGATCGTCGATACAAATGTATGTAGCTGTGGCAAAGGATTCCACGACATCGACCACGTCATATGGTCATGTGTGGAGTTTGAAACAACAAGACCCGCACTACTATCGACGGTTCAAGCAATAGGGAGGAACCCTGAGGTCCCAATACGTGACATCCTTGGTCAAAGGGACTACGAATACGCGAGAATTCTGCACAAATATGCTAAGGAGGTTGGCATCACCTTGTAATCACGTACCGAACTTATATGTTTAGAGACCCAATAAATGTATAGGTATGATCATGTATGGCTTAGGGTGTATGGGCGTTCGTGTGCATGGGTGGGTGTCTGCATGGGTGTGCGTGTGTGCATGTGGATTTTCTTTATATCCACATCTACACACGCATAGCCATGTGGACACTTATTAATGTTCTCGCGCGAACATATTTACCCGGCTATGTATGATTGTACCTATTAGCATATTTGTTAGTAGTAACTGTAGTGTGTAGTATATTGTCTACGTTGTATGTTAAATTATGTTTAGTGATCCTCGGGCAGTCTGAACACATAACCGACGGTTGGGGCAGAAGCTCACCACCATGACGAGCTCAGAGTGGTGATTTAGAACAACCAAGCCATCGCGGAGCACTAGACAACCCGGATGCTGGAAACCATCGCTCACCTAACACCTGTAAAATACGGTGTCGATGCCATATACACTAAATCCCTGCTCCCTTGGTTGGGAATACTGGAATTCCCCATAGACACTATGGAAAGAGAACGGCTGGCATACAACAGAATCCGAGCCCACCCGGAATAAGGTGCACAAAGCCGAGCAAGGAAATGTGCTTCGGCCAGCCCATAGATATTAAGAAATACAATAGAACCATCAATGTTAGATTTAAGTCTAGTCCATAATGATACGGCCAACCTGGCCGTCCTTACGAGAAATAAAAAAAAAAATTTAAATAAAAGTATACTTCAAAATCTACGTAAAAGTAAACAATATCAAGAATTTGCTATAGCATATTTTTATCAGAAGACTCTCTTCTTTCATTGCACTTACTGCAAAGGAACACACTGTAGTGTATGCCACCCTGAAATAGGTGCGTTCCGTACTGCACAACCCAAAAAAAAAGTACTTTCCGCCCAGGCAAGCAGATAGACCGCCGCACCAAGCGCCTAAACAACTCCGACGAAAGCTTTCCTGAGGTCCTTACACATCAGAAACACACACACACACAGCCATACAGACATACACAAACGCCATCCTCACCCTATGCGCCGGGATACAGAAGGGGGCAGCAGAAAAAAGGCGACCCTTTTCCAACAGTACAGCACAACAGCACAGAAATCACCCCAATCCGATTCGATATACGAACGCAAACAGCAACCGAGCAACGGATAGTGCGCGCACGGTGCCAATATTGTTCCGACCACCCTACCCTTAGGGGTTATAGGGGTTTGCTGGCGGTGATGAAACCTTGTTCTCCCCCTGGCCGATCCTTTGCACCGGGAATACTGGGACACGCACACACATGCACATGCGTCTAATCGTATCGCACACAGCATTGTAACGCGGGGGAATACATGTTGAATGCATTGGGCAAGAAGCACCTGGTTCTGTTGCTATCTCGGTCGTCGTCGTCGTCGTCGTCGTCGTCGTGGTTGTTGGTCCGAATGCCAACCGACGAAATCGGGCAGATGGGCGCAAATCTGGCCCTGTTGTTTTCCCCCTGCTGTTCCCTTCGAACGGAGCAGTGTGCAGTTGGCCAATGCAGGTCGCAGGGGGCGGCAGTGGAGCGGGCGAGAGGACGACGAACGATGGTGAGCGTCCTTACGGACAGTGGCGTTGGGTAACGGAATTATTAAACGGCTGCAATGGTTGGGTAGAGTATAAATATATGAAGGAATGGATTTTACGAGAACAATCTTGCACTTTTTAATATAAATCAGAGGGCATTGATAAATTTGAGAGGCAAATTCACTATACTTTATAATAGGTTATTAAAAATCACCTAATTTCTTCATTTTGCGTCTTCTTACAAAGGCTTTTTACTAGCACGCCACATGGGAATTCATGGCCAACCATAATTAGCGTAATTTCTCGAGCGTCCCTAAGGAACGGCAGAAAAAGCATTGCAGACTTTCATCTACTACGGCACGACCTGCACAAATCGCCTCAAATCCCCACTTTCCGCATCCCAAACCGAAAAAGGATACGTACGCGGAAGTCAAAACAAACTCAATCCACCTCGGATCCTCGGTAAGATTCCTCTATGCCGCGTCTATGTCAAGGTTATCATAAAATCAACAACAAAAGTCCACTTGTTCCTTCGGTTTCGTCTTGGGAGGGTTTTTTTCTCGTCTTCTCTTCATCACACTCACTCACACTAACAAACTTCACTAACTCCAGACAGAAGGGAAACAGAAGGAACCGTAAGGCAAAGAAAATCGGTCTGGCAGCACCGAGACCGAGACCGCACACAAGAGGCAAACAGAGAGGTAGTACCGTAAGGTGCAAGGAACTTTACCTTTTTTACTTCCCCTATTTTCGATCCACACAAGAATGGCGGGTTCTTCGACTTCAAAGGAATGAGTGGCACTGCGTCCCCCTGCGTCGTACTTCGCCTTATCCGTCCTTATCCTTCTCCTTCGGTAGGGCGCAAAGAATGTTTCCTTTTCGAGCAGCGCGTCCTCTCTTACTATTCAGGGCCTGCTTTGCGGATTTCTTCGCCACCGTACCACGAGCGTCTTTTCCGCTCTGCGATGAGAGAGGGTGTGGTTTTGTGCTTGCAGACACGGTAGCCGACCGACAACACTGAGCAAAGAAATGGCAAACTTTGATCCGATAGCCGGTTGAGCAGGAAGCAGGTTCAGGAAGTGGGTTTGGGGGATTTGGATTTGCGACAGGTCGGCAAGTTGGGCGCGTTGAGTTTTTGGGATACGTAAAGTGAATGGATGTGCAGGGGCAGGGTTGGAGTAGAGAAATTAGCTAAGTAATTTTGTTTTGTTGGTCCATGGCATTTAAAAATGACTACCCAATATCAACAGTATGGCGGAATGTGCACCCTTCTTCAAAGGAAGTTTTAGTTTTAATGAGCAGTGGAGTGGGTGATCAGATTTAATGTGGCCACAAATTATTCGGCAATTGTAATATTGACTCATTTCAAGCAAAATATTATTATTATTCGCTGACAGTAAAATATAAAAGAGAAACCCATTAAAACACCGACTTCCGGCACTAAGAGTGTTAAATTAAAATTTTAAATAAATTTGATACATTATCATAACTATCAGTTTGCATTGGAAAAAAACAGTGCAGCACCATTATTTAAATTTCACAATTAACTTGCAAACGAACGAGGAAAGATTTCAACCTACAGAAGCAACGAACCTTAACGGCAGGCGCGCCTTAACCATTCATGCCTCAGCTCGGCCAAAGGCTCGTGCCACATCTCGTACCTTCCACACCGCATATCCAGCCGCCTGCGCGTACGCGTGTAAAAGCCTTGCCTTGCTGCGCTATTAATTAGAATGCATTATGCAAGCGTACCTTGACGCCTTAGAGCGCCGTAATATCTATTGCATCTGGTTGCACACGCGCCCATGTCTGGATTTTCAGCAGCATTTTCAGCAGCATTTGCAGCAGCAGCAGCAAAGAAGGGAAAAAGGCTTTTGCCATAAAATGTGGTCGCGTGCCATTAGCCCATTTATGTTTACGGGGCCCCGGTTTAACACACCGGCCCCCTTTGCCCATGGTCGAGTTGTATGCTGTGCAGGGCCGCCACTACACATACTGATACAGCGACGTGGGTTATGTGTAAGATTTTTGCTGGCTTGCGTTCTTCGGCAGCGAAGGGGAAACGGTTGCGTGCGTCAACACCAATACTACCGCACGCAGGGAAGGATTGTGCAACGGCGGTGGAAGGATTTCCCTCCGGCAGCGGCACAACGCGGCTGTGCGCATGTGTCGCAAAGGGGGAGATTTGTTGTTTGGTGTGTGCGATCGCCTTATGTAAAACGATCCCTCCGTGATTAAGTCTACATCCGTTCCGTCGAGGGGACAGAAGCGTCGGTTTTGATACGAAGGGAAAAGGGAAAAGGGAAGAGAGGTGGGTTGCAATGAAGTGAAGCAAGCGCTAAAAGGACGCCGTACGCCGGCGTCTCGGAAGGTTTAGTTTTTTGTTGTTGTTCATATGAAAAGGGAAATCCTCCTATTCCTTGTAAGACGTGTAAGCAGATATCACCAGCGTCGCTCGGCATTGCGGTGACAGGTTGTTGAGGCGTCGCCCGGCACCTTCAGCAAGTGTGAGCAAGGTGTTTTGGAATGTTGCGAGCTTACGGGGAAGATGTTTCCACTTTGCTAGGGCTTCTTTCCTTTGGCCGTATTAGGGTTAGGTCCTGAACCGGGGGCTGAAAGTGCATACGCAACGGAAGTCGGTACTGGCCCGATCGGGAAAGTGCATTGTGTCTTCCGTAGTTTCTCTTGTTTCAATGGAGGTGGTAGGCGTAATTGGCACATCGAAAGCTGAAATTAGTTACAAACAGCTGGTTAGAGAATTGTGTGATAAATGTAGTAAAAATATAAGAACCGTCTATATAACATTACATCTCCTGTGTTGGCTATGCTTTGTTTCGGAACCAACAGGGAAAGCCGATACTTATCAAACAACTCATTAGAAGAGGCAACGCTTAAAGTCAGCCCTAGTCGTGAGCCCGTTCCGTACGCACCCGTAACCTTATCCGTGCAGATGATCGAGCAGACGGTGTCAATGAACCCGCCTAGAAGGATCGGCCGGTCATATACTCAAGGGTTCAAGCGGGAGAGAGTACGGACAGCTGCAGCGATCCCTTGGATACTCCCCGGTGATCCGACATTGCGTCGCTTCCTCGACCCTGGTTTCCCTTCGGAAGGAATGCCCGCACGACCTGCACACCTAGAGCTAGAGACAACGAACCCCGAATTTATCCATCGTCGGAGCAGCCGGGGAGGGGTGAAAGTGGTGAAACAAAACCGGAAAACGACATTACCAGTGGAAGTATTCCCAACACCAAACACACGCAGGTAAGCTCGAATGCTATCTTGCCCTTTTTTGTTCCTACCATTCGCGAAGCCATGCAAGCCAAGCCACCATGTCAGCGTTATGGTGTTGATCTTTGCCATGTAACCGATCGGTTGCGAAGGAAATCAATGCACACAACAATCAACATGTGCTCACCTACCTGAGCCAGCATCTCGTTCCGGTGCGACCTGGTGCAAAGAGGACTGGTACACAGCGCACCAAACGCACATTGTTGACGAAACACGGCAGATCAAATTCCATCGCGGAGCGGATGGATGCGCGCAAGATGTGCAGAAAGCCCGCTGAAAAGACGGTGTGTCCCTTGGTGACAAAAGCCATGGGTTTCGGCAGATCGGAACCAAACACGCGCCATGCGGGCATTGGATTATAGTTATCGATCGATCGGAGGGATCGCCGTCGATCATGTTGCACCTGGATCGCTTTCCTGTAAAGCGCGCCCTCGGCTTGCAAACAACTGCTATCTGACAAGATTTTAGCAAACGAAACCCTTTTTCGGGAAGTGTGCTAAGCTGCAAAGGATCAATGGCTAGCCATTGAACCTTCCTTACGACGGATATCCTTTCCTTTGGCTCTCGTTTTCCAATAGGTGAACGCATTTTCTCGCCCACACCTGGCCACTTTGGTGGCGGTCTTTTAGCCTAAATGCCGCCCCAAAACCGTTCTGGTCAGCCTTTTTCACGGCACGAGCACTTAACTGGATGAGTAATGATGGTTGGACGTTGGAAGCGCCTGTATACTGTATCAACGACCCCTTTTCTTTTCCACCGTCGCAACACCGTTGCGAAGCGATGAATGAGTCGACACAAATTACGATTCGAAACACACCCGGCACCGCCACCAGCAGCAGCCGCAGCAGCAGCAGCGCCATTTGCCACGTGTCACGATCTACACCCTCCCTCGGCAACGGACACACTCGAGAGATCTTCATGGAGCGACCGTTTTTCCACCTATTTGAGTGTGACAGAAGGAGATCAGATGCTCAAGATCCTTCCCGTTACAAGGGCATCATCGGGGGGCCGGTTCCTCACGCCAAAAAGGAGCGCATCGAATCGGCTCTAGCTGTTCGCTTTTGTGGTACTAAATCAACATTTACCAAAAGGTCAAGATGCAGCGAACAGACCACTCCTGTTGCTCTCGGTGATCGATCGAAATGCATCCAGAGAGTGTGGGTTTTCGAGTGGTAGGCGGATAAAATTATGTTGGAGGGTGTAAACCGTTTCACACCTTCCCTGTATCGGGCACGGTGATGCGCGAAACCGTTGTAGCGTTATGGGAAATGGACTTGAAATCTTCATTCGAATGATTAATGAATATTACGACGGGCACGAGTACCAGCTGATACTGTTTGGTGGCTCGAGTATGATGAGTGCAACGATTTTAAGTGGTTTATTCTTAATAACTTATCGGTCTGTAACGAAAAACCAAAAGAGTACGTGCAAAGATGTTCCACACTACCGGTGATAGTTGTTTATATTATTTCTAAATTGAACTGTACAATCATGCTTTGTCATGCGCTTAACAAACATGCTTTGTTGGTTCCGCTATAGCAGTGTTGGTTGGCAAACTTTGCGGCCTGAAGAACCAAAATCTAAAACCCGTACAGTTTCTCAGCAAAAGCTAAATTGATTAACCTAGCACCTAGATGGGAGATGGTTTAAATAGGAAAAATATCCTCGAAATAACCAGAATAGATCCACAGGTGACTTGCCGATCATTGCACTAGAAGAATGGCAAACGCAGTACAGATTAATGATGTGCTCTCTGGAGCGCACCCACGACTCCGATCCGACTCCGGCTATTGTTAGTCCGATTCAAACTCCAACAAAATACGAACCACTAGTTTCGTCCGGAGTCGGAGTCATTCAGAGTCGATCGGAGTCGCCCAGAATCGATCGGAGTCGAACGGAATCGGATTCGGTCGAAGTCAACAGGAACCGTTCGGTGCAATATGGTTGTGATCAGGCATTTCATTTCGTTGTGTTTTTTTCGTTGTGTTCATTTCGTTGTGTTTTCGTTGTGGTCTTTCACTTTGCGCATGCACTTCGTATATAGGGCTTTGTTTCGTAGGCCGACTCCGGACGACTCCGACTCCAACCGATTCCGGACAACTCCGAACGACTCCGGATGACTCTGAACGACTCCGACTCCCAGTGACTTCGGCTGGCTCCGGACGATTCCGTACGACTCTGGAACTAATGCGACTAATGCTGCGCGGAGCTACCTTCCGGAGTCGGTTCCGAAATTATTGGAGCCGGATCGGAGTCAACTCCAGATTTTCGCCAACTGCACTCATCACTAGTATAGATCTTTAAATTATGTTATCCCCTTCAATATAATGAAAAGTACGATCGATTAGATGACATATGAAGGTAAATTATAAAGCATTAATGAGAACTAGCGTAATAGCAATTAGTGAAATAAATAATGTAAAAGAATACATAAAATGAAAGTAATAAAATATAGTTAAATAAATATAATTATAATAACAATGTTTTCCACGTACCTTTGTAAAGAAGTGTTAGAAGCACATCACACTTCCGAAACATTGCCAATTTTTCATCTCGGCGCTTCTAGAGACGGCATATAGTTATGCAATTAGCCTCCATAAAGTGTAACTGTAAAATCGTTCTACACTCTACACTTTTCGGAAGTTAACAATAATTGATACAACCAGCAAAGTTGCACATTACAACAAACATGATGTTGTATTACTTGATGTTGGATGAAACTTCTCCTTCACTGCGGTGTGAAATTACCATGATTTTACACAACTATTATACAAACAACACAGCTCATAGTACGATAACATAGTGGCTATTGCTTTTTCTTAACATTAATCTCCTCCAGCACAGCCGGTAGATGTTCCAGCAGTTGCTCCTGAGTCATATTGTACTGATTGTTGGACCAAATTATTTTTAGCCTATCCAGTACCACACCCAACTTGGGCCCTTTCGGTGCCCCGTTTGCGATGAGTACATTACCTTTGATAGGAAACTGTGGAATTGGCCAGTCGAGCAGCTGCTGGTAGAGCTCCCGCTTACCATGGTACTTTAGTAGCTCGAGCACGTACTCCTTCTTTAGCTTAACACTGCTGATGGTTTGTAGACAGAGCTGTTGAAATGGTCTGGAGAAGAATGGAACGATACTTATTAATATAAACTACAAAATCGAATTAGATACTCCTTTTTTCGCAAACTTACAATAATTCATCGATTGTGGCCGTTTCTTCGCGATTTTGGGTAATGAAGTAACAAAGCTCCCTTTCGTACACGGTAAACTTAAGGCGCATGTTTAGGTTCACGGCATCTTCGGGTGTGTTTAGCAGTGCCGAAAGGACCGTTATCGGCTGCAGCTTTGGATCGAACGATCGGACCTGCTTCGCCACCCGCAAGAACTCTGGCACGTTTGGTGCATCCGGCAGTCCCATGTGAGGCGCTAGCTGACAGTTAATCATCGCTTCCGTCAGCTCAATGCCGAAATTACCGCTCAGTATCTTCTTCCACTCTTGCCAAATACGCTCACCGCTGATGCGTGCCAATCCGTCTGCGTTTTTCGTTATGATGCGCAACGTTTCCTCGTCGTGGCGGTTCGATTCCTCCGCAATACGTCCGTAAAATCGAAAGTAGCGTAAAATGCGCAGATAATCCTCCTTGATGCGCATGTCCGGATCGCCCACGAAAGCTACGCGACGCTTTTGCAGATCCTCGTAGCCATAGAAGTAGTCGTACAATGTGCCATCGAATCCTTTCGGGGGAAAAAAGGACGGTAAAACATGATTCAACCATGCTTCGCTACAACCGCACTTACCGAGAAACATGGAATTAATGGTCAGATCTCTCCTGTTTGCATCGAGCAACCAGTCGGTGGTGTGGATGACCTCGGCATGACGTCCATCGGTAATGGCATCGATGCGCAGCGTGGTTATCTCAAAGTTTTCCCTATCGTTTATCCTGGGCGTGATGGTTCCGTGCTTTTCGCCGTTCATGTTCACCATCCGAATGTTCTCTTTCGTGAAGATCTCTTTCATTTCCGTAGGGGTGGCCGTGGTTGCTATGTCAACGTCTTTCGGGTTCATGTTCATGAGGATATCTCTGTGAATACGGAGAACAGTTGAATGTTTTGTTTCATGTCGTTCCGCACAACTGCCGGCCCGGATGACAGTGGAGTCTTACCGTACAGCACCGCCAGCAACGCGGATTTCAAAGTTGTACCGCTCGAACAGCGCTATCAGATCCTTTAGCTCTTGGGTGAAAATCGAATGAAACTCGGGAGAGTCAATTTTCTTCACCACCGGATCCGGCCGGGCAATCGCACGTGCGTCCATTCTGCGCTGTTCGATGAACTGTTTGAACCGTTCAGTGTTGGTGGAACTGTAACGACACTAAATGGTGTTAATGTTGGAAAACGGTTTGCCCTGGATGTTGGTCAATATTATGTCTGCTCACCAAAAATCCGTTGATGTGAAGAAAACGCTTGAGAAGGGCTTGCTGTTGCCGGAATGCCACCATTGTATGTTTTGGCTAAAAAAAAAAGTCAGCTGGTGAATGACAGCTCGAGTTGACAGGATGGGTGAGTTTCGCTGGATTTGACAGCTTGGCATGATCAGCCCAGTATGACAATTTAGGGTTCCACATGCATTTTATTTTAAAAAAGCTTTTTGTATAGTTTAAGTAACTTTGTTTTAGCTGTAAACTTAATACTAAAGACATCTTATATGCTTGAAATACAGTTCAAAATCTTAATAACATGACATTTGATTTTGTCAATTGAAGTATTAACGTCAAACGGACATGTCATGACTATACCTGTTTTCTGAACAAGTTGGCATCAGCTTTGGCCGTGCGCATCATTTTCCTTATTCAGATTTCACCCTGCGAGAAGAACAGAAGTGCGAACTGCGAACTCCGTGACTGTGCGTTGATAAAAAAAGTTAAATTTGTGAATTTCATCTAGAGCTGTGAGTCAACAATTAATATACGTGAAGAGTGTGAACTAAAGTGAAGGTAAGTCGGATTGTGGTTAGCAATTATTTCCCTGTTAACAGGCTGAACTGGAACAGACACCAAAGCGTTGGGCGTTGATGGCAATGGAGGGGCTGAAAGGTCATTAATGAACAAGTAGGGATTTCCATTTTAATCGAAGCATTTGTAGATATGAATATTTGCAAAGGAAATTTCATAACTGAAGAATTGTAATGTAAATTATTTGTTGGGTTCTCTAATTTTCATTCCCCCTCTGGTGGCGTCGCTTCTGCAGGTAGCGAAAATTGTCTTTGTTCTCCATCGATATTAGCCGTTATGACGTAAAAGAAAATGGCGAACGTTTCGAATGACTTTGGAATTAACGCATCAGCGATCTTTACGAGTTGCCTAGACGGTTCTCGAAACGTTAGTCATTTCCTGTTTTTCCCC